>NC_041824.1:18279166-18587500 GCF_900964775.1 Scleropages formosus | reverse complement strand
GTGGGGGGGGTACAAGTAAAGAGGGGTAATTTACTTACAGTAAAAATAAAATGTAAGAGTTTACTCCTGGCTTCAGAGACCCCATTCTGTTACTCCAAGACATAAGAAGAGCCATGAGAGATATGTTTCTGCTTGGGTGAGGACAGGGGAATTTGGGGACTTGATATCACCACATTTTCTGGTTTTACACTGATATGGTTCCCTTAGGGTGACTTTTACCTGAAGTGGAGATCTTTAGGTGATTTTTTTTTCCTCATTTGCAGAAACCTCAAGGAAAACTGCAGTGGGAAGTAAACATAATTTACCACGGTGCATAGTCAGTCATGATGTACAGTATATTTAATATTGTATTTCATGGGATTCCTCTGCCAGAATATTGGGTTTGAAAATGTAGAATTTAGAAAATTTCTTGAAAGTCTGAGAAATCATACTCTTATGTCAACATGGTAATACTATCAAAAAATCTAATGAGTAAGGTAAAATACTGTGATTAAGGTCAAAATTAGACATCTAATGACTTAAAAATGCAATATGAAGCTCATGAGTAACCTGTAAATGTTAAATGTAAGTCACGGATTAAATGTTTTGAGTCATTATTAGTGGGGGATGGGGGTTTTGGGGTGGGGGATGGTGCAGTGGGCTTGGCCAGGTCCCACTCTCTGGTGGGTCTGGGGTTCGAGTCCTGCTTGGCGTGCCCTGCGACGGACTGGCATCCCGTCCAGGGTGTATCCCCTCCCCCTCCAGCCCTGCACCCTGTGCTGCCGGGTTAGGCTCCCGCTCACCATGACCCCGCTCGGGACAAGCAGTTTCTGACAGTGTGTGTGTGTGAGTCATTAACAGGGTTGAAAAATGTGAGCTTTCAAAATAATGAACTTCTTCGACTTCAGGCCACCCTTGAAAAACTGCCTTTTACCCTACAGCTGCATTCTTGCTATAACCTGAGCAGGGACAGTCTACACTGATAGATGAGAGAATTTCTGCTCAAAATTGTGACCTCTCATCATAGAGAAGGACATATCCCGAGAAATCGAATGCCGTAATGAAAAAGATTTAACTCTGCCAGTCGCTCTGTGTGCTGCTCCAGTGGGTGTTTTTCCTACACTGTGGGACCAACACTGTGCAGTTCAGTAGAGATTACAGTAAACCTCTGCTTAGAAAGTGGGTTTGGGGCTTAGTTAGAGTTTCAAGGACAGACCAGCTGTGTCCTTTGAGAAATCCAAAGATCTTGGGGAAATGGATGTTTTACAAAGCTGCCCAGAAGAACAATAAGCAGAACTATTTTGTCTGATGATCGGCTAAATGCGTTTAGTCACAATGAACAATTGTCCCACTGTTTGAACCCCAGCTTACTCACCATGTGTACCCTAAGCCAGAGTGTTACCTCCCTTCTGCCCTAAAGTACTATAACGTGACACATTGTCGTATGGCTCTCCACATAGAGCTCCTGTCTCCATGTGCCTTAACATGACACCTACATACATACATACATGAAGTGAACACATGTTGTGAGTTCAACAGTCTAACACGTTTGACACCTTCTTCAGTTTACACCATCGTTCCACTCTTGAAACCTCTTTTGTCCCTCGGAAACACATGATCTTGATCTTTGGAAAGCTCCATTGAACACTTTTGTTTCAAATACTTGGAAATCCTGAATTCTTAGCAGCTTTGTTCAATGACACACTGAAAGACGCAATCATTTCAAAAGGTGGTCATCAAAAACTGCACTCATACCATGGTATACACAGCTAGTACACAGATATTCACTTATAAGGAATTTCAGGAATTTGAGTTATTTTTCTAACTGTAGGGACTCCTTCCCTGGGTATTCAGACTTCCCCTTGACTCTGCAAGTACAGCAAGGCCTGGGTGAAACATCTCTGGCCATCCAGAGCTATTAAGAACCTGCTAAGATCTTTAACTAGCCCCAGCGGACAAACACGCACAGCTGTGCACAGAGTCTGGGGATTCTGGGAACGGATGGCTTCTCAGTGTGTGTTTGCATGAAACACTGCTTTATTATCCTGGGAACAAAGATTATGTTAACAGCTATTGGTGCTGAATTTGTGTTTTTATTTTGTACAAAAATCTCATAAAGTATTGGAAAATACCGTAGAACCAAAAGAGAGACACCTATTCTTAATTTAAGTGTAAATGTGGAATAGTTGAAGCATATTTAGTATTGTGGCGCGCAGCACCGTGGGTTTGGATGCGGCGAAGGACATGGAGGCGGCGTTCATTACGAACGATTTAGTTGAACATCGGCACCAAGGAAATAATGCTCTTGGTCCGAGGACCCCCTTTCCTTCAGTACCTGCACCTACAGCTAGTCTTCCCAGCCTGCTTAGCACCCCCCAGGCTCTCTCACCACACAGTGGTAGACACAGTCACCCCATCATTCCCCCCCCCCCCCCCCCCAAGTGCCCCCAGTGGTTGCACACCCACATTTAACATTATTCCCCACAATGCAACTATTTACATTACAAAGGTTTCCCTCCTAAAACAGTAATGCGGGTCATTACAGTATAATAAGAGAAGCAAAGTTGTGTCATAACTATAGGCTATTGCACAAAGTGCTGTTAAACCTTTTTTCCTACTTTTTCCCACTATTTTACCTCAAACCACATATCTTTACTCTAGCCATGGCTTGATTTGTTGCCTTTTCATATGTGACACACCCAGGTGCGACTCTCATCTCCTGTTGTAGGACCCTTCATTTAGGTACTTACCCTGAATAGCTTCTCATTCCACCTCCTGCTGTTTTACCCTTGAGCAAAGAACTTGCTCTGCATTAATGCAGTAAAAATTTCCCAGATGCATTAATGGGTAAACATTAACTCATTCGCCAAAGCAGCTCATATGTTAATGAACTTAACATTATGAGCAGCTTTGAAGAAAAGCAGCA
The DNA here is from genome assembly GCF_900964775.1 of Scleropages formosus. NCBI lineage: Eukaryota > Metazoa > Chordata > Actinopteri > Osteoglossiformes > Osteoglossidae > Scleropages > Scleropages formosus. The sequence continues at coordinate 18,584,595 of NC_041824.1, read as the reverse complement.
GTTAAATGAACACGTGTACTCTAGACGTTAATGTTACTTGACGTAGGCCATCCTGCCCTGTAAAGGGGTTCTTGTTGTACTGGGAAAATTCCAAGTTCCTATCATGTGACTTTTAAACCTGCTGTTTTTCCCTATTTTTCCTGCACAGCAGCTGTTGCTGCTGATGAACGTTTCAACTTGACAAGAACAACCTGAGTGATGAGAAACAGATGAATCACTTTTCAGTTAGGGCTCATTTAAAGGGCAGAATCATTGATTTATTTCTTGGGATTGTCAATTTAAATAATCGACTCAAGGCCAGAAATTGGAAACACCTTTGAAAACGTCTTGTAGGAGTAATTGATATACAGTATATATATATATAATTTTTTTTTTTAAATAATGGCTTGCTTCAAAGGTTCTGAGGTAAGTAATGGTTGTTGTAACATCTCAGGAAGCATCGTGGTTATAGCCAAGCCCTGAGCCTTGACCCAGTGTTCACATCGAGGGATGCATTAGCTTAGCATTTTTTGTTGAGTCTTATATACTCTGATGACACATGGGAACCATTTATTATTCATGTCTCATAGTCTCCGTTGTGTTCTCCTTGCTCCTAAACACTGTTGCTGGTGTAAGTTTCTGGAAAGACCAGACAAATCTGTCTTCTACGATCACTCATTGGAATGTCCCACAAGCAATTTTTCCCTTTTGTAAATTTGTCCCTTTTATGTTCACACTTTTTTCCCACAACATAGGTGCTTATTGCTGTTTATGTGAAATCCATGGAACTGTTGGGAGTTTCTTTGACTGCACTGGATAAGAGATAAGAACCCGAAAGGTGAAGCTCCTGTGTGGTTTTTTTAGTGTCTTCATCCGTGAATAATGACAGATGTATTGAGAAGAACATTTCTTCTACAAGTGTGTGGCTTTGGCAAGGTTACCTAGAGGATGTGGGAGCTGGTGCAAGGTGTTCCCCCTCTCTTTTTATGAAGTAGCAGCACCTCCCAGGTGTGTGACACATGCAGTGAAGTCAGGCTCATGAATTCTTCTCATGGAGCAGAATGTGTCATCAGAACAAAGCTGGGTGAAGTGAGACCTGCTACTGCAAGCTTCAGCCAGGTTAATGTTCAGTTATGTACTGTAAGTGTTATGAATGCACTGTTTGTTAAACCACACCTGCTTTTTATTCAGTGCAGTTACCTGCTTTTGAGTTCTTCTGTATACTAGCACAGCATGATGCATACACAGTGTTTACAGCATCTTTGAGTTTGGAGGTTTCAGGTGTGAATCCCACCTCCTACTGTACTACTCTTGAGTGGCACACTTTTCCTGAATTGGAACTGTAAAAATAACCCAACTCTTTAGATGGGCAGATAATCATGTGTGGCTTAACATCATAAGTAGCTTTGGAGAAAATTGTAAGATCAATGTAGTCTGACTAGTGTGACTCTAAACAGGTATAAAAACTGGCTTAAATTTTACCTTGCAAACAGCTTTGAACATTGCTTTGTCATGGCATTTTCCTCTTTCTTATGCTGCCCTTAAATTCATGTTGTGCAGATTTTCATACAGTAGAGGAAAGCCAGTTTTGTGTCTTGATCTAAGTTGAGCTCCTCCGGAGTTATTTCCAAGAGGTGTAGCTTTGAGGATTTTGACAACTTTTGGGCAGACTTCTTAGGATCAAATGCACTTTTGTTTACTGTGAGTCCAAAAACCACTTTGGGGGAAAGGCTTCTGCTACACGAATAAATGCAAATGTAGGTATGTCTGCAAGGCTTGAACAGACCGACTAGGCTGTGGCCACCAGCAGGGATGTGAGCAAAGCAAAAAGCAATTGAACCTGTCATTATATAATTTTAGAAAGAGACAAGAAAGAAGCACTCATCGACTCAAATGTCACACTATCACCTTGAAGGCAATACAGAAGCAGATTAAGGTAATCTCCATTTGAGCAATTTGTCAGACTGATGTGACAACCAGAGTGTGTCTTTTTTAAATGTGCTACATCTACACGTGTTCATTTAGCGGATGCCTTTCTCCAAAGTGACGTACTACTAGGAGTATACCTCGTAGTGCAATAAATCAGCGTATGTGGGTGAGATGAAGCTGTCATGCTGCGAATATGTCTGAGTCAGTGTAGATGTTGTAGATCTTTATGAAGACTGTGTGATAGTTCATAGGTCTCCTGACTTTCTCACTGCTGGACAAGGAAGCTCAGGTAACCAGATGAAACATGACTGATGGACTTGGTTGCCTTCCCGCTGTCCTCACATGAGTTTTATGTTGCTCTGATGTCCAGTGAACAACCATCAGAGACGTGAACCACACAAGATCCAGCAAGGCTGTGCAGCGCTTTATGTAGTTTGTTGTGTCGTCAGTAGCAAAGGGATTTTAGTATTCCTGATAGGACATGTGGACTTGAAATGGATTTGTCCCTCTGTCTGCCTCTATCGCTCTGTCACTGTATCTCTTATTCTAAACTTCTCACCCTTTCCGTCTTCCTCAGTGCATGAATATCCCAGCTCTGCTGCAAACGCCTCCAGCTTCCAGCCCGCTTCCGCACGTCCAGGAAAATGTCCGGCTCCTACGACGAAACTGCTGGCCTTGACGCGGCCACAGACAGCTTCTGGGAGGTAAAAAAAGCGGTGAAACGCAGAAACCTCTCCCTATACACTCAACAAAACCAAATTCCTTTCCCAGAACTAGTCAGCTGAAACATCACTAATGGTAATGGAATGACAGCTATAACTCTGTAAAATGTAATGCATAAGTTGTACTTTTGCTGAGTTGTACGTCGCTTTGGACAAAAGCGTCTGCTAAATGAATAAATGTATAATGTGTTACATATGTATGTTATGTATGATTATTATACTGTATTATTAAAGTGTAGATTTAAAAATGTTTAATGTCCAAACCCTGTGAGATAGGAGATGAAATTTCAGAAATGAGCAAAAAAAAAAAAAAAAAAGAAGGAACGCGTACCAGCTCTCTGCCACGACAAAGGGACAGTGAGCGCACTGATGGACGCTGTCCGTAGAGATGTTTGCAGTCTGGCCAGACCTGATGTCAGGATGGAGCTCCCAGTGGGCTCTTGTGTTAGCTGTGTGTGATTCAGGATGCCCAGGTGTGTGTTAGACCTGTTAGCCCTACAGCCCAAGGTTAGACCATAGAGACAAGTGCTTTTACAGCTGTAGAATCCACCGCGCTCTTGAACTAGCAACTTGGCATCCTTCTCCCATCGTTTGTTCGAAGCAGAGAGCAGGACTGCAGCAGAGACATGATCCACAGCTCCATCCACCACCACCACCACCTCTGAGCCATTACTGTTACATAACGTCACATGCACAGACACGAGCCCATCCCTCCCATCCCCTTCACTGCATTAACTCCACACCCCCCTCCAAGGCACGGGGGAGGAGCTATGGGCTTCGGATTGCCCCTGTTAAGGTTGGGGAATGACTGACTGGAGGAAAAAGACGTCATTCAGAACATGCGGCTTCACCACAGCATCTCCTGTTCACATACAAAACATCGTGTACGAGATAATGCGAATATAGCGCCAAGACGACACACAAAAAAACTGAGTAGAGGACTACAGGACATGTACCAGAATTATAGACGCAGTAAATTCTGGTAAAAAACACAAATTTTAGCTATTTGTTACTATTCACTTGATTGCTCTTAATGTCCAGGTTTGTTTTTCAAATGCCTGCCTTAAATGCAGTAGAGAAACACAATTTTAGTTTTGCATAATGTGATGACTGATGAATTTTTTAAGGTGTACACCAGACAGCAGAACGCATTTATTCAGCACTTCAGTTTTGTGTTGTGATTTGGGAGCCAGCTGCCGACATTATGCTTGTAGATATTTTCGAGCTGTCCGTTTTCTCAGACTGCTTGTCCAGACAGGACGACACTGGTCAGTAGTGCAGGATGCAGAGAGGGGTACACCCTGGATGATACTCCCTTCCATCACACGGTGCTCTGTCCCCTTTCTGTCCCACACACATACCATGGGCAAAGTATAATGTGAGGATACATCGTATGTCTTTGCATTATGAAGGGAAACTGGAGCATCCAGAGGAAACACACACAAGGAGAACATGTAAACTCTGCAAAGACAGAGCCAGGGCTACAGGTGAACCTCAGGTGCCAGCGCTGTCTGTTATGCCACCCCTTTGTACAGTATTGGTTTTTTTTTAGAGAATTCAGCTGCAGATTATTGGAAAGTGCTGTATCGTCGTTTAGTAACATGTCTTGATGTTGCAAAAAATTCTGCATTAATTCTCTTATATTAAGAATGTGCTTTAGGCCAGCTTGTATGTGAACAGTGTCACCTTGGTTGTAAATGGCGTTGGCTCTGCTGGTTAACACCAACAGTCAGTTCGTGAGAAAACACTGTTGAGGTTGAACAGAGAGGATTATAGGATGGCAGTGGTGACAGTCCAGTTGACAAGCCTAAACCCATAAAGCAAACAAATTTGTGTGTGTGTGTGTGTGTGTGTGTGTGTGTGTCTGCGTCTGTGGAAAATGGATGTTATCCCTTCCAGGTAGGCAACTACAAGCGCGCCGTTAAAAGGATTGATGACGGCCACCGGCTGTGCAATGACCTCATGAACTGCCTGCAAGAGCGAGCCAAGATCGAGAAAAGCTACAGCCAGCAGCTGACCGATTGGTCCAAGAGATGGAGACAGCTGATTGAGAAAGGTGAGAGGTGAAACCGTTTAGTGGTTCACTGGGTATGCGTGCATGCGTTACATAATTCACGTCATGTAAGAAATCTGTGCAGGCTGCCTGTATGTATTGTATGTGTCAAGCATCCGGTGAATAAGTTCTCCCATGTCTCACATTTTAATTTATACACATTCCATATTCACTGGGTGCCATTTTCCTTCAGTTTGACAGCTGAACAGGCTGCTTCACCACACTGGGCACTTCCATGGGATCTGTAGAACACTCTTAGTCTATAAATCATCTGAGCATTACAGCCATATTCACTGTTGCTCTATTCCATCACCATCTCAGGACCTCAGTATGGCACAGTGGAGCGTGCCTGGCTTGCAGTGATGACCGAGGCAGATAAGGTCAGTGAACTGCACCAGGAGGTGAAGAACGGCCTGCTCAACGAGGACATAGAGAAGGTCAGGAACTGGCAGAAGGACAGCTACCACAAGCAAATGATGGGTGGTTTCAAGGAGACCAAAGAAGCAGAGGAGGGCTTCAAGAAGGCCCAGAAGCCTTGGGCGAAGAAGCTCAAAGAGGTGGGTAGAGGAAAGAAAGAGCAGAAAATAACTAATTTCCAGAGATTCAAGTCCTTGCTCATTTATAGTCACTTGGTGGGCTGCTGGTGTAAATATGGCTAGTAGGTGTTCCAGAGTATGACTTCTTGTTCAGTGAAACCACACTCAGGGTCAAACATAGAAAAACTATCATAGGAGCTCTGGTGCTCAAGAGACAGAGGAGGGGTGGCAATGTTTGGGTTTGAGGAAATGATTGACTGTGTTTGCAGATTGCTACCAACCAGCTTCTTAAAAAGTGTATAGTTTGGTACTCAGGTGGCTACTGAAGACATGTTGATGGGCCTTAAGGGCAATGAATGTGCAGGATAAACTCTGCTGGCCCATGAGAAGGGCCTGTAGGTCATCTAAGGTCAAGGGCTTCACACAGGTATGGATAGCCACCTTCATCAACAGAGTAAAGTCAGTTGAACTAAGGTTCAGTGACATGCTTCACTTCACAGGTGGAGGCAGCCAAGAAGACATACCACATGGCGTGCAAGGAGGAGAAGCTGGCTGCCGCAAGGGAGGCAAACAGCAAGACTGAGGCCTCTGTCACCCCTGACCAGCAGAAGAAGCTCCACGAGAAAGTGGACAAGTGCAAGCAGGATGTACAGAAGGTGCGAGAAGGTAGAAAGGAAAAGAGAACACTGGCAGAAAGGGACAACAGAAATACAGGAAGATCCTTTTTATTAATAACTTATAGCATTAACACACACATTGGCTGAAGCCGCTTGTCCCAAGCGGGGTCGCGGCAAGCCAGAGCCTAACCCGGCAACACAGGGCGTAAGGCCAGAGGGGGAGGGGACACACCCAGGACGGGACGCCAGTCCTTCAGAGGGCACCCCAAGCGGGACTCGGGACTCACACTCCAGACCCACCAGAGAGCAGGACCCGGCCAAACCTGCTGGCCGCTGCACCACTGCAACCCCCCTTATAGCATTAATATTCGTACAATTTATTTTTATGTATGCTTTATTCGGGCAAAACTAAGAAACTGCTCACTGGTCAGTGGCCAGTCTTATTTTGTTTTGCTGTTATTAATTACGAAGGTCACTCACTACGAAGAGAACTTGACATTTGCTTTATGGCTTTCCTGGCTTTTATGGCTTTCCTGTTGAAATGCCGCTGTCAGTAGAACAAATCTGAGAACAGGGGAGCTGCAAAGAGAGCGATAGAGAAAGAGATGGACAGAGAGAGACGGGAAGAAAAATAGCAAAGATGATGCGGTATCTGATTATTTTTACAACTGGCCCAGACAAGTCAGTCAGCGGCCTTCTTTGTATATACTGTATATGTATAGTATGTTATATTACAGCTGAATTGTTTCTCATGTTTTTCTCAAGGTATTATCCTGAAGTGGGTGTCTGCACCATGTGGACTGGGGCACAGTGTAGGGGGGAGGTGGTTGGAGAACTCGGCACTGTAACAGCACCCATGTTGGCCTACTTGCCGTCCCTCAGGCCCGAGAGAAATACGACAAGTGTCTGGAGGAGCTGGGCAAGTGCACACCCCAGTACATGGAGAACATGGAGCAGGTGTTCGACCAGTGCCAGCAGATGGAGGTCAAGAGGCTCACTTTCCTCAAGGAGGTGTTGCTGGACATCAAACGGCACCTGAACCTCACCGAGAACCAAAGGTCAGTCAGTGAGTCACCCACTCCTTCCCTTATGGGCGCCTGCACCTGAGTAACAGTGGTGGCAGATTGAAAGCTATCCATTGATTGGTTCCTAAGCAGACTTTTACAGTTCTTGTGGTGCGGTTGTAGGATTTTAATTTCAGATCAGCCTTGCCAAACTGAAAATTTCATTGGAACAGAATGTCCTGTAGCTGTTAGACATCTGTGACCAAGACCCATGGCAGACTGGTGGCTACAACAGTGGCATGTTGGCTGAAGCAGTCAGGCCCTTATGTGCATGTTTGCAGGCCTCTGTAGCAAAAATCATGTTCATCAGATGGTCTTTGCTCGCTGTTTATGTCGTGCTATTAAAAAATAAATTGGGGATGATGGTAAAGATATTAGTACAGACCCAGACGCACACTCAAATGTCCTTTGCGGTATTAAAAAATGCTGTGTGTTTGACTCGTCTGTTATCGATCTGGCCCAGAGACACTGAACGGATCAGAGCAGCAGTCTAATCCCTTCGACATTTGCGGCAGTTTACGAGCGTCCGAGCCCGTGCGTCACCGCTCATTTCCATCCTCCTCGGTACGAGGCCCTGGGCATCACGCGAACGCATGCAATCTCGGTCTCTTGAGAACAACCTAGAGTATGGTTACAACGTTTAAAAATACATCCAGCTGTTAGCGCTGCCACTTTTTCAGGGAACGAATATGAGTCCTGGAACACAGACATGCATATAGACACAAATGCTGCAGCAAAACCTGTGGTATGATGTATGTTTTTTTCATCTTACAGGGAAGGCCTCTTTTTTTGAGAGGATGTCATAGCTAAATTGCTATCATTGGGTTTCTGCATCTTGGTTCAAGCTCAGGTGACTGTTTGAAGGTAAAAGAGTGAGACAAGCCATCTGCCCCTTGCAGGAGGCCACCCAACCCAGTTGAGAACAGAGCAGCCTCGGTGGCAGCAGGTGCACCGCCAGCCCCCCCCCCTCCCGTCCTCTGGCCCTTCTGTCTCTCAAACGTTTAACCCCTTTCCTGTCTCACAGCTACGCCACTGTGTACTGGGAGCTGGAGCGAAGCATCCTCGCTGCGAACACGCAGGAGGACCTCAAGTGGTTCAGTAACAACCATGGCCCTGGAATGCCCATGAACTGGCCCCAGTTTGAGGTATGGAGACATCACCCCAGCACTGTGGAGTTCATTGGACTCGCCATTGTCCTCATCCTTCATCCACTGTAATAATCCAGGCTGATTAGATGGTTAAGGAGCAATATGGCAGACAGCTGAAGCCACCAGTGTCTGAACTGTTAGCCCTTACAAGACAGTATCTACAAGACTGAAATGTAAAGATGCTGTGGTTTTGAAGAACAGGGAGAAGAGTGAAGAATAGGGTTGGCCGCAGTGTGTGAGAAGAGTTTATGGGCCACGGCCCTGCAGACTCAAGGACTGCTGCACCTTAGGTGTCACCTTGGATCTGCTCATAAACAGGAAAGCAGCACCTATTTTAGTCCTACTGCACAACTTAGGCTCCCGTGTGACAAGAAGACACAAAGGCTGTTCTACCAATCATCTAGACTACCAATGTTAAAAGGACGTGTTTTCTACTTATAAAGACCCAGCTGACTGCACAATATACAGGGGAGACCAATGTTTTTGTGAGCATTATCTGCACTCTTGTGTTGACACATGCAGTGGACAGCTTTAGCATGGCAGGAATCACAGTGGGCTTCAGCAATCAGGGGCCATGAAGAAGGAAAATCCATAGCCTACAGTGGCTGTCAAGCCCAAATACAATGAGGAAAGGGGGGGGGGGGGGGGGGGATTCCAGTCTGACGTGGCCTGAACTGAGTCACCAAAGCATGTCTTTTGTGCTTTTTCCTGGACCCTTTGTGGTTCTAAGAGCAAACTTAGTATACATGGTGCTGGCTGTGGTTTTATATTGGAGTGAGAATCAAAATTTTGCCCCACTTTATACCCAATATACTAAGGCGTGGGCACCAACAAATGCATTTTATTTTAAAATGTTTCAGCGGTTTCGTCATTTTTGATACAGTGGTGAATATGTGGGAAATCTTATTGAATAACGGGCACTGTGTGCTTCGGACAGTTATTAGGGTCCAAAAAGAATACTTCCACTGGGCTCCGGGCATCGTCACAGAGTGAGGACCTATGGGAGCCAGATGTTTTGTGATGTTTGGTTCATTGCCTTTTTGTGGTATGACCCAACCCCACACTGAGAGTCTGACCTGGCACTGAGTTAGTTTTCACTTAAGTGCTATTATACTATCACCCAAGTCTTAAGATGACAATCTGCTTGTGTCTGTATTGCAACCTAATTTTAAGTAGGAGCTTGGTAATTTAGGGAGGGTCGCTTGAGCAAAGTATCCCTAAGCAGTGGAAATGAATAAGAAATATGTGAAAGGCCATAACGGTTATAATGAAACCATGTGTAATGACATTCAAGGCAGACATCTATCATATTGCATATGTTTAAACAGAGAATTAACTTTGAAATGGCATTGTGCATTAAGAAATGTCTCCTTTACAAACGAAAGAACACTGGCAGAACGACTGTGCCTTTCGTGGTGTAGCTTAGAACTGAAGACATATGGTATTATGGTATTACTGCTGGTATTTACAATTTTTCATTTAGCTGACACTTTTCTATAAAGCAACTTACAATTCTTTACCTATTCACATTGCTGCATATTTTTTTACTGGAGCAATTTGGGGTAAGTACCTTGCTCGGGGTACTACACCTGGGATTGGAACATGCGGCCTTTAGTGTCCCAAGGGAGCAGCTCTAACCGCTATGTTACCAGCTGCCCCCCCCCCCATAGCATGTAGATGAGTTCAAAGATTGCATGTGACATATAGAATCCCTACCTCTTGTCATTAGTGTTTAACAGGTTCGGTGTTTTTTTACCATATTTCACACTTTCCTTTACTCCTGTAGTGCGAAATGCATTGCTGCTTCTTGTTAATATGCATTTTCAGTTTTGTTGTGCAGTTTTCTGCAAGTTTCCCAAGGAGATTGTTTGTTTGTAAAAGTGCTATGAAACACACATCCGGCCATTCTGAAGCATGTTAAATGAACAACGGCAATAACAGGCTGAGGCCAATATTGAGCAGAAGCTGTTCTTACTGGTTGCTCCTTCTCAGGAGTACAATCCAGACCTCACCCACACAATCACCAAGAAGGAGAAGGTCAAGAAACCCAATGAGGGGGTCACCCTGACCAACGTCTCCACTGGGAGCGATCACTTGCAGGCTGGCGACCGAGGCAGGTAGGAGGAACCCCTCCGGACAAACATGCGCGCGCACACACTCACGCATAACAAAAGTACAGCTTCGTGTTAGCAGTCTGGTGAAAAAGTCGTGGGATCAAAAAATAAACAGCTGAGGGCACTTAGCACTGTGAATCAAGGAATACAGGCAAAGAAATTTCTCAACAGCGTGTTGTAAAACACATTCCTGATGGTGTCAGTTAGTCCATTTCTTCAGACTTATCCTGGAAAGGGCTGAGATTGCTTGCGTTATCCAGCAAGCGCACACACACAAACACACACACAAACAAGGTTCTATACATGCTATGCTGTATATAGAATTCTAAACCTCATTTGTCTTCACTAATAGAGATCAGGCTGCTCAGTCCCTTACACAAATACCCCAGCATTAATTTTTTGCTTCAATACTATGGACCCTGGGGGGGCGCGGTGGCGCAGTGGCGCAGTGGGTTGGACCGGGTCCTGCTCTCCCGTGGGTCTGGGGTTCGAGTCCCGCTTGGGGTGCCTTGCTATGGACTGGCGTCCCGTCCTGGGTGTGTCCCCTCCCCTTCTGGCCATATGCCCTGTGTTACCGGGTAGGCTCCGGTTCCCCGCGACCCCATATGGGACAAGCGGTTCTGAAAATGTGTGTGTGTACTATGGACCCGTAGGGGGGCGCGGTGGCACAGTGGGTTGGACCGGGTCCTGATCTCTGGTGGGTCTGGGGTTCGAGTCCCACTTTGGGTGCCTTGCGGCGGACTGGCATCCCGTCCTGTGTGTGTCCCCTCCCCTTAAGCCCTGTGTTGCTGAGTTCGGCTCCGGTTCCCCGCGACCCTGTATGGGACAAGTGGTTCAGAAAGTGTGGTACAGAACTGATATACTCTCTGTGAAAGTTGGTATGAATTAGGGATTTTAAACTCACTCCACCCTGACATTTTGTTCAGCGTTTGGGTTATATGTTCATCAACCAGCTTAGCTGCTTTAATTCATCCAGATTTGTGCATTAATTAACATTTCTTTATGGCCGCTTTGGTATTTCCAGCAAAAATATCCCCCAAAACGTATTGTCGTGTAGCACAGCTGTGAAATACAGCTGCAGACACCTAGCTGCTGTGGACCCGGTCCACAAACCCTTGTATGAGTCTGGTCCAAATGTCTGAAAGTGAGTCTTCTAGCACCAACTGAACCATACCTCCCGCAGCGTGAGCAGCTACGACAAGAACCAGGCCTACTCCGCGGAGTGGTCCGACGACGAACAGCCAGCCTACTCCGGTAATGAAACCAACGGCGGTGGAAACTCGTTTGAGGACGACTCGGGCGCCGGGAAGGGCGTGCGCGTGCGGGCGCTGTACGACTACGACGGCCAAGAGCAGGATGAGCTGAGCTTTAAAGCCGGTGAGCCCGCGTGCAATCGCCAAGTCCGCAGCCTACCCGGATGCATTGCATCTGAACGCGTGGTGGTCTCCTGCCTATGAGCATTCACGTGTTGTGTTCTCCTACTCGTGCATGGCATTGTATTGTAGCTCTGATAAGTGGCGCATTACAGCTTGATAAAGTATCTTGTTGTCCATTATGTTGTACTAGACAACACTGAGCTGCAGGAAGGAGAGATGTTGTCAATGTCCGGTGTCTGAGCAGGACTGTCTCTCCATGTCCTGTACACAGGGGACGAGCTGACAAAGCTGGAAGACGAGGACGACCAGGGCTGGTGTAAGGGTCGCCTGGATAACGGGCAGACGGGCTTGTACCCCGCCAATTACGTGGAGGTCATCTAACGTACCCTTGAGAAGGTGGAGACCCCAATGGAGGCAGCTGAGACTGTTTCATTCAGTGGTACTGAACATAGCCAGAGACTCGAAAGCAACACTTCCCTTGTCCGGCAGACGCGCCAAGCAGTCCAAACCAACCAATCACAGTCTTAGTAACTAAAAAAAAGACAATATATCCACTGTATGTTTATCCAGTGTTGGCAGTGGGTCAACAGGGGTGGGGGGGTGTAAATCAAATCCACAGCGGTGCAGTATTTATTGTGGAACACATATGAATATCAACGCAAATGCAGGGAAACGTTTTGCATTTTTTGTGTAGCCGTGTTCAATATGAATTTTGTGCAGAAGATATGACATTTGTGTAGCCGTACATTCTCCTATAGCGATGAGTATTACATAGCCAATGATAACCGTGTGGCTCGGACGAGCCGCACATCGTGCATCGTAGTATATCTGACGACATTTTTGTGTAGCAGTCTTGATGCTATGCGTGTACTCTCGCATCGGTAATTCAGTGAAGCGTGCAAGAAAAAAACTAACGCTACACATCGTATTTTCGTGTGACTCGGTTGTTCCTGTCAACGGGTGCATTCTATACGTGTCGTTTTTTTTTTTTCCCTCCGTATGCGATACCACTTGTGTAGCAGCATGTGCTATGCAATGTACATTCTGTGCTTTTTCGACGATGTCACACCGGATGCTGTGTACTGTGGGGCGCGTAGCTCAGCCATGTGAGCTGGACACAGAGCTGGGGGACGCGTTCCGTTTTCATGGAGGCGTTATGAATTTTGACTCTCTTTCCAAGTTCCAGGAAATTTGTCTAAAGAAGGAGAAAATAACAGTTCCTAGCCACTGCTAACCTCGAGCCCTTGGTCCTGCAAAGCTTTTGGAAGGTTTTGAAGTGCCGTGAGCCTTTACTCATAGAAAGATGTCCCTTTTTGCTTCCTATTTCCCACATCTTACCGCTTCCAAGGGGTTACTGATGATGAGTGGGGGGCCGGAGAGCTGGCAAACCCATGCGAGGGTAATCAGTCCTTAACTGCCTGTCTGTGTTGGAAAATCCAACGTATAACCTCACGTCTACTTGATATTTGATATAACAATACCGTGCTCTAGCAAGATGGTACATTTTATCATTATTTCGTTGTTTTGCCTGCATTCTCATCCAAAGTGACGTGAAATGGCATTTTTCAGGTGAGCACCAGTAATCCAAAGGGTAGGAGCGCTGTTCCTTAAACTGGCCGCCCAAAGCAAATGTGTCCATTTGGTGCTTTATTCGGTTCCATTCTGGCATGTTTTCAAAGCGGCTTGTGACTCGAAAAAACAACTAGGATTAACTATGCTAGCGTTTCTCACGTTTGCTGTTGGACACACACACACCCTCCTCTCCCACCCGTTTGCTCTGAGCAGCAAGCACTCGGTTTCAGGGGATGCCGGGGGACTAAGTGTCTCGTCGAGAGCCGCTAACCAACGGCCCTCGCTGAGAACGTCACGTGGGCCGAACTCAAAAGCCAAGCAGAATTCTGTCTTTACGAATTACGTGCTTTGCATTTTCTCCTCCTTGCGACTGGACGTTCCTGCGAATGAATCAGCAGTTCATGAGTTCCATTCCACCAAACGGCCCATAGGGGCATAAACTGTAGACCATATACAATATAAGCGGTGGCTGTTGAAGAACACTTAAATCATACCTAGGTGTTTTAACCCTCCCTCCCTCCACTTACCTGAGATGTACATTTAGACATCTAATTAGATATATTAAAAACAGAAATGAGAAGAACAACGCTATATACTCAGTTTTATTCATGGATTAGCTTAAGATTCAGTGTTTTCCAGCAAATGTGTCGGGAGCTGGGAAGTGCAGATTTTGGCTGAGAGTCGCTGTGGTAAGTTCAGACCGCTCCGACGGAACCGTCCACTGACACCGTCCTCAAACCCCTCGAACCAAGGCGAGGGACCAGGGCAGGTGGTGTTACGCTCGGGCGTTGAGATTGGATGCTATAGTGTTAAAAGAAAGTGAGTCTCATCCTACTGGCAGCAGTGCTGCAGTTCCACCATTAGGATACACATCAATAGAATAAATATCATAAATAACTTATTTATGTGTGCTAAAGAACATGATTCTCAATATTTCACTTAGGCGACTGAAATAAAGGTTCTACTCAATAACATCTCCATTAAAACAGATTTTTCTTCATAAAAGTGGCGTTTCCCAAGAAATGCACCTGTGCCGCCACCTTCTTAGGTCAGCGTAGCCCGGTTTGTTTTCAGAGCCGGGAGCAGTGGGACGAGTTCTTCCCACGGAGCCGTGACGTGCGGAAAGCAGCCGGGGTTTGAGCGCGTAGGCCCTGCGTGAGCCGCGAAACACTCCGAGCGGAATAGTGATTCACGCCAACACCCTCGTTTCCCTTGGCGCCCAAGTACACAAACACGCACAGCTTGGGTTCTGAGCTTTGGGAAGAATGGTACTTCGTCACATTCGGTGTGTGTTAATTCCGTGTGCTCAGAAAAAACTGATTACTTAAAAAACAACGCGAGCAGTCGAACAAAGAGGCAAAGTGTGCCGTCTTGGGTGTATGTGATTAAAAAAGAAGACCAGGGGAAATTTTAAAAAATTATGACCTGATTTCATTCTATATGTATGTTTTTTTTCATTAAAATGGAATTGTTGACTTGTCAGAGTGCAGCAGACTCGCACTTTATGATTTGTATATGACAATGTAATTTAAAAAATATATTATATTGTAACTGTAAAACTGTGTGAATCTATCAATGAAACATGAATATAAGTAAAGCAGTAAAGAGAGGTATATATGTAAAAGATATATTTATTTTTATGTTTTTTTTTTTCAGTTTAATACATGTGGGATGCAGCTACTACAGTGTCCTGTGAAAACTCTATATTAGCAATATAAAAGAAACATGTATGTTTAAAGTCATAGCTCTTAATCCTTGAAGTGGTGCAGCACCGGCCCATTTTAAGATGAAGGAAAAAGAAATGATTAAAAGGAACGGTTAAGCTATTTATTAAAGAAAATAAAAAATGACAAGTCTCCGGAAGGTGGATCAGCGGAGTTAGGAACAGTGACAGATCAATTTTGGTGAATGACCACTAAAAGCTTTGCTGTGGAAATCTAACCTAGTGGGTCATTGCTTATTGATTGCCTGACAAATGTGAGATTTTATAATAATTTTACATAAACTACATTTAGTGCATTCTGTAACTCACTTTAGTCTCACTTAAGTGGTACAAATTATAACCTTCTTTGGTCGCAGTTTCCCAAACCGCTGCACCACCCGATGGGCAAAATATCTCCGTTCTCGTTGGTCACAGAAGCGCAGATACTCTGCACCTGTTGTGAAGTCAGTGGTGTGACAACTCGTTCGGTATTGTGGACCAGTAAAAAGTACCAGTAGTACTCACTTGGGTTAAAAACAAATATTAATGGGTCACTTTAGGCTCACTTGAGCACTGGGGGCACATACCCCCCCTCCCTTGTCCCCCAACCCTTTGTAACACCTATGTGTGAAATACTCAAAAATACGAACATCGTAACAAAGAAGGCACACAGATTGTGCTCAAAGGTGTGCCAGGTGTACCTACTACAGACATGGCAAAATTTGAAGAAGTTGAATTAAACTCTGTATTGCTTGCTTATTGTTTCCTGCCCCCGACTGGGTGCTACTGGAAAAAAAGTGACGGGAACAGGAGTCTGACCTTTCAGTCTCTGTTGGAGGCGGTCAAAATAAAGTGAGGCTGAAGTGATGCCGAAAAGGTCAGAAGTTTTATTTGCTGTGTGAATTATTTATTGGAGCTTTACGAGAACCAGAGAAATGGTTAAAAAGTCATACACTACTGTGAATTAATATACCTCACAGGTTTTAAATCCTAACCCCCAATGTAAGCTTAAGTAAAGTAGTATATATTGTAGCTACCCTTACGCTTACATACAGCCTTTATTCAGCCTACACCTTCACAAATGTTAAGTCCTGTAAACTGAGGATGAGAGTGTCACGTCATCCTCGGCGCAACGAGGATCACCTACGGCGGATCAGGGAACGACCGCATAAAAAGGCGCTCCGGAGCACACTCAAGCGCGGAACCGTGTTCAGCGTTTGATCATCGCTCTTGTGCGCTCCTTGACTCCTTACCCTTCCTGTTCCATCCGTCCTCAACCCTGTTCTCCCGCTTCCTTTCCCTTCTCTCTCTGGATCTCTCGGTTTCCTCGACCTCCTGCTCGTCTCACGGATTACGGCTTTCGGATTGTCCCTCTGGTAACGTTTGTGCATCGGCTACCCTCGGATTGTCTTGTGACCACGGCTTTTGGATTCCCCTTCTGAACCCCATCGACCTCGCACTTGGGTCCGACGGCTTCCTTCCGTTGTGACACCATGACAGAGAGTTCAGTCAATACCTTTTACTGAAACACCTTTCTGATCCCTCTGAAATCAAATCAAAATCAAAGTCGGGGATAATAACAAAAGAATGCATTTGTATCAGTGTCTTTTGAATTCCATGTGAACTGTGTTTCTCTAATTGCAAATATTATAATATGACATACTAATAATATAAAATTATATTATAATTAAGGCAAGTGAATCTTGGACAGCTGGTAGTGCAGCAGTTAGTGCTCCTGCCTTTGGCCCCAAAAGTCACAGGTTGGACTCTCACCTCTAGCTGTTGTACCCTTGAGCAAGGTACTTACCCTGAATTCCTCCAGTAATATTACTCTGTTGTACAAATAACTATAGGAAGGTTAACATTGTAAGTTGCTTTAGAGAAAAGTGTCAGCTAAGTGTAGTAATTAAGAATATAATTATTCTTAATTTCCCTCATTAACTTTTGTATTAATCAATGTATCTGCTAGCCTAGTGGGTAAAGCTGCTGTTTTTGGATCTGAAGGTCACAGGTTTGAATCCCATGTACTTCTGTACTGCTCTTGCACAAGGTATTTACCTTAAACTTACTTCTGTAAGATTGACTACCCGTGTAAATAACTGTAGGTATCATAACAGTGTAAGATGCTTTGGAAAAACCATCATCGTGAAATCTGAGCAAAAGTACATGGGTTCTAAAGTATCAAGAGGTGTTAAAAAATTCTAAAACAAACTCAAATAAATTCTACGATTCTTGGAGCTTTTTGCTTGGGCTCGAAACTGAAACCAAAGAAGAGTCAAAGTCTTTCCTTAGTCAGGGCTACTGTGCAGGAAGTCCACTTTGGGATTGGAGGAGATCGAATTCCAGTGGTCAGAGAGACACCAGTGAAGAGCTTGGGCCACTGGTATGGTATCCCTTTGAGTGACCGCTATCGAAGAACAGAGGTTGAGGCGCTGACACGGGAAGGGCTAAAGCTCGTTGACCAGATTCCCTCCCTGGGAAACTGAAAGCCTGGTGCTTTCAATTTGGTCTTCTGCTTCAAGTGCTGTGGCCTCCATAGACATATGAAGTCTCTCTGTCAAGAGTTGAAATCATTCAAAGGCACGTTTGCAAGTGCCTTATGAAGTGGCTTGGGATTCCACCCTGCTTTTCTACAGCAGGACTTTACATGAAATCTGGACGGCTGAATCTACCTGTCTCGTTACCAGTGGAGGAGTTCAAAGTTGGCAAAGCCCGCCTGCACCTCATGATGAGGGATTCCCCTGATCAAGCTATGCGGGATGTTCGGCCTGACATTTGCACAGCTAGAAAGTGGTCTGCTGCATCTGCAATGAAAGTTGCTGAAGTCAGCCTATGAACAAAAGAGGTGATTGGCGCAGTGTAAACAGGAAGAGCTGGTCTCGGCAGCACACACCACAAGTGGTTTTCAAAGGAAGGTCCAGCAGGTCGTTGTGATCTGCTAGTCACAGAACTACGTTTACGTGATGAGGAATCCCGTCTCAGTCTCAGCTGGTCATGTCAAGCAGGGTGCATGGACGAAATAGGGGGAAGTGGAGTCACGAAGGGTCACATGGACAGATCTTTGGACAATGGATCAGCCTTCTATCTCATTCCTGCTGCGCTCATTGTATGATCTCTTGCCATCCCCAGTAAACCTCAAGTTGTGGGGCTATGTGGAATGTGACCGGCGTACCTGCTGTGGCTCTGAGCACAGGTCATTCTGCCATGTGTTATCTGCTTGCAAGCAACTTCTAAGAATGTACACTTGGCACCACAGCCAAGTGTCTACCATTGTGTGGGAACAGTGCGATGCCATCACCAAGAAACCTGCTCAGAAGACTCCCCAGAAAGTGGTTTTCTGTAGGTAGAGTGAACATCTGCCTCAGAGGGAGCAATCTGGTCGGTCGGGACTTCTTTCTGGTGCTTCAGACTGGCAAAGTTGCTGTTGATCTGGGTGAAGCCCTGACATTTCCTGTTTACATTGCCACTACAGGTGAATGACCAGATTTGGTTGTCTGGGCAGACACCATCAGACATGTGCTTCTGGTTAAACTCACAGTACTCTGAGGGGCGAACATGGAAGTGGCATTTGATCTCAAGAAGGCAAGGTATGAGCAACTCCACATGACATTTGAGGGTGTCGGCTGGTCTGCTTCCGTGTGGCCAGTGGAGGTTGGATATCGCAGCTTCATTAGCTGATCCATGACTTCTTTCCTCCCCTGATTGGGTCTCGGTGGTCACACCATGGGAGCTGCCTCTAAGCGTCTTCAAACTCCTGCTGAGAAAGCATTGAGCTGGATATGGTCAAAGTCAAGAAAGCCGCTGAAGGAAATGACCTGATGCCCGCGATGTGGCCATCAAAATCAGACACCCTACGGTGGTGTTATGCTGCTGCTGGCACCAGGGATGACAGTACTGCCAATAACCACCGAAACTGTGTTATCATCCCTGTTTGGCGGCTGATGAGGGGGGTGTTGAGCAGCAACTGGCTGTATGTATCTTTCTTGTCTTGTGCAGAGACACAGTGGCCTGGAGTCTATCCTAGAAGAATAGACCGTGAGGCAGGGTACACAGTGGACAGGATGCCAGTCAATCGCGGAGCACTAACACGCACACACACACACACACACACACACACACACACACACACCATTTAGGCTCACAAAATTCACCCAAAATGTCTATCTTTGGACTCTAGGAGGAAACCAGAGCATGTAGAAGAAACCCATTTGAACATGCAAACTCCACAGAGACTGGACCGGATGCAAACCCAAATTTCAGAACTTCAAGGGAAGCCTGTACTGTACATTCACCATGTGTTCCGAGCCTGGAATTGCAGGTTGTCACCACTAGACGTCAGCACTTGAACACAACCTGTGATCAAAAGCTACTTCCTGTTTGGGCTAAATAGCTAATGCCTAATACTGTATCTGTATATTTATTTAGGTATTAATAATAGTCTTTACTCCTTATGGGGGGGGTTAAAAAGCACAAATTTTCCAAGAGGGGCTGAAAAAACTAAACAAATTAACCCCTTATTCCATCAGAATTAAGCATTCTGGTGTGGTAAACACTGCATGCTGTCCATTTATAAATGTCTGTTGTTTCCCATTTCAGAAGGAAATTGTGCTAATGCATTTTATCTACACAACAACTGGTGCTCAATTTTTTTTGTAAAATTGGTCAGAGCAGCTTTGTTATCAAGAAATTTAGCTAGACTGGGTTTGGTGTTTTAAATGAAGTCACTAAATAAGTTCATACGTAGGAGCGCAAAACAGTAGGGATTGTGACTCATGCAAACACAACGATATTAGAAGAGATCCTAGGAAATTATTAACCACGACTAATGCATTGCCTTGACGTATGCAGTACAGGCCGCGCCAAGACTTGAAGACTCGAGTGTTTGAGACCTCTCGGTATTCCTGTGTTCGTTCTAAATTTCTTCATGAAAGCTAGTGAGGAATTAAAAGAGAGTTAAATGAAGCACCACAATGCATATATTTTTTATGTAGCAGCGTACAATGTTAAGGTCCTTTCAATTATTCACCCACTTACATAGCTGGGTAACTATACCAGAGCAATTTAGGGTAAGGAAGTTACTCAAAGATATTATAGCTGGAGATGAGACTTGAAACTGCAACCATTGGGTGTAAAGACAATAACTCTAATTGCTATGCTTCCAGTTGTTCCTTTCCGGAACCTTAGCCTGATCTCCTAGAGGTGTGAGGGATCCTGGTAAACCTGCCTGACTCTGCTCTCCAACACCATGAGCTGAAAAGCCCCGAAAAAAGGCCAAAAGCAAAATTAGATACACAAGAAAAGATTTTTTCAAATCTAAAACTCAAAAAAGGTATCTGCCAAATAATATAAAATAAGACATTTTGATTTCCGAAACATTATTCACTTATATGGTTAATTGTGTGAAGAATACATACTGTATGTGTTCTGTCCAGCTGGAGCTCTTGAGGTCAGGAGTTATAGAGTGCTTGTGCTTATTAATTATGTTCCATTGTGTTTGTGCGATGGGGGCGCGGTGGCACAGAGGGCTTGGCCGGGTCCTGCTCTGTGGTGGGTCTGAGGTTTGAGTCCCGCTTGGGGTGCCCTGTGATGGACTGGCGTCCCGTCCTGGGTGTGCCCCCTCCCACTCCGGGCCTTTGCCCTGTTGCTGGGTTAGGCTCCGGCTCACCGCAACCCCGCGTGGAACAGGCAGCTTCAGCCAGTTTGCGCACCAACTTTTGGCCACAAAAACATTTAGTGCTGGCGTTTATTTTCAGACTACATATGTAGGCACTAATAAATAAAATGCTTGTGTGTGTGAAGTTGAAAAAGGTTACCCTATTTAACATATTTCAAAAAATTAATTGCCCCAAAACAGTGAAATAAAGCAAGCTGTGTGTGAAGGGCGGTGTTTAGGTGCAGCCTTTGCAATAGAAGTGCACTTTTCCACGCGCTGGACATGTAACGCGGCAGGTCCTTTAAATTCTAAAGCCTAAAGACAAATGCAGAAACGATTTGTGAATAAAAAGAGCAACATGTTTACAAAAGAGTCTTTATTCTTTACACTGAAACAATTTAAAAGAAACAGCAGTCGGAGACAATAAGGTTAAACAAGTTTAAACCAAATAAAAAGGAGTGGACAAACTGATTAAAAATTGCTTTCACTGTATCACTGTGTGTTGTGTGTTTGTTTGAGCACATATTTTTAAACCCTGAAGAGACATTTTTTAATATTCCCTCAAGAGTAGCAAACCCTGGAAAACATACCTTATTGGGATATTACATACAATAAAAAAAGAGAAAACCTTTTTTACAAAATAAAACCGGAAGTGCAAAAACTTCAATTCAATATATATTTGAAATTTATATTGAACTTGGGCGAAGAATCATTTATTACACTAAAGTTAGAGCTGATGTAAAATCCCCACAATGATATGTCGACAGATGTAGTGCAGCGAGTGTCTTTGCACCATTTACGCGTACATTAAACTGTGAGCATGCATACCTTCCTCTCTGAATTAAATACTCATTCATTCTCAGAATAAACCTCACACCTCAGCTGTTGCTTGTGATGCACGACTGTTTCTCTGCAAGTTCTCATTAACGGCTAAACTTCATTATAAACACGAATCTCTATTGCACACATTTAACAGTCGTGTTATTTTTAAAAAAAAAAAAAAACAAAAAAATGCTGACATGAGAAAATAAATCGTAAGTCCTTCAAACCTGGTTCTGATGTTGGGCTCGACCTTCCAAATTCGTAGCACTTTGAATTGAGCGTCTTTCAGGTTGACAGTGTTGTGGTCAAACCAAAGGGAACGAACCGCACGGTTCCTTCTCCGATCACATGCGACAATGCCAAACAAACAAGGCACAAAGCAGGTGAGGGAGGTGTGGAAATAGCAGGCCACCGGGGCACCCATGAGCAGAGTGAACAGCAGGCGTATTTAAGAGGAACCCGGGGCAACCTGGCGTATGTTCTTGGGTGTTCTTTTTGATGAATGGAGCACTTGGACGAAACGCCTGTTTGGTCGTCTGGAGGGCAGCCAAAACCAAGCCCACGGTATTATGGAGAGATAACAGTCGCATTCCGACAAAACCAGCGAAAGGGAGGAGTGATGGGGGATGGGGAGCGGAGGGGATCGGTGGGGGGGGTTGATGGCCGCGTGCCGACGCATGGCATGAATGAAGAGTCTAGAAGTCGTTGGAAAAGGAAATGGTGACATGGAACAGCTCGAATGCCCTCATTAAAGACATCCGTTTTGAAATATTGTCCCGGGAGTGCTCTTTCAAACTTTGTGGGATTACCAAGTGGACGTTTTCACAGTGCTTTGTACTTGGGCGGAAGGGACTGGCTGTCTTACCAGTGGACAGAAGGGCAGGTAGCCAGAAAGGTTTCGTTGCGAAACTTCCAAGTCACCGGTGCTCATTAGCGAAACAAAGGCAGACGCAAAGCTCGGACAAGTCGGTCAAATTAAGTCTCGTGAAGCGCGGTCCCAGTAAAAGTCACTTCTGAGAAACAAAAAGACAGCTTTGAAAGACGTAAATAACCAAAGCCCTATATGCTGTACGCCTAATTACCTAACATGAAAAAATGTAAACACAAGGAATTAGAACAGGCAGATAATGCGGACATGTGGAAAAGGCAGTTTAGAGTCCTTCCTGAAGGATTCGCTTTGTGGGGCTCCCCCCCCAAAGTCTTTATTTTCAACGATCCCTCCGTGCATGAACGTCCTGCTCTTGTGGAGACGGGGTTTATTCAAAGGGGGACGCGTTGTCCTTTCAGATCCCCTGGCTATGACAGACCATCATAGGGCAGTGAGTCTGAGCTCCTCCCCAGCAGAGGGATTCAACAAGACAGAAGAGAGGGCAGGGATGCTGGCGAGATGCTGGCGAGATGCAGCCCAGCTGATGTCTGCAGCGCCAACCGCAGCCTTTATATAGGGTGGACAAACTGGTAGACGAGTCTCTGTGACACGTCGGGCTTACGGATGATGCCCTTCTTATAGTACTGGCGGATGGAGCGGCTCAGCTTGTCGTAGTTCATGGCTGGGCGGTTCTTCCTGATGCCCCACAGACGCGCCACATGAGCAGAGTCTTCGATTTTGAAGATGCCTGTAAATGGAGAGGATCCAATATGGTCAGCATAACGATGTTCATAATACAAGTATTTTTGGCAGTCTGAGAAGGTCCCATTGCAGAAAGAAAAAGCCAGGTCTCCTGGGGTGAAACTCTGTCAGTCTCTTCTCATTACTTATGGACCTTTTGCTTTTAATGTTTCAGCTTTACTTTGCTGACTCATTCATTTATTAATAATACATTTTATTTTATATAGCACGAAGCAGCACGATGGCGATGGGCAGCAGGTAACTGCCACCTCACGGCACCTGGCATAGGGTCGACTCAAGCTCAGTCTGTATGGAGTCTGCATGTTCTCCCTGCGTTCCTGTGGGCTTCCTCTGGGTGCTCTGGTTTCTCCCCACTTCAGTTTTATGTAGGACTCTGAATTGCCTGTTTTATGTGGATGTATGGGCTGCCCTACAATGGACTTGTATCCCGTCCAAGGTGTACCCCTGCTTTGCCTTAGACCCAGTAATTCTGGGATAGGTTCTGAACCACTGTCATCCTGACTGGGACAAGAGAGTGAGCGTAAAAGCAGCTTCTCTGAACACACTGCAGAAGAAAGAAAGATATACAGTATAACGTGCTTTTATAGAGTAGCAGAACTAAATTTATAATAAAGTGTAATAGAAAATATAACAGTAAGACAAGCAAAAGAGACATAAAATGTAAAAAAAAATTGTATCACAGAGAAGAGAAAGGAAAAAAGGAGCACAAAGATGTGTTTAAGGGGAATTTGAAACATGTAGGTCTTGAATCTGGATTAAAAGGTGCTCAGAGAAGGAGGATCTCTGACATTTTTGGGAAGAGAAACACAGTGTGAGGTCATAGCAGGAGAAAGTGCCCTCTCCCCAAGATTGAAAACTCAGGACAAGTAAGAGTCCAGAGTCAGCTAAATGTAAATTGTGAGGTGTGGAATAGACTGATAGGAAGAAAGGTGCCAAGTCATGCAGAGCTTCATACGTAAGCATGAGGATTTTGAAGTAAACTCGAACCCTTACGGGAAACCAGTGCTGGGATTGTGAAACAGGTGTGACGTGGTTACTTGGTTAGGATTCTAGCTGCTGAACGCTGAACATACTGGAAATTTTGTAAGGAAGATTTTGAGGCCCCAGCGAAGAGCCAGTGGTAAAATTGTATAAAAAGTCACTCTGGATAACAGTTTCTATATTCAAGCTTAGTTCTTACAGACACTGCAAACGTAGCTGTTTCAGAGCTCCTCTGTACTCCCCCCACCCCACCCTGGCTCATCGCTCCCTCCTTCGGCTTCTGGCTCCACCCCGTCCTCCATGACCCCGCCCACCCTACCTTTCTCCTTGTTGAGCCAGCGGATGCAGCGGCCGTAGCTGTGCGGCTTGAGAAGCAGTTCCCGAAGAAACTGCCAGAGGTGGATGGGTTGCCCCGAGGAAGACGAGTCCGCCTCGGACCACAGTTCCTCTCCCCCTAGAGTAGCAAAATGACGAGCCAGTAAAGAACCACACATCCTGACTCATTGATGGCTGGCAGTTGCTCCATGAAGGCTGGCACACATACGCATACGTTCACAAGCAATGAGTCAGCTTCACAGTGGCATGAAACGACACGCCATACCCAACGCTCAGAGCTCAACCCTTTGGGAGGACGTAACTGTGTTTTGTAGACTCACCTATGAGCCTGTTGTCTCCTGAAGAACATCTCTCCTTCATCCAAGCAGCTACACAGCAAGAGAGAGAGCAAAACTAAGTCAGACTCAATGGGGTTGCTCACTTTTGACTGGGAGGGATCACATTGCTTAAAATACAATACTTGACTTGTTTAAAGTCTCTGTAAATGTTACGATTAAAGCTGCTGACGCAGAGCACCAGCATGGAAAAGAAAAAGAAAGAAGACAGCTGGGAAGGGGCAACACAATGCAATACAACCTTGGCTTGGGAAGAATTATATACAGTGCTGCTTGAAAGAGTGGGAACACTACAGGGATGGTCATTATTCTTAAATATTAAAAATGGTCATTATTTTAAAATATTAAAATAAAGTTAAAAAATCAAAATCTTAAACATATAAAATGAATAAATGATCATGATTTATACACATTTCTACTTGTTTTATCCACTGCAGTTTGTGCAGCTGCACTACTTCCATTTTTCTACTACAGACATGATTTCATCCAAAGTAACATATGGAAATATTGGTGATTACACACATATTGTGTCATATGAGAAACACTGCTGTTCATTCAATAACCATTTCAGGTTAAAACTGAGGGACGCAAGGGGTTCACATACTTTCAAGCAGCACTGTATGTTAGGTAATCCTCTTAAAACCCTTTACAAATAACATTCTCAAAAATCATTACATTTATTGTGTTTTAACGTGTCTTATAGGTATGTGGCATTTAATACAAAAAGGAGGCAAACAGTTTCCTAACTCTATGTTTCAAAAATCCAAGTCCGTGAAGGTGGCGTATAACAACGCCTTTCTATTGTAACACTGGGAAACGTGCCTAACCACAACTTCTCCAACATAAATGTCCAGCAGGTTAAATTAATTAATTTTTTAGATTGCACTGAATAAAAGTGGTAAATCTAGAGTTTAGTAACTATGAAGTCTCATCTCTCCTTTAGCTCCTGTCTTTTTGGTGAAAAGGCAGCGCTGAAGCTGGCATGTTTGTCTTCTGAAAGAACTTATTTTGTCGAAAAAAAGTAGCTACAGTAATAAAACATAAGAATAATCAAATAATAATAATAATAATACCCCCCCCCCCCCCCCCCCCCCCCCCCGATCTTAGCAGAACTAGCTGACTTCTGCTCAGCATACCTGACTTCCAGATGTCCAGATGAGCGTAGAGGATGTCACCACACTGCAGGCACCTCTGCCGGAAGTCGTCTTCGCTCATGGCACACAGGTCCTTGCCGCTGAGTTCCTGGAAAGCCTTGCCCACGTGGGGCAGGCGGTAGAGGTGTTCTGTCCATAGGACCCACTTCTGGACATTGCTCATGTTCCACTCCATGGGGTCTGAGGGAGGGACAGAGTACGGCTGTTGTTGTTGGGATCATGCTGATCAGCTCACGCTCATTCCAAAGTCCTATTACTATGTTCCCAAATCCTTATGTTCCCATCATAGCTGAAAGAGGGCAAACAGGAAAGGCTAAAGTCATATTTGAAAAAAGTTCTTTTGTTTCATGGGCCGAAAGTTATCTTTTTTACCGAAGCGTGAGTATGCTGCTTCAGTCTCTAAACGAGACCCGTGACTGTAAGCGAAGGAGGGCGAAAAGTCAACAGAGCCATTTGCGCAGGGCGTAGTGTTTCGCTTTGCTCTGTTGCTGAAACCGCTGCGCCGCTGTCCCGGCCCGGCTTCGCAAGGGGGTTAGCGGAAATGTCAAAGGCTCCGCTCGGGGAAGAGAAGACCTGCGGCGGGATCGCGGATGGCCCCCACCCTCTTGTTTGCCCCATGATGTCAAAAGCGTGAAAAGAGACGTGTGGAAGTGCTATCGCAATGAGGACACACCTTCAGCTTCAAAACGGATCCTAATCCACCAGTCATCGGTCACATGGCAGGGACAACTGGGAACTGAGGGAACTCTAAACACTGCTGCCTAATGTTATTTATTTATTATTATTATTATTATTATTATTATTATTATTATTACGGGGGGTGCGGTGGCGCAGTGGGTTGGACCGGGTCCTGCTCTCCGGTGGGTCTGGGGTTTGAGTCCCGCTTGGGGTGCCTTGCGACGGACTGGCGTCCCGTCCTGGGTGTGTCCCCTCCCCCTCTGGCCTTACGCCTTGTGTTGCCGGGTAGGCTCCGGTTCCCCGTGACCCCGTATGGGACAAGCGGTTCTGAAAATGTGTGTGTGTCTGTGTGTGTGTGTGTTATTATTATTATTATTATTATTATTATTATTATTATTATTATTTCTGTTGTTGTTGTTGATGATGATAACAACAATAATAATCATAATCAAAATGAAAAACATTACAACCCATCACTTCAAGTCACCTTGCAGAAAAGGATGTAAATAGAAGTGCACTGTTAATATGAAGCAGCTCTCATTAAATAACTACAGTTAGTTATTTGAGAGTTAAATTTGCAAGAGCTCCACAGGTAATTGCACAAACTATGAACTGCGTCCTTTTACTTTGGTGACGTGAGAAATTACTGTACTCGTACAATGATCTCGCAAAAGCTCCGATGTGAATCTCGTGCGTCCCAGAGGCTGTACATATCTGCCTTTATGAGCAATAGTAATTACTCTTGTTCAGCCTGTGGCCTTTTTCGATGTCTGCGGGGTGCTGCGATCGCTGCGACCGCCGGGCAGTCGGCTGAGTGGTCGCACCTGGGTGGATGTTGAGGAGCTTGCAGGCTGTGTCGATGTCCTTCAGTACCTCCCCCACGACGAGGCTCTGCACCTGCTCCAGCGAGCGCTCCTCCACCTGGGACTCCAACGCAGGCGAGAGGGCCAGGCCCTGGCTGTCGATGACGGGGCACTGCTCGGGGTCCTTACGTGGCTCGCTCCGGGCCCCGCCTCCCGCCCCACCCCCACAGCTCGGGGGCGGAGCCGGGTCCGTCACTTTGACCAGCCAGGCAGCGTCCTCTGTCAGGAGCATGTCGAAGCAGGACAGGTACAGTCCAGGTGGGCGCTCGGAGCCGGAGCTCAGCTCACGGGGTGGCTTGGAGTCCTCCAGGTCCCAGATCTGCGAGAGGCCGTTGACAGCATCTGGGAGCACCAGAGAGGTCTCAGAAAGACCCGGGCGGGACGAGTGCAGCGTGATCGCCCCCAGGCCTCCGTCTCGGCTCACCATGGCCACTTCTGAGCTGTGGGGCAGCAGGACACGCACGTCAGTGAGACACCTGGCTCCTGGGGACGGGGAGAAACCACCACATCTAGAGATCCCTGCCAGTAAACAAAGAGGGTGTCCAGCTACAGTCCATAAAGGAATCAGTGTGAAAGTAAAGACTGCTTTATACTTCACAGATGTTAACACACCACGACAGTGCAGCTGGTTACACGTACGAAATAGCTGAGACAGTTTACACTTCTGCATGTGGGCAGAGCGCAACCTGCTGCACGGTCTTACCTGGTCTGTTGTTGGTTGTTTAGCACCGGATCAATTTTATTGTCGTTTCATGTGGATCCTCCCTACAAGGTTGACTCCATTAACAACACTAAAGCGATCTTAAGAACCGTAAAAACTACATAAAATATACGCAGATATAGGTTTACTGCACGGTGAGACAAAGACCGAAAGCCTGTGGATTCATTGCATTGAACTCAACTTCTCCATATGGGGTAAAAAAGATAAGATAAACCAGGCTAAGTGCCGATTGACTTCAGCTTCTTATCTGGTTTAAATCCGTTAATTTATATTAATTGACAAAATTGCTACTAATGAATTTGCTAACTGTAGCCCGTACAAATTGGTCCCTTTTTGTATTCATTTTGACCTCCTTTATTTATATAATAAAGCATGGCATATTTATTAATTCTGCTGTTAAGTTGCCGGTTCGACTGTTCTCAAAGTTGCTGTAAAAGCTCCGATGTGGGAAGACATAACCTCCAGGCATCAGTAAAATCCCTTTACAGCCAGTCAGTGTCAAAATCACCTTATGTACACCAGTCTTCAAAATGTTTCAAATTTTGCTTTGCACATGACATTGCAACAGCACTCCATTCTCGCCCAAAACGATGAAATTTCACCTGCGAAACCCAACGACTACTGACAGCCAAGGCCCGGGAAGCACAAGCCAGCCCTCGTCATCTGAAGTGTCCGTTGTCAGTCAAGTCCTCCAAAAACGTATCATTCTGGCCTTGGCGTTCGATCACTGTTACCCCCATTTAACATAGTAAAGGACTTCTAAATCTAGAAGGTTCCGGAAGTGCATTGCTATACATACAACTCAGAAGCTGCGACTAAGCAACATATTCTTTAATCCCATAAGAAAAAAACATTGTGGATAATACAGGAGCAGATCGTGTTTATGAGATGATAAAGTCTGACTTCAGTTTAAATATACAATAAAGATTAATACTGTATCTTCACTCAAAGTGCTCTCTGTAATAAAATGTGCACATCCTTTCATACCTGACAACGAAAGGCAAACAAGCATCCTGAACAGGTTTTGTGAGTAATGACTCTCAAGCCAATATTGACTTACACATTGCGCTCGGTTGTCTAATTCACCTTTTGAAATCTATTGATACAGTTCCGAATGCACCGCGCACAAGGCATCAAAACCTTGCCTAAACGTTTAAACAGCAGTAATGCTAAAACAAACGTGATATTTTATCAAGCATAGTAACTACGAATGTTTTGACGCAGAATGTTGCCAAGCTTGTGCTAAACGATCAACACTCTCATTGGCTGCTTTTCCGAGAGTGAATTAAGCGTGAACCCAGATGGGCACCTAAATGGTTTAATTTACCTCTCGAACATAACACAGAAATTTTAATTTTGTTTTTTTTTACAGTACCTCTTTGAGAGAAAAAATCCCATGTACCCTCTACATCGCACTGAGACTTCTTGATGGCATTCGGAGAGATGCAGCTGGAGCGAAGAACTGCATTAAGGAAGCGCACTTTTACCGCACTCATGAACAACAAGCTTGCCTAATAACCTGTGAATTAGCGGGGACGTTTTTTAAAGGCACCAGGTCAAACATTTTCAAAGGTACCAAGGAAACATGCGGGACAGCGGGGCCAAAATGAGAATTTACTCTTGCCGGGGGAAGGGTGGGGGGGGTTGCGGTCACCGGGTGGGTTTGGTTAGGATGGCACTAAATGGATTTTACTGAGTCCCTTACTTGCGGGTCAGCACTTGCTAATGGTCACCGGGGCGAGGTGAGTGGCTCAGAGTGAGCCCTCCATTGATGCTGTTTTACGCTGCTATATCTCACAGAGACGGTCCTACAGATTCCCGGCTCCGCCGTCAGCTGGAGTCGGGCTTTTTTAATCAAACAAAACACTGACACAGGCAATAGAGGGGCATGGAGTCGCTTGTTATTGAAGGACTCTCTGCATGGTGACCGACCGTTTGAACTTGTGTGAGACTGAGTAGAAACTACATTTACAAAGGTGGGGGAAACACATACAACCACATTTGCCACATTTACCAAAATCAGGATATACTAAAACCCAGGAAAAGTAAATTATTGGTACAAACTGCACCAGTAAAACTCTAATCTACTGTAATACGTGTGTCTATATCACAGGGATGCATGTGGTAAATAATGATGGCTACTGTGAAATACACACACACACACACACACACACACACATTTTCAGAGCCGCTTGTCCCATACGGGGTCACGGGGGAACCGGAGCCTACCCGGCAACACAGGGCGTAAGGCCGGAGGGGGAGGGGACACACCCAGGACGGGACGCCAGTCCGTCGCAAGGTACCCCAAGCGGGACTCGAACCCCAGACCCACCGGACAGCAGGACTGTGGTCCAACCCACTGTGCCACCGCACCCCCTACTGTGAAATAAATCTATTAAATCTCGCTCGCAACGGGCTGAACCATCCAGCACAAGAAATTCATCGTTGTACTTTCTTAAGGGGGAAAAGAAACCGAGGAAACCTGCTGGACCGAAGCATCCCAGGGCAGGAACTGAATACCTTACAGACAACTACGAGAAACTTAAATGACAGACAGCTACAGCGCCAACCCCGACCGTCACTGTTCAAATGGTGGTCTCGTGCCAGCAGACGTTGCCCCACGGTTCTGATCTCTAGCTGAGTTTTTTCAACTGCTCTGTGCCTCGAAGTGCAATGATGGAGCGCCACGTTCAGAGTGACATGTGCTGCGTGAGGGCAAGTGCGAAGTGAGGAGATCAGGAGTGGTTGGGGTTTAGTGGCCGACTGGAAGTTGTCCTCCAAGCGTGGAGATCCATACCGGGAGCTCAGGATCTGCCTTCGGTAAGAATAATAGAAGGGCCCGAAAGTGTCCCCCAGGCATCATGGTGATGGAGGTCATGGAAAAGGCCTGGCCAGAGCCTTTGAAGGTGGCCTTGAAGCTAGACCTGTAAGAAATGGTTATCCTACTCCAAAGAAAGTGCCCCCTCATCTCTTGGCATTATAACAGAGCCCAGTCTCCCAGCCCACAACTATGAGAGTCACCAAAAAATTCTTCCTTTTATCCCCATTCTCTGAGAAGGTCCTGGCCAACGCGTTGTCCACACTGGTTTAACAAGAATGAGATTAAAGCCGCAGTGGCTGGGCCTGCCCGCTGCGTGTCCACTCCGGCCTGCGACAGCTTGTGCTAAACCCATTAGTCCAGCAAATTTAGTCACTTCTCATTTTTGCAGCAGAGAAGCCGGGGTAGGTGGGGAGGACAGGTCAGGGGTAGAGACGCAAACAGGCTCCCCAGGCGAAGGATTAAGCCCTTGACTGATCTCTAAATGAGTTTGGTTAAGGCTGCCATATTCATTTCAAGGGAATTAGTCCTGTGCCGTTCTTTTCCTCACTAGTCTCAGATCAAGGGTGTGGGGGTGGAGGCTGCTAAACAGCTGCCTGGCAACTACCACAGTGCAGGTTGCAGTGTGCAGCCGGTGGCATTCATCTGGGGTCCACCAGGTCACTTTGGGGGTGTCACGGGCGACGACCCACTCCTCTCCGGCCACCTAATGATATTGAATGTGGTTCTAGGGTAATGGTCAGCAGTGGAAGGCCCATGGATCCAGCAGCTTCTGCTCCCTGGTCTCATCCAGGTGGAATTTCTTTGCTGATTCAAAAACGTTAAATAGAGCAAACTCGTCATACATGAGAGGATTGGTACTTTGTAGTAAAGACTGGTCAACAGATCTTTTCCAACAAACAAAGTAACCCTGCTGGTGTTTAGAGTAGTGCTTCCCGTGTAACGTGACCAGAGAACAGCGCCGAACAGCAATGACCTTAATCAGCGTTCCGCCGCAAGGGCAATTGATAATCTTGTACCTAGTCAAAGAGAAATGGTATTTCTTTTGAGGTTAGCGGCACTACAGTGCGTGTTTGCGTCGATGATCTTGTGCACGATGGTAGCTCTCCCCACACGATTGTGCAAATCTAAACTCCTTGCTGTAGCACCCAGGAGCGGCCAGCCAAAATGTGCGGCAGGGATTTTCTGTGTGTGTGTGTGTGTGTGTGTGTGTGTGTGTGTGTTAGACTTAGTACACCTAGACATGCACCTAACATGTGAGCTGCAGTGGGCTGTACACTGGCGCCTGTATCTCACATTTTGCCAGTAATGGATAACCTACCAGGGGTGTGACTCCAGCAGCTCTGACTAGGTACAGGTGTATGATTCAGCCTAGAAGTAGCCCCTGTCTCCACCCTCCTGTTTGCTGATGCAGAGTGGTATCAGGTGAACCTTAACCATTCCAGGGGCCAAAAACATGGCTGAAAGCCCCAGCTGGGGAGGGAGGATGGCTTTTGAGAGACCCCTGAGTTTTTACCCATCCATAGCATGCCCAGTAAAAGAATTTGCCCCTTTGCTGCAGTCTAATGAGTGAGCGATTACAGGGAAGTTCTCATCAGAGATGGGAGAAGGAAACTGAAATGCATCTACACAAGAGGGATACCTACATGGAAAATTTTTGCAAGAATGAAAATACCAGAAATGGTGGAGCACTGGATGCTGAGGGCGATTTCTGTCCTCAACCTGGTGTGTTGCAGTTGTGTTGACTCATCTCCCCAACCCCAGGCTGCCATCCACCTGCCTGATCTTATATGGCCCAGATAAAGATCCCCTAGAAATGTACAGCTCGCTGAATTTGTCATAGGCAAAGCACCTGCTTCTTCCCCTGAGCGATGGGGAGCACAGGTGCTCGACAGATATTTGTCACTCTGCATTGGGAGGCGTTGGAACCCATACGCTTGCCAGAGGCACCTGCTCCAGCTGTGTGAGGAATGTTATCTCGCACTATACCGTTTCATCTGAGAATCCCTGGCCAGTCTACTTGTGAGTGTTTTCTCTATCATACAGACCAATTCACATAATCAAAGTACTTATGCAGAGAGATTTCTGAAGGCTGGGGGACGGAGGAGACAGACAATGTGAAAAGGAAGGAGAAAATTTGCTGGATCTGGTCAAAGACTGGAAGAGTGCATGCGGAATGGAAAAAGTTGTAGTGTGGTGGTTTCCAGCTGAAATTCCAGTAGGGTCCCTGCAGTGTATGGTTGAAAAAGACACTCAATTTGACTTATCCCAGGAAAATTGTCTAAGTGTCTTTAAGAATGGCTTTTGGATTAAAGCATCTAAGCGACAGGATAATGTACAATTTCCAGCAAGTGCTATGTCTCAGTGGCAGCTTTTTTGGGCTGTATGTATTAGGGGTAGACAGTAGTGGTTAGTGCTTCTGCCTTTGTCCCTACCGGTTGCAGGTTTGAGTCCCACCTCCAGCTGTAGTACCCTTGAGCAAGGTACTTGCTCTAAATTTCTAAACGGGTGTAGAACTGTAAGGTGCTTTGAAGGAAAGTGTCAGCTAAATGAATAAATGTAATGTTCGTACTTAAAAAAAAAAAAATCTTAAGGGCCAAAAAGTGGGGTGTGGGGGTGGATAAATGAGTAAATTCAAATGATATGCAAAGCAATCTATAGAGCAGTGCTGGGTCGGGAATCAGGGCCTCAAAACATGTGTATAACTGTCACCACCCAGCTTCTCATATTCTTTTAATTGCCTGTGATATCAGACCAACATCAGGTATAGAAAATCCTAGAGTGACAGTTTGGGGTTTTCTAAATATTTCTGTCATTCTTCTGTGTAGCTGGGCGGTTTATGTTGCTGGATGTCTTCCAGGTCTTTTTTTTTTTTACCGAACAGATAACTGGTTACCAATGCATATCTTGTCTGCCATCTAAATCTTAGGAAAGAGTAGGTCTTGTAATTGTTCTTCTTTATGTCTGTCACCTTAAACATTTAATCGCATCAAGCCTTACTGAGGAGACTGGCTTATTTACCGGTCTTGAGTTTTGCATATACTTTGGGTGCATTGTCCTTTGTGTCTGGAAAGTACATTTGCCTGCGTTCAACACCCAAAATTTTCATTAATTTAAGTACCAGTGGTTCGCTTATTGTTCCTTCCTCCAACCCCCCCCATAGGATAAGAAGATTCTAGTCAAATGCTCCCCCCAGAGTGACTGACAAAGTTTCATAGATCTTTTTGTTCAGCTTATGCAGCAGAATATTTAGCTGAAACAATTTTAAGCACATTATTGAAATCACTTGCCATTTGAACCTGGGACAGTATGGTAAAAAGTCCTGTTCCTTAGCTCTGGGGGTAACTGTTTACACAGGCCGGCTTTATCCCCCATTAGTCATTTTTCTCTCATTCTTTTATTGCCCAAAGCATTTTTTTCTCATAGCATATCAGTGTCATTATAACCCATTTGTTCCTCGACATGCTAGGGGTTAGTGGCAAATAGTCTTTGAAGCGTGGAGGAGTATCACGGACAAGTGTAATTTTGCATGTCACCCTCTTAAGAGCGGTGGTCCACAAAGTGCCTCTTGACCTGCTGTGGTGTGCCATAAGCAAGCCTCCCTCAGTTTCAGCTTGATAAGACCTTTCTGTAAATTTCTTGAACTGCTCCCATCTTTGCTGCACCTAGATCAGTAGGTCATGGGGCGGTGCCATGGCTTATTAATAAAACTATTAATAACAGTTAATAACACACTGAAACAGATTTCGTTGCGCGCCCTTAAAATCTACCTACCTACTCATTCAGCACCCTCAGCTGGATGCAAAGAAACATTATGACATCACTGCATAACTCCTGCGACTCCTTCTTAAATTTACCCTGGCTCATACTACAGCTGGGAGCACCCAAGATTTGATGACTGCAGTAAAGAGATTCTATTGAGTATGAGCATCATCTACAGGGGGGTCTTCCCAGACAGACACACAGCTCATCCTGTTAACAACCGCTTACAGATGGCACACTGTGACATATGTATGGCACACTCATGTCCCATTAGAGAGTTTGGGTTTTAAGTAGACAGGTCCTACCAATTACATCACCTTCACATTTAACACTTTTCTCCAAAGTAACTTATACAGTGTTCAGCTGCTTACAATTATTCATCCATTTATACAGCTCGGTAAATTTACCAGAGCAATTTGAAGGTAACTACTTTATTTAAGTGTATTACAGATTGAAGTCAGACTCAAACCCACAACCTTTGGGTTCAAAGACACCAGCACTAACCATGATGCTACACACTGCCCCATATTCACCCCTTTACACAGCTGGGTAACTTTTAGGGGAACAGTTTTAGGGCCGGTACCTTACTCAGGGGTATTACAGTAGAAGGTGGGATTTGACCCTGTGACCTACAGGGCCACAACCCTAACCACTATAACACCTGCCGTCCCTACTCTGTGTATGTCGCTCAGAGTGATTTACCTCCAGCACAACAAGCTCTCTTTCCACTTTGCACAACACATCTGAGCACTTGAAGAGGGTGCGCTTACCTTGGCTCCTAGCAAAGGAGACGGGCTCTCCGTGGCACAGCAGTCCACTTGAGTTGATGCTGAGCAACCGCAGCGCGTTAACAGCCTGCGGACGTCGGATGTCTCCTGTCACTCTAGAAACCCGACACAGGTGTGTGTGAGAAGAGAGCCGGGTTCCAGGTCTGTGGCTGTGGCCCCGATGTCCTGGGTGCTCACAGGCTGGAGTGTGTGACAGGCAGGGTGGCAGCACAGGCTGGAAATACACTGCCTCAGGTGCGGGGTAGGCGTTTAAGAGCTTGGCCAACCCAACACGCATGCAGGGCTGAGCACGTTGCGGAGACGTAAGTGGTTTCTCATAGCCAAGTTTATCAGTAACAGATTCCTGCAGTGACTGTGTGTGTGTGTGTGTGTGTGTGTGTGTGTGTGTGTGTGTGTGTGTGTGTGAGACAGAGTATATGTGCCTGTGGAGGGTGTGTTTGCATGTGGTGAGTCCCTGTAAAGGAATGCCTGCCCCATTGACTCCATATTTATAAGGAGCCCCTATTTACCTGTGTAAACAGCGCGTGTCACTACCTCTGCTGGAGGTGTTTGATTATCTCAGTGACTTCCCCCCGTATCCCCATCCCTACCCCCCCAAACGCAATAACAGTGAAGTGTGAACAAGTGGTGGTGTTTAACCCTCGCTTTGCCACCCTGCTACAGCTGTCAGTTTTAGGGATTAAAGGAGGGTCCAGAGGGTGCGATTTGTGAAGAGGTCTCTACTCGTACCCTCCCCTCCCTCTGCCCCATCTCCGTACGTGAACTACAGCGACCTGTCAACTCCAGCTCCCCGTTTTTGTGAATGAACCGAAGGGATGGGTTTTTTTAGAGGCCAGTGTCAACAAGGTGGGAGTCGTGCGGTATGGAGGCTGTGGGGCACAGTTTGTTTAGGGCCCATTTAATTTTTTGTGTCTTCTCAAAAGAATTTGCATATGTGGACCACACTGGCGGTTTACTAGCTGTGAGGTAACCCCACATTTGCCTATAGGATTTATTGCTGGGATTTATCAGATTTATGGGAGCACTGAGTGAGCCAGTGATTTTCAGAAATCGTAGTGTGGTGGTAAAATGATCTGTTCGGTAATCAGCAAATTAATTTTTCAGTAATTATTTATATTTCTTATAATGAAGCAATAATTCAGTGTTATAAATAATGATAAGTGATGCTAGTAATAATTGTGCTTTCTGAGAG
Source organism: Scleropages formosus (assembly GCF_900964775.1). Taxonomy (NCBI): domain Eukaryota; kingdom Metazoa; phylum Chordata; class Actinopteri; order Osteoglossiformes; family Osteoglossidae; genus Scleropages; species Scleropages formosus. The sequence continues at coordinate 18,548,050 of NC_041824.1, read as the reverse complement.
AGCTTTAAAATTGTGCTTTTGTGCTTAAATTCCATCCATCCATCTTCCTCCGGTATCCGGGGCCGGGTCGCGGGGGCTGCAGTCCGAGCAGAGTCCTCCAGACTTCCCTCTCCCCGCACACCTCCTCCAGTTCCCCTGGGGAAACCCCAAGGCGTTCCCAGGCCAGCCGGGAGACATAGTCTCTCCAACGTGTCCTGGGTCTGCCCCGAGGCCTCCTCCCAGTGGGACATGCCCAGAACACCTCACCAGGGAGGCGTCCAGGAGGCATCCGGAACAGATGCCCGAGCCACCTCAACTGGCTCCTCTCGATGCTGAGGAGCAGCGGCTCTACTCCGAGCTCCTCCCGGGTGACTGAGCTCCTCACCCTATCCCTAAGGGTGCGCCCAGCCACTCTGCAGAGGAAACTCATTTCTGCCGCTTGTATCCGCGATCTCATTCTTTCGGTCATGATCCAGAGCTCATGACCATAGGTGAGGGTAGGAACATAGATTGACCGGTAAATTGAGAGCTTCGCCTTACGGCTCAGCTCCCTCTTCACCACAACAGACCGGTACAATGTTCGCATTACTGCAGACGCCGCACCGATCCGTCCGTCAACCTGCCGCTCCATTTTTCCCTGACTCGTGAACAAGACCCTGAGATACTTAAACTCCTCCACTTGAGGGAGCGGCTTCCCCCTAATCTGGAGGGGGCAATCCACCTTTTTCCGACTGAGAACCATGGCCTCGGATTTGGAGGTGCTGATTCTCATCCCTGCCGCTTCGCACTCGGCTGCAAACCTGCCCAATGCACGGTGCAAGTCTTGATTTGATGAAGCCAACAGGACCACATCTTCCGCAAAAAACAGAGACGAGATCCTGCGGCCACCAAAACAGACACCCTCCGTTCCCTGGCTGCGCCTAGAAATTCTGTCCATGAAGATAAGGAGCAGAATCGGTGACAAAGGGCAGCCCTGGCGGAGTCCAACATGCACCGGGAACAGGTCTGACTTACTGCCGGCAATGCAAACCAAGCTCCTGCTCCGGTCATACAAGGAACGAACAGTCCGTAGCAGCAAGCCCCGAACCCCATAATCCCGAAGTACCTCCCACAGGATGCCACGAGGGACACGGTCGAATGCCTTCTCCAGGTCCACAAAACACATATGGACTGGTTGGGCAAACTCCCACAAACCCTCCAACACCCTAGTGAGGGTATAGAGCTGGTCCAGTGTTCCACAGCCAGGGCGAAAACCGCATTGCTCCTCCTGAATCCGAGGTTTGACTATCGGTCGGATTCTCCTTTCCAGTACCCTGGCATAGACTTTCCCAGGGAGGCTAAGGAGTGTGATCCCCCTATAGTTGGAACACAATCTCCGGTCCCCCTTCTTAAAAAGAGGGACCACCACCCCAGTCTGCCAGTCCAGAGGCACCATTCCCGAGCTCCACGCAATGTTGCAGAGGCGTGTCAGCCAAGACAGCCCCACAACATCCAGAGACTTGAGAAACTCGGGGCGGATCTCATCCACCCCCGGAGCCTTGCCACCGAGGAGTTTTTGACTACCTCAGCAACTTCAGCCAGGGTAATGGACGAGTCCCCCTCCAAGTCCCCAGCCTCAGCTTCCTCTATGGAAGATGTGTCGGAGGGATTAAGGAGATCCTCAAAGTACTCCTTCCACCGCCTGAGGACATCCTCAGCTGAGGTCAGCAACGCACCACTTCCACTGTAAACAGTGTTTGTGGAACACCGCTTCCCCCCTCTGAATCGCCGGACGGTTTGCCAGAATCTCTTTGAAGCCAACCGGAAGTCTTCTTCCATGGCCTTACCAAACTCCTCCCAAGCCCGAGTTTTTGCCGCGGCAACTGCCAGAGCCGCGTTCCGTTTGGCCCGTCGGTACCTGTCAGCTGCTTCAGGGGTCCCATGAGCCAGCCAGGCCCGATAGAACTCCTTCTTCAGCTTGACGGCATCCCTTACCTCCGGTGTCCACCACCGTGTTCGGGGATTGCCTCCGCGACAGGCGCCGGAGACCTTATGGCTGCAGCTCCGAACCGCCGCCCCGACAACGGAGGCGTGGAACATAGTCCATTCAGACTCAATGTCCCCCACCTCCCTCGGGACCTGGTTGAAGCTCTGTCGGAGGTGGGAGTTGAAGACCTCTCTGACAGTGGCCTCCGCCAAGCATTCCCAACAGACCCTCACTATGTGTTTGGGCCTGCCAGGTCTGTCCAGCTTTTTCCCCCGCCATCGAATCCAACTCATCACCAGGTGGTGATCAGTTGACAGCCCAGCCCCTCTCTTCACCCGAGTGTCCAAGACATATGGCCGAAGATCAGAAGAAACGACTACAAAGTCAATCATCGACCTCCGACCTAGGGTGTCCTGGTGCCAAGTGCACTGATGGACACCCTTATGCATGAACACGGTGTTTTTTATGGATAAACCGTGACTAGCACAGAAATCTAATAACAACTCACCACTCGGGTTCAGATCGGGGAGGCCGTTCCTCCCAATCACGCCCCTCCAGGTGTCACTGTCACTGCCCACGTGGGCGTTAAAGTCCCCCAGTAGAACGACAGAGTCCCCAGTGGGAGCACTTTCCAGCACGCCCTCCAGGGACTCCAAAAAGGCTGGGTACTCTACACTGCCGCTAGGCGCATAAGCACAAACGACAGTGAGAGACCGTTCCCTGACCAGAAGGCACAGGGAGATGACCCTCTCATTCACCGGGGTAGACTCCAACACATGGCAGCTAAACTGGGGGGCTATTAATAAGCCCACACCTGCCCGCCGCCTCTCGCCCTGGGCAATGCCAGAATAGTGGAGAGTCCACCCTTGGTCAAGAAGAGTGGTTCCAGAACCCAAGCTGTGAGTGGAAGTGAGCCCGACTATATCTAGACGGTATCTCTCAACCTCCCGCACCAGCTCAGGCTCCTTCCCCGCCAGTGAGGTGACATTCCAAGTCCCAAAAACCAGAGTTGGCGCCCGAGGTTTGGGTCGGCCAGGCACTCGGCCCCGACCACCGCCCAAATCACAACGCACCAGCCCCTTACAGTCTCTCTGGCAGGTGGTGAGCCCACCGAAGAGCGGCTCCACGTCATGGCTTCGGGCTGAGCCCAGCCAGGCCCCGTGGGCATAGACCTGGCCACCAAGCTCTCGCATGCGAGCCCCCCCTCCAGGCCTGGATCCAGGGTGGGGCCCCGGTGACCCCATACCAGGCGGGGTAAACGAAAGCCTTGGTTTTAGTTTCTTCATAAGGGGCTTTTGAAACGCACTTTGTCTTGTCTATCATCCAGGACCTGTTTGCCATGGGAGACCCTACCAGGGGCATATAGCCCCAGGCAACATAGCTCCTGGAGTCATTCAGGCACTCAAACCCCTCCACCACGGTAAGGTGGCGGTTCACGGAGGGGTGTGCTTAAATTGTGCTTTAAAATATAAGCTTAAAAGGTGAAAAGGGAACTGGCTGTTGAGCAGCAGGTAAAATTGTGGTTATTGGCATCACTTTATGATCTGAAGGTTCCCAGTGTGATCCTGACTCCTGGTGTAGTACTCTTGATCAAAGTATTTACCCTGAGTTGATACAGTAAAACAACAATGCTGTATAAATTGGTAAAAGAGTAAAAAACTTGCAAACAGCTCAGTTAAGTATTAATAATAATTATAATAATAATAATAATAATAAATGTTAATTTGCAATTTGAATATTTTAACTTTTGTGGGTTAAGTGGGGCAAAGAGCACATCTGAGATACACTGAGCAGTGTGAAAGTACTATATGTGGTCACATGAGTCATTCTTCAGTTTCTTGTCAATTAACAGAACAGTACATATGTGGTGTACTCCCAAAGAAGTCTACAGGCCCAATTTTTTGTTTCTCAAAAAGAAGGGTGTGGATAGTCAAGATTTTGTTTGTTTGGGGAGACTCTGCTGACTGGCATGAGCCATAGCCATGCCAGTCAGCAGAGCACCTATGGGAAATTATGGAACAACGCCCAGACATTCTGTCCACCAGCATCAAGAAAATACCAGATGGTGAAATTGTCATTCGTAGAAGAATGGTGTGACATCCCTGCAGCGCATTTTCAGACACTTACAAAATGTATACAAAGGTGCACTGTGAAGCTCTTCTGGCTGCTCATGGTGAAACAAGAACCTATTAAGGCACATTATTTCAGCGCTTCCTTTATTCTCTTAATTCTCATTAATACTGATATAACGACTTGTGTATTTCTAATAATGAATAAACTGTCGTTGTGTTGGTATCAATTGTACATTATAAAAAACATTTTTTTTTTGTTTTAACTTTAAATATATCGATGTAATCTGTACATTTAATTATTTGCATAAACAAAATATAAAAGTAAATGAAAACCTAGAAGCAGACTTCAGTCCTTTATGAAGCTGGAAGTAATAGCTATGGGACATGGTGATACAGTGGGTACAGCTGGTGCTTCACCACTCCTAAGATCCTTGTTTGTATGTTTCTCCCTGCGTTTGTACCCCTCCCAGACACGCATGGAAGAAGGCACTGGCGAACCAAAACCACTTCTGTTCTTCTATTGCTTTGGAAACCATGTGTGCAGTTGCTATGAGTTGGACTCATCTTGATGACACTCCCATCCAAGTAATACCTAAGTTATACCTAGCTGAATGCAAAGTAAGGCAACTGGAAAGTTTATTAATGAAAAGATGTGAGCTAGTGAGTGGAGATTTCATGACAGGTGGCAGGAAGGACTTTGATGGACAGCTTCACACTACCTGCCTCTGCCCAGTCAAATTAATTCTGACCAACATGGTGAGGACCCGTGAACCCAGTGATCTAAGCAGCTGGTCTGGGACTTGAGAAGAGGAAACAGGGAGCAGGACTCATCTGTAGTGGACTACTGGGTCATGGCTGGGCTAGGGTCTTTAAATTTGTGGCATATTTCTGTTATAGTTTGCTCTGCTCTCTAACGATATATTGTCTTAAAGGGGCCGTGTCACTATTTTGTTGGGTATGAGTTTGTAAACAATTCCTTTTGTTTGGGAACACCTGCTGTCCAGTTGTCTCTGTCCTGCACATATGGCAATTACGGCCAAGATGTTCCCTTCCGGCAAGCACAGTCCTAACTGATGTTCCCTACAAAGCACAACTTTAACTCTGCTCCTCATCACACATGCGGCATCACTGAGGTTGGTGTGTCAGCCCAAGCTCCTGCTCCCAGTACCATGTTTTCTAAAGGATCTTCTGGTGAGTATTTGTCTCTGGTTGCCTTTAAAAAAGAAACAGGACTGAAACTCACCCTTACATAAAGTGAAAATCTTTACAGTTACCTAGCCTATGCAGCAATGAGGGGTTCGGGGCCATAGTTCTCCCACTGTGGGTCTGTTTGTTCTGGAGATGGTAGAACAATGGGCAGAAAGCATTACTCCACTGGCAATAAAAGCAGTGATTGATTGACTTTCACCAACTGTCCACAAGCAGGATCGACAATAGACGTGTAGTTGGAAAGGTGTGTGTGCGTGCATGCGTGCGTGCGTGTATATGTCATTGACGGTGCTTTTTATGAACTTGCATGCAACCCATTAAAAATATGCGTTAAAAGGAATGCCTCTTCAGGCACAATCATGCAGCTGTCAGCCAGAAAACACACCACAGGGTACATATGCATGCGTGTTAAAGTTTGTCCGATCAGCACGTCTCCAACCACGTGCATTAGCGTGAGCGAGCGAGTGTGTGCAGATGCGTGTGAAAAAGCACGAGTGTGTATTTGTTTCTGCCTGTGAGTGTGTAGCTGCGCTGGGCAGGCCGTGCACTGTTTGCACAGGTAAAGAGAGCCGAGAGCTGGATCAACACAGACACACCAGTGTAAACCAGTGGACCTGCTGAGGCTCTCCTCGCATAGACACAGAGGTGCTTTGCAGTATCTGTGACCTGCTCCACACTGGATCTTGTTCTTCCTTTGTGTGCTCATTCTGATAACCAGATAACTCTTGGATAATAAGAGACACCAAAGCAACGCCATCAGAGGTAAACATGGATTCTGTGGAAGGGCTGTTGTCATTTTGTCAACCTGTTCTGTTTTTCAGACCTAATACAAGTAGTCAGCAAAAAAACCTAAAGACTTTCCAAACAGTCTCAGCTAACACTGCAAATCGTGAGCTTCGCAAGGCTGGAACTTATGGCAGTTCTGCCATTTGGAAACTGCTTGTATCCAAAGCCAACACAGCAAGACACATCTTTGACCGTGTTTCCTACATCCAGACAGGTTTCCGTTTGGATAAAGCCAAAGGCCTTCAGCCTACAATATCTGTTACCAACTGTGAAACATGGTGGGGGACCAGTAATGGTGCACGCAGTCATCTCATGGGAGTCATCACGTCCGCTGATTGCTCTGCATGCCTACGAACTAAGGAGTATGAAGCTTTTTTACAGGACCAGGTGCACCCTATGATGCAAACGTTATTCCTTTCTGATGTTCCCCTATTCCAGCATGACAATCCCCCCCATAAAGGCAGCTGAACAAATTCAACACCTTCCATGGCCTCCCCAGTCACCACATCTGAGCATCACTGAAGCTCTGCAACACAGGATGTGAAGTAAATTTCCAGCTCCTTCATCCCTCAAGCAACTGGAGACGTTTCTTCTTGAGGACCGGTGCCGTATCCTACTACACAAAGTTCAAGACTTGCACGACAAAGTTCCAAGAAAGACTGAAGGTGTTCTGAAGATAAATAGTGGTCCACTCCTTATGAGGAGTTATTTGGTGCAAAGTGTACCTTGTTATACCTTCTCCATATATTGTGCACCTCTGTTCTGCTGCCTGAATGTGCTTGTCTTGGTTTAACAGGAATGTGACCTGGCACATTGGAAAGACAAGTTGTCATTTTCCGTTGGTGACTGTCATGCAGCGACTTGGCAGATGGCTGCAAAGCTTGACAACACTGAGAAGAACTGAGGGGGATTCCTGCTCTTTCGCAGTTAGACGAAATGCAAAGCGAGGGCAAATCATAGCCTGAAAGAGTGTTAAGTAGAGTTCAGTGATTATCACATCTTTGTCAGTGACCCGAAATATGATTATGCTAGAGCTAGCAGGGAAGAAGAGAGCTTTGACTTCACAATTTGAGCAATGATATGTTATAATGAAATAATGAGAAGACACTGGAAACCCCTTTCATCTGGACACGCGCATGTTGCGTTCAACCACCGCGAATTTGTTTCTGTTATGCTCCTTTCCTTTCTTGTGAATAATCGTAGAATCTTCACCTTTGGCAAAGTTATGGCTCTATCCAGTTTGCATATCATTTGCAAAAAAGCGTTGATTAAAAGAAGTGGAAGAGGGGAGAGTTTTGTTTAACGGTTAGTGTCGCAGACTGGGTAGTAGGAATTTGTATAGGAATGTTATTCAGTTATTTGTCTTGGCAGATGGGTAGCCTCAAGTTGTTTTACAATGCTACTATTTTCAACTATTTGTAGAGCTAGATTGTTATAGGCCTTTATTTCAGCTGAAAGCTTTGTGTTAGCAATATTCATTACATTTCAGCGTGGTTAATTTAGGTGAGGGGGGTGCGGTGGCGCAGTGGGTTGGACCGGGTCATGCTCTCCGATGGGTCTGGGGTTCAAGTCCTGCTTGGGGTGCCTTACAATGGACTGGCGTCCCGCCCTGGGTGTGTCCCCTTACGCCCTGTGTTGCCAGGTTAGTCTCTGGTTCCCCGCGACCCCGTATGGGACAAGCGGGTCAGAAAGTGTGTGTGTGTGTGTGTGTGTGTGTGTGTAGTTTAGGTCAAATCCTTGACTGGTGGAAATGTACATTTTAAGCATCAGAAATCAGTGTCTATCACACAGCTGTGTATCAGCGTCAATAAGAAGACACAACATTTTTCTGTGTCTTAACTGTGCTGTACACCTTTGACTCCTCAGATTCTGTGCGGCTGAGGACACGGATGTGCGTCCTAAAGAGCGTCTGCTCAGATTCGGAAGAAGGACCCACAGTAGTGTTCGGGAGCACGCTGATGGACTCGAGAGGAGAACGTCAGAGAAGAAAAGTTATTAAAATGTACTATTAAAAAAGTTAAAAAGAGAGGGAGTGAAACATTTAAGACTGTACACACATTTCTACGTGCTTTGTGACTGTGTCATGCCAGAACCTGCACTTATGGACTCAATGTGCTTATTGCAGCATCCAATCTAAGACGCTGTTAATTCTCTGTTTTCAGCGAATACTCATATTTGGCAGAAATTGTTTTGACCTCAGAATTGTGAGTCGAGTGCAAATCGGTCAGAAATGTGACTGTCCCACAGGGCCTGCTGCTGGCAGTTGTCGCTCCATGTTGAGAGATGCGGGGAAAAAAAAAAACTTTCCTGTTAGAGCACATTATTACCTAACTGGGACCTGTCTGCCAGATGGACAGGTCAAGTGCTGAAGTTTCCACCACATACTGTTTACTCAGGAACGCTGAAGTACACCACACAAGTTCTTCTCCTCTTCCATACACGCACGAAGTGCGTAATGCTTTTATGACTGCCGGTTTCCTAAAGAATAGAGGTACAGAGTCAACAACCGGACCATGACTGTCGTCTGTTTTTCTTATCAAAGAAAAGAAAAAAGTCTGATTTACACTGATGTCCAACAGCTGCTGCATCCCACGTGACCTTTTCCTCATTCTGTTCAGTAAAATGCAAATTTTATATCACTTTTTTAAAAATCTCTTAATAGGGGATTTCCCATTTTGCAATCCGATTGCCCGGTTAGTTTCCCTAAAGGGTGACTATTTTTATGCACTTTAAAAATGTGCAGATTTCCACGTTGTTTGAGCTTCAAATTATCGAAAAAATGACTTATTCACTTGTTAACATTTATTCTTTGCTTACTTCACATTTTTCTACTTATTTATACGTTTGGTTATTTTATCATTGTATGTATGTAAATATACGTTAGATGTGTGTATGTATGTACATGTATTTGTATGCATGTTGCACATTGCATGCTGCTGCAGACTAAATTAATTTCCCTCTGGGATTAATAAAGTTTATCATTTTAAATAAAGTTCATTCATTCATACAACCCTGTGAAATACATACAAAGAATTTATCAGGAAAGCACGTACCCTGTATTAAATAAGCAGAAGTACTAATTCAAACTCATCTCTCAAGAGCAGGGCCTCTCCACAGGAACTCTACTACCCGCTGCTGTCACAGACTGCTGATAAAACAAAAGATCAGTGAAAACAGTCGCAAATAATATCCATATAATATTTATTTTAATTAGTATATCCGGAAAATGTGCATTCAAAAAAATTTGTATGAAAATGTATATGATGATTAGACTGCAGGCATGTTAACAAGGACTAAACAAATAGTTGAATAGATCAGAAAGTAAAAAATAACTGAAAACTGTCATAGCAGATTGGTTCATTCAGGTCATGACTTTTGTACTCAGAGGACTCACGTTCTCTCCAGTATGCTGTAAATGTTCATGCACCGTAACTTTATGATCATCCCCAGATAAGCTTTACACAGCTGCTACTCCAGCATTGTATATAAATGGTTGTGTGCCTTTCAAAAAAAAAAAAAAAACTATAGGAAGGTTATCAGGATTTGTCTATCCTGCATTTTATGCACCTACTCGTGCAATGAACATCGGTGCATCAAGTGGAAAGAAGCAAGCTAGGTTTACTTAAGAATCATATGTCTGCAACTATGTCTTTTTCTCCTGATGTAGTGCACAAATTGTATTTTCACTGAGCTGTACGTCGCTCTGGAGAAAAGCGTCTGCTAAACGAGTAAATGTAGATGTAAATGTCTTCCCCATCCACTCAGCCCTCACCTGTCGTGATGAGCCAAGTCTGAATTTTAAAGTCTGGAATAAAAATTCATAATAATTTACAGTAGAAAAGGTCATATAGTCTATACAATAATTATTTGAAGAAAAAGCACAATGATATCTTATATTATGTCATGATGGAATTTTATAATCGTAAAATTTCCAGCTTTCGCCGGGATTGATAAATGTAAATTTGATAAGCTGCACCCCGGTTTATCGTGTAGAAGTGCCAACAGAGGGGGAGACTCTAACTGTCCCTGATTTATTGCATTCCACCAATGAGCAGAAGCCATTTCCAAACTGCACCTGTGATGGGCTTTTAAAGGGAGCTGAAGACCATTTTATTAGGCCTGCTCCTGTGTAAACAGTCACAAAATAACCTTTAAACTTTAGATTAGCCTGCCATCAGCTCCTCGGTGTCCCATCATTTCATACTACAGCTGTCGGTTTCAGAAACACGGCTTGCTCAATATTGACAGGTTTCGTTTTACAGCCCATAATTCCCGTGCGGTGCCAGAGCCCCTGATGCGAGCGAGAAGAGCTCCATAAAGGATTTCCTTCTTCACTCCTTCCTTTTTTTTTTGCGGATCAACACGCCGAGGTTCTCGGGTGTGAGGAATACGTGTTTTTCTAATGAATGTGTTTATTGGTAGAGTTCTAAAAAAGCCTTTTCCCCTGATCATGTTTTAAATGTATTACTTACAGTGGACCGCCAGACTGTCTGAACATTCATTTTGATAGACATAAACGTGACTGGTTGTAAGGCTACGTTATTATTTTGTTTATTTAGGCTATGGGGCTATTTTCAGAGTGCATCTGTAGTGCATGAACCTGAAAACAGTTACGGTGCTGCTTGAAAGCATTTGAACACTATAGGGATGGGCATTGGCCTTATTTAAAGCATTAAAATAAATTAATAAAAACTAAATGTTAAATCACTGATTGTATTTTTCTTTGAGACGTACGTCACTTTGGAGAAAAAGTGTCTGCGAAATAAACAAATGGAAACGGAAATCTTAAACTTATAAAGTACTACGATTTACACACTCAATTCTACTTACCTACTTGGTTCATCCAACGACACTTGGGGTTCACTTATTTTTGCACCGGAACTATTTCCGTGTTTCTACTACACAGATGATTTCCTCTAGAGCTACGTATGGATATATCGGTCATTACGCACCTGTTGTGTCACATGAGAAACGTTGATTCTCATTAAATAAGCATTTTGTGATAAAACTAAAGGACACAAGGAGTTACGTACTTTGAAGCAGCACTGTATGTTAGATAACCCTCTACATTCATATCTAGCATTTTCAAAAAAGCATTACATTTACTGTGTTTTAACACAAAAGAGCTTCTTTTGAGTTTGGGTATTTAATTATTCTTGACATATCTGAACGTACTTGATATGTATCGACAAACAGTATACTGATATATATTTTGATTTGACAAGAAAAAGTTAAATTCCTTGAAAACTGAAGAATGTCCATGATGCTTCATATGGAAACGTTGACCTCTTTCTGCATTGCAACTAAGAGCTGTGTGTGGATGTCTGAACATTCTGTACCAGGCAACAAAACGTTGGGCAGATTATTTTTTATTTGTTTTGAGTCCTTTGTGTGGCGACCTCATCCTCGCCTTGCAAGGTGCCCACATTTGCCAAGGTATAGTATAGCACATAACTGTGATCTGCTTTAACGGAGTTTACTGTTCATGAATGAAATGCTTGTGGTGTTATGCTTGGATGTGCCTGCAGCTTTCTGGATGCAAGCCAGAGGCAAATAAGACGTTATTTTCACCTCTGACCCAGCTCTTGGGTGGGGTCTAGTCACATGGGCCCTCAGTACTGAACTAATATCTTTTATGGAGTTACAGGTTGTATTTTACACAGGTTTTGGCACAGTAAATGGACATGAAAGTTTTTCCACCAAACTAAAGTTTTGCTTTGCTGATATAAAATGTGCTAATCCAGTAGAATAGAGAAATGTTTGGACTCACTGACAATAAAGCAGTGCATGTATAGTGGTGTATGTATAAAGAATATCTAAGTGGTATGAGCACATCAAACACCGTTTGAGTGTGCACACATATGTACACACATACATTGTCAATAGACACACACTTTAGAGAATTCAAAATCTCCCCTGTGTATGTCTAAAGTTTAAGCTATTTCCTTTATTACTCGTTTTATGCAAATTTCTTCCCTTTGATGGTGCCTTGGTAATTTTTGAAAAGGAAGAAAAAGTGGACCACAGCTTGAACAAGACATTTCCGTGTGCCAACTTGCCCTAAGTTCACCTGTTCAAATTTCCTGTACCACAGCTCTGGAGAAAACACGCGGCGCATCTTCCATTGATTTCGGCTAGAACGAGTCGTATTTATCATGACGTACTTCATGTACGTGTGGTTTGAAAAAACAAGATTTGTGAAGGTTAAGTGATATGAAACACTGCTGTTTGCCTGCATAATGTGACGTCATTATTTATTGTTATTCACATCAAACAAGTTTTGTGCTAAAAAAAAAGTAAAAAAGTAACAACAGCAAAGCATATCGGAAAATGTGACTTGTTCACTTTAATAATGCAGCAGTTAGGGCAATTGGCTGACATCCATCCATCTATTTAATTTCAAGAGCTGCTTGTCCAGAACAGGACCGCGGTCTTCCGGAGTCTATCTGGAGCCACACTTGGGCACAAGGTTAAGGGGAAGGTACACCCTGGATGGAACGCCAGTCTATTGCAGGGTAGCCACACACAGTCACTCCCCCATTCACACACACACACACACACAAGGGCAGTTTGGTGTCTCCAGTTCACCTGAAATGCATGACTGTTGACTGTGGCAGGAAGCAGGAGCACTTGGAGTAAGCACATAGACACGGGGAGAACAAGTAGGCTGACATGTTAAATGGAATTATTAAAGGGTTCCATAAACAATCAACATAGCAGTTGACCTCTCCTGTGGCACTAAGCCCGAGGACTGTCCTATGAGGCTATCAGGTGTGTCCTTCTTTTGGCTTCATCCACTGTCTCCGTCCACCATATGGCCCAGGAGTGTCTGCTGCTCTCTGGCGTGGTGTGCCGGCACCCGCAAATGGAGACGCAATGAAACGCTGCACCTGGGTTTTCTAACGCTGCTGCTGGGACACGACAAAGAAGGTGGACGCTTTCTCGGTGTCGCCGGAGGGTGGAAATTGACAGCATATGAGGAAAAAAAACACTGCAAAAGGTTACATATAGTACGTTATGTATCATTTGACATATTATTTTATGATATACAGTATATTACATTATTTTATGTATTATTCTATTATATATATAAAATAATTATATGACGTAAGATATATATATATATATAATTCACTTCCACTGGCAAAAATGGCAGGACTAATGTAAAACCTTAAAATGCACAGTGAAATCACTCTCAATCAGTTCAATTGTCTTTTGATTCTTTATTTGCATAACCAGAAACCACAGAGTACAGTTTTTTTGCCTTGTATTTTCCTGTCCGTGTGGATTTATCAACTGAGAGATTGTTCATTGTGTTCCCTTGAAACCTCTTTGCAAACAGGAGGCTGACGTACAAGTGTATCTCACGAGGTCCGGAATCCTGTCGGTTTCTCTGGACGCATCATATTAGCTTTCATTTGTCTCAGTCTCTAAAACACTTCATTGTTCTAATGGTTGCAAAGAGACTAATTCAAACACATAAATCTGAGTACGCAGTCAGACAATTTGCTGTACTCTGATGGCTGCAAAGAGTCCAAGCACCATCTCCAGAAAATAATGCCCAAGTTGTTGAGCTGAAACACTCTGTTTTTTTTTTTTCTCCATTATTTAAGTCTGGCCCAGAAAAAAGTGAAAATAAACCTAGAGTATATAATGATATATAAATAGTTTTTTCATGGGAGGTGCAGTGGTGCAGCCGGTTTGGCCTGTGCCTGCTCTCTGGTGGGTCTGGGGTTTGAGTCCTGCTTGTGGTGCCTTGCGGTGGACTGGCGTCCCATCCTAGGTGCGGTTAGAGAAAGGGTGTTTTCTTACTATCTTTTTGTTTTCCATTATTCTTTTTTCTTTTTCCTAATATCCTTGTATGTTGCTGTTCTGCAATACGTCATTATCCTGAAGAATAGAGCTGCTACAATGCAAAACAATTTTCAGAGAAATCGCACAATAAAACTCAACGGTATGGTATGGTATTGAAAGCACATTCAGACCTGTAGGATTGTATAAGAAAGAGAAAATGAAAGAAACAAATACCTTTTAAACTACTTTTATAAATACCTTTTAAAAACAGTTAACGTAAACATACGGTACCCTTAGCAGGACAATTAGGCACAAAGCAGTTATTAGATGTAAATATTATATCGTAGAAATACGTTCTGTAGGCTAGTAGGTTTCATACATAATTCATCTGCTGTGTGTTCAATAGACACATACTGTGTTATCTGCTTCATTTTAAAAACAAAAAAAAGCTGTAAGCGGTTACTCATGAACTGTAAACCGGTTTAGATGGTGGTATGACACAAATGGACTGTACTCAGGGGTCTGGATCCAAATCTTACCTTCTGTTCATATAATGCACTTCTCATCTTGTTCTCAGAGATGTACAACACTTTGGGGAAAATAAATGAATGAATGAATTAATGTCAATTTAAATAGAGATGCCCAATATTTATACCATGTATACTAACGGTTGACATTTTCAGACAACCAAGCAAATATGAAAGATGTATCACTATACTATCAATAGTATGGTAGAATGTACTCCTTGTTAAGCAGTATTTTTGAGCACATGATACATGTTGGTGGATAAAACAGTGGAGGGAACTGATGTTCTACAGTCATTGGGTACCCAGGAAGGAGTTTGATCAGCTAACGCAGGGCCATTTCGTCATGGATGGGCTTTCTGCCACTAAACCATTGTTCATTTCACAAGACATCGTGAACAGAGACGCGAAATGAATACAGGCCCAGTCTGTAGGATTTGTCTCAGTTTGAGGAAGTGGCAGATACAGCTGTGTGGGTGTGCCAGGCTTTCCTAAAGGTTATGTTTCAGTGGAAATGTACTTACTCAACCTCCTGACTTGGTCTATCTAGATTAACCTCTAGGAAACGGCAAGGTAATTTACCTTTAACAATGTTGGTTTAACCTAAAGTAAATATTGCTTGTTTTACATGCTACGGCATTTTTTTTTTTCATGCTATGTTATATCACACACACATACACATTTTCGGAACCGCTTGTCCCATACAGGGTCGCAGGGAACCGGAGCCTACCCGGCAACACAGGGCATAAGGCTGGAGGGGGAGGGGACACACCCAGGACAGGACACCAGTCTGTCACAAGGCACCCCAAGCAGGACTCAAACCCCAGACCCACCCGAGAGCAGGACCTGGTCCAACCCACTGCGCCACCCCTCTCAAATGGAATATTTAGATCAAATCAGTCCTCCTAATATCTCTCCCTGGACACGTGTGTCTGCCAAGTACCTGTTACTTTGCCCTCAGCTTGACCCTTGTCTTTGGGTTTGTGCTTCGAAGGGGGAAATCTTTTCAATGACACCCCACCAGTCATTCACATTCATCGTTCCTCTTGCATAGCCCCTTTCCTTCAAAGGAAATACTGCAGACTTAGTGGGTATCTTAGAAAAACTCTCTCTCTATGTTTAAGAAAGGTCTCATAACTCAACTCTTTCAGACTCATTTTTCCCCTAATCTCTTAAGTGAATGATAAAAGTCTAAATGTTCATGGTTAGGGGGTTGTGGTGGCGCAGCGGGTTGGACTGGGGCCTGGTCTCTGGTAGGTTTGGGGTTTGAATCCTGCTTGGGGTGCCTTGTGACAGACTGGTGTCCCGTCCTGGGTGTGTCCCCTCCAGCCTTACACCCTGTGTTGCTGGGTTAGGCTCCGGCTCCCCGCGACCCCATTTGGGACAAGCAGCTTCAGACATTGGGTGTTTATGATTACAGATTGTCGAATAATGAATGGATAAACCTTTATGGTGCTATGTGACAAATGGACTTTACTCTCGAATCACATGTCTGCATCCCAATCTCTCCTTCTGTTGATGTAATGCACTTTTTGTATTGTTCTCTGAGATGTATGTCGCTTTGGAGAAAAGCTGATAAATGAATAAATGTAAATGTAAAAACCCCAGTTGATTGTCTTATATTGTTTCCAGCAACTGATGGCAATCTGTGGATAAAATAATCATTCAAAAACTGCTGAAATGTTGCGAAGTGTAATGTGTTTGGAGGGGATGCCAGGACCCGTATGTGTCTTTGAGCCTCCCCCCTCAAAGGCCCTTCGATGCTTGTAATGAACTCAACGATTGGGGCGTCCCGGGTATTGGGCTGGACCACAGTTTAGTGGGGCAGCACCAGAGACTTTTGTGCCCCACCCCTCCTTCATCTCCCTCCCCCCAAACCCCAAGAAGAACCAAACATCCAGACTTTAGCAGGTCTTTGTGCAGCTGGTTTTTCACTAAATCTCCACACAAAGCCTACCCGAAGGGTAATTTCAATTCTCTAACTGGTCGCCCTGGAGATACTTTCTTCCTAGGTATCAAACTGAACTTAACTGATGACTGAGGATCCAATGAAAGGGAACTTTCCTGAAAATTAGTCTGCGGGAACTGAAGAGCACATCCTTATTCACCTGTTCAGATGGCTAAAATAAGCCATGATGTCTATGAGATAAGGAATCATCAGTTGCTATTAGTTCAGTTAAGCATTTGCACAGAAACCAGTTTGACGAGCGAGAAAGGAGCTGTAGGCAAGAAAAGGTCTTTGACTTTGTAAAGCGTGAATGTTATTCAGTGGGTATTGTGCTTCTACTCTGGTCTGCGTCCGTCTCCATCCAGAATACACTAAATGCTTCAAAAATGGTTATTAGTGGTCAGAAACAAATTGAGAAAAACTGTAGCAAATACATAAGATGATCCAAAAGTCAAAAACATATGGTATTGGACCACTCTTTTCTGTCTATTTTTCTTTTATAAAGTGGTAATTTTCAATAACAGCTGCTTTGCACTTTTTATAGATGTTATTCAACTCAAAGTATTAAGATGCAAGTATTAATACAGCTTTAATTCCATTAACAAATCAGGAAATAGAGCTAAAAAATAAATAATAATAGTAATTATCACTATTACTATATAATATTATGACTAATACATATCTGCTACATAGTAATTATCTTTATTACTATATCCCAGGTATATATTCATATATTTAAATAGATTATTGTTTCCTAAGAATATGTCTTGTTTGTGGAGATGAACAGCGCTGGTCCTTTTTGGCCACCAGGAAATAGAAAAATGAACAATATTTTCTGAATGGCCTCCAAAAATGACAGATAATTTCAATGAAACTCTTTGCTCAGCTGTGTAAACCCTGACTATTTGTGTTTTTAATGTAGCGCAGAAAGAGCGAGAACCGTCACTGCCTTAAGCTTTTAGCAACAGACACAACAGTGATCGCAATTATTACCTCTAGGGCTCATTTTGAACTGGAAAATTACAACAGTCACGTCCAACTGATTAGCATCTCCATCAAAACGAGCCCAGGAGAGGTATTTCGGTTGGTTTTTGTGATTGTCTTCATGCCTCGCAAGATGTACGAAGAGGAAAACTGTTAAACTCCTACAAGTCAATTCAAACAAGGGTTTAAGTGGGATAAGCGATGTGATGCATTGTTTTATTGTCGAATTTAAAAGCCCACGGGAACATCAACAAAGGATTCAAAGCATCAGGCTGTGGGAACTAGATTTCTATCAAAAAATTAAAAATGACAAAACTGCACCTCCTTTTCCTGACAGCTCAACTTTCACAACGTGAAACACAACACCGCTGCAAATATTTGTCTTAGGAGTCCCTTGCTCATTGTGTTTGCTCAGCTCGGCGTAAATCATCCCTTCCAAAAAAAATGACTCTCCAGTTCCTGACAGTCAGGGAGCTAAAGTGCAGCCCACCTTCTTCCTCAAGGTGAAGTCTGCTGCTGCCTGGGCCAGGTAGGAGCACCTGGCAGTTGGAAATCTGTCTCCTGCATCAAATTTCCTACCCACATTTGAGGAACCCCACCCCCGCATCCTCCCAGACCTGATGTTCCCAAGTCACCTCATGCAGAAGGGATGGATCTGGGTGGACCTGCATTCAGCACATGATCAGCACTGTGCTACAAGGCAAGGGGGTATCACGCATGCCACATGCCTGTGCTTCCTGACATCACACTGTGCCAGGGCTGACACATAAAGTCGGTCAGCAGCAGCATTTGTCTCTTATTATTATTATCACACACACATACATTGTCTGAAGCCACTTGTTCCAAGGGGGGTCACGGGGAGCCAGAGCCTAACCCGGCAACACAGGGCGTAAGGCTGGAGGGGGAGGGGACACACCCGGGACGGGACGCCAGTCTGTCGCAGGGCACCTCCAAGCGGGACTCGAACCCCGGACCCACCTGAGAGCAGGCACAAACCAAGCCCACTGCACCACTGTGCCCCCTTCTATTATTCATATTATTTTTTTTATTTATAATTTTTTTTTTTTTTTTTAAGCAACATTGGGTCACAATGACATACAGAAACGTGCAAAGTCAACAAGCGAGAGTAATATTGTACACAACTGCAAGTATAAAGATGGGGCGCGGTGGCGCAGTGGGTTGGACCGCAGTCCTGCTCTCCGGTGGGTCTGGGGTTCGAGTCCCGCTTGGGGTGCCTTGCGACGGACTGGCGTCCTGTCCTGGGTGTGTCCCCTCCCCCTCCGGCCTTACGCCCTGTGTTGCCGGGTAGGCTCCGGTTCCCCGTGACCCCGTAAGGGACTAGCGGTTCTGAGAATGTGTGTGTGTGTGTGTGTGCAAGTATAAACCACGGTAACAAATTAAAATGTTTCTTAGATGTGATCAGCTGCCATTGTCCAAGTCCATTCTCCAAAAGTGTATGTAACTATCACCTGTCATATTAAATTATAATTTTATCCGACACAAGAAAATTCACCACTAGGATCCTCCGTATACATAGAGAAATACAAGTATAGATCACAACTACAAAATATTATTAAATTATTAAGAATGAAAAAATAAATAATTTTACAAAAGGAAAAAGCTGACCGAGGACTTTGAAAGATTCCATTGGGATTATGAACCAACTACTCTGCTCATTTCTGGTTGGGTCGAGGCATCTATGTTGCACACACAAGTGTTATTAAATGGCAAAGCATCATCAATTTACACATTTTTTTCTTCTTCAGATCACCAGTACTTTAGATCTGCATAAAAAAACTGACTATTTATATATTCTAAAAGGTTATTCTTGCTTTAATTACAGTACATGGGTAAAATATCATGGATTTTGCAGTTAGTCATTCACAAATAATTTCTTTTTGGGTTGTCTCTCTCTTCCAAGGCAATGTTTCCTAGACATTTACAGTGTGAGGAGCTCCACTGTGAAGTCTGACACAGTGAACATAGCCCACTTCAAGTCAAGTTTGTATCTATAGCATATTTTCAAACACAGTGGTCATTCAAAGCTCTTTACAGAAAATAAAGTGCATAATAATAAAAGTACGCATAAGTAAAATAATAAATTAGGAAGAAATATGAAAATTTTTAAAAAAGTGGAAAATACTAAGACATTTAAGAATAGACATTAAAAATACCAGTTACATAATAAAAGTAAAAGAAATCAATTATGTAAAAGCAGGAGAAAATAAAACAGTTTTCAGAAAAGACTTAAAAGTCTTGGGTGACACGGTGGCACAGTGAGAAGCACTGCTGTCTCAGAGTGCCTGGGTGGTGTGAGAGGACTTGGGTTCAGTCTGTCATCCCCGTTCAGTCTGTGTGGAGTTTGTATGTTCTCCCCGTGTCTGCGTGGGTTTCCTCCGGGTGCTCTGGTTTCCTCCCACAGCCCAAAGACGTGCTGTTCAGGTTCAGCCATAGTGTGTGTGTTCCACTGATGTATGGATGAGTGACCCTGTGTAAGTAGTGTATCTAATAGTGTAAGTCACCTTGGTGAATAATGTGTGGGCTGATAACACTACATGGAGTTCATTGGAAGTCACTTTGGAGAAAAGTGTCTGCTAAATAAATAAATGTAAAAGCAGTAACATTTGGGGAATTTTTAATATTCACTGGAAGGAGGTTCCAGTGTCAGGGGAGCATTACAACAGTCCGATCTACTGGAGATAAATGCATGCATGAGTTTGTCTAGGTCCTGTTCAGGAACACACCCTCCGATTTTGGCTGTTTTTAAGATGATAAAAAGACACTTTAGTTATGACTTTGATATGGTCTGAGAAAACTAAGGTCCTCATCCATTGTTACTCCAAGATTTTTGACTTGTCCCGTAGTCTTTAGGGCCCTAGAGTCCAGGAAAGCTTTTAGTTTGAGTCTATCTGTTTTGTTCCCAGAAAGGATTATTTCAGTCTTATCTGTGTTTAATTGGAAGAAATTCTGTTGCATCCAATCATTTATTTTGTTGAGGCACAGACACAATGAATCTATTGGACTGTAGTCATTTGGCACAGAGCTAAATAGATCTGGGTATCATCTGTATGGCTACCTTGCTGTCTTTAAGAATTTGGCCTGGGGCAGCATATACAGAGTAAATATGAGGGGCCCCAGAGCTGATCCTTGAGGGACCCCATATGTCATGGCAGTACATCTGAATTCATAATTGACTATAGTGACAAAATAATCCCTGCCTCCTAGGTACAACTTGAACTATTTAAGGACTGTTCCTGACAGGCCAACCCCGTTTTCTCACCTATCTAACAGCATTTTATGGTCAACCGTGTCAAAAGCCATGCTGAGGTCCAGTAGCACCAGGACAGTTAATTTACCTTAATCCACACTGAGACGAATGTCATTTTTTCCCTTTATTAGAGCAGTCTCAGTGCTGTGGTGTGGATAGAAGCCAGACTGAAAACAGTCAGGACAGTTATTCACTATGAGGAAGTTACTAATTTACCATGAGTTCATGTTATACGTGGTGTTTTCACTGAGTCCCTCCCATCTAGGATACGAAGACAGAAAGGCCTCCATTTTAGCTGTATTCCATACATTTTGACATCTTGCCATAATAATCAAATATTCAATATGTAACATTGCAAAGAATAGAATGGAATACAATAGACCTGAATAGAATAAAACAGATTTTTTAAATTTATGTGTTTTACTAAGACAAAGGTACAGATTACAGTAACAAATAATGAAACAGTAAAATATGACACTGTCCTTCCTGTTAATCTGTTATGATAACCGATTTCCGAGCAACGGTGCCCCATCCTAGTCATCCAGGCTCATAGGTTGGGCTACTTTTCACTCAACCTCAGTACTTAACTGCCTTCTTTATGTAATTATTTGCATAACAAGTCACCTCACCTGACATTTCAGGTATGAATCAAATACTTTTAATAAAACTTAAAGGCTGTAGGAGCCATGGGATTCTTTTTAATAGCCTTTTCAGCCATACCTGCCTGGTCACTTTGTTTTTAATACTAGATTCTCCAGATAACAACTATTAATTTTGGGCTTATGAATGTCAAATAGCAGTGCCCCGCAAAGCCTCAGCAGAAGGACATTTGAATCATGCATTTTGAGCAAATTGTCATATAATGGATAAAGACATGGACCCATCCAACTGAAGGTTGCAGGAGGTGCCCTTGGACAAGGTGGTTTAATTTAGTTGCTTTGGGATCATTAGGTAAGAAATGTTTTGACTCTGTTGTGGAAAGTATTATACAAATCATTTCTGGTTGCTTTTTCATTTACCAACACACATCAAGTGCATTTATCTGTTGTACTGTATCATACATTCCGTGCAGGTAAGTACCGTTGTGCACAACTGTTAAATATCGTTGCATGCATTATAATATGCATTAGTACTTTTTGTTTCAACCCTGAAACTTGGTGAAGTCTTGTAAATAAGGGCCTGCATGTGTACGCATCTTGGAATGCGGATCAGCAATCACCTGGAAGAAGATCTGATAAAATGATCCGATTGGTACAACCGTTTGCATATGGAATTATGAAACATTTCTATTTTTTTTTTTTTTACATACCTTGGAAATGTCATTGCCATGGATTTGTTATCATATCAGGGCTATTTCACCAGCACAAGCTACAAAAACAAATGAAAGGTTCAGTCATGTTGTCTTTGCTAAGTACAGACCTGCCTTTGCGGTGAGATCCATGCCCATAACCCACAACTCGTCTTCAGGTGACATATGTTAAACTTACAGTGTATCTGGTTCCTAAGAGCAAGAGGTCTATTTTACATCATGCATAGTCCTCACGCACAATGATTCACAGCCCCTGCACACCACCGTAGCAAAACAAAGCATTTTCAGCAACAGGTTGGTCCAGCTGTGGTGCTCCAAGGAGCTTCCAGAACTCATTTCTACCAGCAGGTATCAGACGGTTTTACGGTGAGTTCTCACACTGCTGGGGCTGTGAATGACCCCATAATGACTGAGTGACACTGAGCTGCTCTGTGTCCCACCACACCCTGCATCACCTCAACTTCACTCATCGTCTCACTTTAATCCATTCCTCCTCTCCTACATTTAACATGTTGTAATTTTTATATTTCAATACTTTTGTCTGATTGTTCATTTATTTCACTTGCTAACTTAAATGAACCTTTCACGATAATAAACTCTTGAATTTTGAATCTTGACTCTATTTATTGTTCTGTTAATTTATGTACTTGGTTAATTATGTGTATATGAGCATATATTTTGGATATTTACTTTTCATAGCAGCTTTTGGCTTTACCCAGCCCCATTATGTAAGGGATAAAACTAAAGGGTTTCTAAAGAATTTTTTAAATCTTTTTTTTTTTTATAAAAAACAGAATTCTGAACATAATTTGGGGTTGATCTGCATGTTGCACTCCTTGATTTAGGTCATTTATTAGATAATTTTAATGGTTAGAACCTTGCTCAAGGGCTCTACAGCAGAAGAGGGAATTGAAACCTGCAACCTTCTGAGCCAAAACCAGCAGGTGTAAGCACTATATACTAGACACTATACTAGATTAACAAGCCAAGGAACATGCAAATTTCAGCCTAAGAAAATGCACTGACTGCTCCCATCAGTAAATAATGCAAACTTACACTCTGGAGGCTAGAGGGCAAAAAAAAAAACAGTTGCAAGATGTGGCCTTTCTTTTTTGTATGAGCTGCAGTGTTCCTGGACAGGTTGGTCCTTGTAGACATCTACAGCATGCTTCCTCTCTCTCTCGCTCTCACACACACACACACACACACACGCACGCACGCACACACACACTCTGCCTTAGCGACACCAAGTGACTGCATGCCCTCAGGCTGCATGGGGCAGACAAACAGTGGCCCAGACTCCTCTGCCTCTGCCTCCCTCCTTGGCCGGTGCCCCGGAGCTGTGGAACTTGGCCGCTCTCCCTGCGAGCCCATAGCCTCGCCCTGCGCCTCTGTTTAAACAAAAAAGCCTTTGGACAAACAGCCAAGCCCGTCGTCATAGCAAACGCAACCCATTAGTGGCCATGCAGATCCAAGGGCCCTGTGGGGGTGAGAGGGGCGGGGCTGGGAGGCAGAGGTGTTATTTACCCTGTGGACTGGTTGCTCCCTGCGTCGGTTGCAGCGTTCCAGTGAACCCGTGAGAAGCACCTGGGGGGACAGGTGTGATATTGTGCAGCTCCTCTGACCCGGCAGAGAGAAAGCGATGCTTTTGTTTCACCTGGCGATTGCTCTCATAAAAGAGATTAGAGCCTGTACTGTACTGGTTATCTCCCGACTGTCTCTGTGCTCTTCTCAGGAGTTTTAGTCCCATGCACCTTACAGGCTACAGTTTTACTCGCTGAAAAGGAGCTAGACGAGAGTAACCCTTACAAACTGAAGTCAAATCTTTATTTTTCGCATTTCATTGTGCTGGTTTCACTGCACAAAACTCAAAATAGCACCGTTTCACTGCTTATTGTGAGCAACTGGGCATAACAATATTAATTTACTGTTCATGAATGTCAATGACCAGAATAAAAATGAACATATTTGTTACAATTTGAAACAATTGTAGACTCAGGAAAATGTTAAATACTAACATTTCAAATACTAAATACTAACAGAAACAACTAAAATGAAACTGGAATCCTGCAGAAGCTAAAGAATCCTGTCTAATTGTATTGAATTTTAAAGTTTAAATAACATCTATTCTAAAAATATCTAAAAAGAAGTGTCACCATATTAACACAAGTATTAAAGTTATGAAAGCAAAAAAAAAAACCTCATATAATTACATAATGAATGTAAATATTACAAGTTTGTATTATTTTATATGTATTTTTATTATTTATAATTGATTGTCCAATTATACAGTACATATACATATATCATCATGAGCCTGAATTGCACAAGCAGTTATTCATAGTCAACAGATAAATGTTTTTAACTGAGGATGTGTGAAATAGTATGGCACATTTATATTCAAGTGGTATCATACAAGACATATATTCTCAGTTAAAAAATATTTATCTGCTGATTATGAACAATGAGCTTGTCCAATTTAAGGTTACGATGGTCCACAGCCCACTCCATTCTGTTATTGCTTTTTCCATAAAATTACCGCCAGTTCTGCTTCATGTAAAGTTGTATGGTTTGACAAAAGTTGAGAACGCAGATTTTTCCTTTTCATTTTTTAAAAAATTTTTTCATTGGCTTATTTGACTGGACTACTTGGAAGCTCTATGATGGACCGGCATCCTGTCCAGGTGTACCCTACTTGCTCTTGCACCCCATGCTTCCACAGTGGTCACCAGACCACAGCAATGTGACTTGGACAAGTGATTAAGGAAAGCAAGGCAGTGAACTTGCAGGGTCATTGTCATCAACATTTCTAATGCAGTGATCCAGAGTCTATCTCAGAGGCTGTGAGGCACCGGTGCTACCTGCTGTGCCACCCAAAAAAGTTTTAAATACTAAACCAAGTTACAATACAATGCTCCCCAGTCGATGATAAATTCAGTAACTTAATAAGGTAAATTGTTCGGTTTGTGGGGGGCGCGGTGGCGCAGTGGGTTGGACCACGGTCCTGCTCTCTAGTGGGTCTGGGGTTCGAATCCTGCTTGGGGTGCCTTGCGACGGACTGGCGTCCCGTCCTGGGTGTGTCCCCTCCCCCTCTGGCCTTACGCCCTGTGTTACTGGGTAAGCTCCGGTTCCCTGTGACCCCATATGGGATAAGCGGTTCTGGAAATGTGTGTGTGTGTGTTCGGTTTGTTGTTTCACTCATACAGAATGCTTGTCTGATGTACAACTCTACTACAGGACGTTGGTACATATAGTGCTGCTTGAAAGTACATGAACTCTATAGGGATATCATCATTGTTGTATGAAATAATAAATCTTTATCTTAAACTTACAAAATGAATAAATGATTATGATTTATACACCTAATTCCACTTACTTACTTGGTTTATCCAATACCACTTGGGGTTCACTTATTTTTACACCTGCACTACTTGCATATTTCTACTACATACATGATTTCCTCTAAAGCAGCATGTGGATATTACACAGCCACCGTCACATGCGAAAGACTGCTTCTCACTGAATAACCATTTCGTGGTAAAGCTAAGGGACACAAGGGGTTCCCATACTTTCAAGCAGCACCGTACTTTAGTATAAGTAAAAAAAAAAAAGAAAACGTGTTTTTTCTTGTCTTCTCCTAGTATCTTCTGTCACCACTGTGCTGCTGTAGCATCCAGCAGTTTTCCCTTAGGATCAATAAAGTTTGTATTTATCTACCTTAAAACTTTCTCCAGTTCTTGATGGACTGCTGCTCAGTGTTTCAAGACACACTGACACACTCAGACACACAATCATACACTAATTCAAAATCACCTGCATATCTGTCCGATGTAGGAGGAAACAGGAGCGCCTGGAGGAAACCTAAACGCAGGGCGAACATATGAGCGGTGCACAGACAGCGCCGGGGACACACGTGAACCTGCCAATCGGGAGCTCTGAAGGTAAAACACTGTCCACCCAGGGCCCTAGCAATTAGTTCTGGAAAGATCAACAAGGCAGATTTGTCTTCAATAAATAAATGCACAGTAAATATTAGGTACAGTCTAATCGTAGGAAGGGAGTACTGTATATTCAAAACACTTTTCCAAAGAAGAATGCGGCAAACAACGTGTCCGTAAAAAGCTTGGAGGAGGGCATTAGGTTTCCCTGAATATCAGGGGACATCCTACCATCTCTCCTTGTTGACACCTTTGCATCTTAGAGTAAAAATATGCTGACTGTGTCGTTGCTTAGAAACCATAACAACAACAGTTTTCACCGCTGTAAATCCTGGCCAGATAGTGTCATAACATATTGATGATTAAAGTATGTCATACGAAAAAGTAGCTTACCATAAAAGTATCATACAGTTCTTTGGAAAGGCGTGTGTGAGTTATTGATTCATTTAATCTAATTCAGACGTATTAATAAAATTCAGTTTTATACCTTTATTGATCTAAATAGCACAGTAAAATTTAAAGATCACTTTTTAAAAATGAGTGCCAGCATGTTTGTAGGCAAATAACTTATCTCTGTACAGTTCCGATAAAGCTAAAAGTGTACAAGTTAATACCAGAGCTAGATAAAAATACTACATTTGCTGCATGTCATGGAGTACATTATTATATGATTGATTGCTGATACATTGTAGGCTATATCAATGCCAATGTACAGTTGTACATACAGGTTTGGGAACTCCTGGTAACATGTTTCACCGAATCTCTTTGCACGTGTCGCATTCAGTTGCGTTTATTTCAGTATATTTTGTTATATTCAGCAAAGTTTACCTGGGCAGTAAGACGGAATAAACTATTTCATATTTAACTTTGTAGACTGGATAGGTTATGTTCATTTTTTTTTCTACTTAGAGGTTTCAGTGAAACAGCTGCAACTCTATGATCTCAAACCTGTGTGGCCATGAGAACAATACTGCCATAAGTATTTCAGCACTTGTTCATTGACATATTCAGGCTACTCAACAACCAGCTGAGAGAAAAGAAAAAATTATATCTGAGACAGATATAAATTAATATGGGAGAATTAAATGACAAGAAAGCATTGAGGTCTTTATAAGGATATAGTATGTCAACACCAGTAAGACCCGCTGTGGAGAAACAATAATACACTGATATAATATTCTTTTCACACACGCCATTGAGATTTCACCACTGTTTATTCAAATGAGTCACCAAGAAAGAGCTCGAACCCGTGTGCGTAGGTATAATTTATCACCATCAATGGCCATCAAACAGGACCAAAACAGAGCCACGGCCTGCTTCTCGCATCTTATTTGCATGGTATTAGTGCTCTGTGCCTTTGGGGGATAACCGCAAGGTGCTCAATGAGGACTTTTCCTTCCTCGGACAAGAAAAATAATGAATAATGAATAGAACGAAACAGAATAAAAAAACAAGAAAGTAACTTTCCAAATAAAGATTCTGGAATGAAAGCAATGGAGTTAATGGAAAAGTTACTAATATATCTCTTTAATTTTTGAAAGTATAAATCTAGTTAACTATGACTAAAAGTATTATTATTTGATTAGGGTTGATCTGCTTATAATTATAATACTTAAGAACCACATGTCCACAACTATGTTTCTCTCCTAATGTAATGTACAAATTTTCTATGAGATTTATATTGCTTTGGAGAAAAGAATCTGCTAAATGAATCAATGTATATGCAATAAATTTCTTCTTCTTATTATTATTATTATTATTATTATTATTATTATTATTATTATTGTACAATTAACACTGCTATACAGTAGTTAACAGTGACATTACTGACTGTGGTCTTATAATAAACAGTATTATAACTGACACGGTTATAGATAAAACAGCACTGATATAAAAGGCAGAGCAATAACTGGCAGTGATGTTATAAACGGCAATAATTAACACTGCTATTTTTAGCACTGGTATAATTAGCACTGCTGTTCTTATCAGTGGTAATAATTAAATGTTTAACTTGTGGTGGACGGTCGGAATAGGCCATAGCCATAGCATAGCAGGCTCCGGTCCACCGCCACCCTGCTATGGTTATTTTATATCTTTAACAATTAATTATCTTAAAGTGGTAATAGTGAACACGGAGTACACTGATTGAAGCGCGGAGCCGTAGCATCTGCAAAAAGCCGCACGCGACGTGTGTGTGTGTGTTATTAGCCACACACGTCGTAGGGTCCAGTTATCAGTTCCCGGGTTACACCTGTCACTTCATGTACTTCATGATTCGGCTGCTGCGAGGAGCTCTTTTCATGTCACCGCAAAACAGTTTTTAAATTAGTTCTATGTCACTAAAACGCTTTACGCAACCCGGCGCGGGAACACAAGCAGCGCGAAGCCAGCACACCGCTCTCTGTCTCCTAACGTAACGCACAAACTGCATTTCCTCCGAGACGTACGTCGCTTTGGAGAAAAGCGTCCGCCGAACGACCGAACGTAAACGCGAGTGCGGCGGCGCACACCGATCGCTCGCGCTCAGCGCGTGACAGCCCGCGGCCTCGGCTTTGCGCCGACAGCCAATCACAATGAGGCACTACGTCGCCCACACGCACGCCGCTCGCGCCTTTGCTGTCCCGCAGACGGGCCGTGCGCGCTTACTTTTTTTTAGCGTTTGCGCGTTCGCGACGCGCGCCTCGGCGAATCGTGTCCGTCTCGTCCCTTCCCCGCTTTCGTAGGACGAACCCCCTGTTGGAACCTTTAAAACGGCGCGAGCGCTCTCCCTCTTTCGGAGAGTTCAACCGCATGAACTGCTCGAACCCGCCGCCGCTGCTGTCTTTATCGTATCAGCGCGCGCAGAGAAACAGGCATATCACCAATTTATCTTAGCCAAATTATATCATATACACAGGTCCACACTTGCTAATAAAAACCGTTCTGTTCTAAAAATCTTTTTTTAAAGATTTAAAAGACTTTGTTACGTTAAACCTTATTATACATTTACAAGGCCATTAACGACTGTAAATTGACTGTAGGACTAAATTACTGTGATGTTTTTAAGGTTTTGATGTAATATTCTTGGTTATCGGAGTGTCTTGTCGTTTATTTTTGTCTATTTTTATTTATGTTTGTTTGCTTCCCCCAGCTAGTAGGTTTGATGGCTTTGTATTGATGTTATTTCATTGTGAGCTCTTGAATTGTTTAATTAAAAAAAGTTCAGGTGCTGCTATGCTCACTCACCTGAAAGGTCCCTGAGCTGCTCTTACATCTTGGCTTGAGTAATTTTTACCGTATCAATTCCGGACAATTACCTTGATCAGTGGGTACTATAGCAGGAGCTGAGCTTGTTAAAACTTCTGAATGCCAAAAGCCCTTTTACTAAACATTTTATCTCTGCAGAGTACATATAATTAACCTTTATATACAAATACTTTTATTCATTTAGCAGATGCTTTTCTCCAAAGAAGAAAAAAATACTGTCACATTAAGTTTTGGTGTAAGAAACATTTACAATAATAGGTAATCACCTTTATAATTACATACAGTTATTAATTTTCCTGACACTTCTCTCCAAGGTGACTTAACACTGTTAACATTACAATTATTTACCCATTTACACAGCTGGGTAATTTTTTTTTTTTAACTGGAGCAATTTAAGGTAAGTATCTTGTTCAAGAATACAACAACCAGAGATGGGAATCAAACTTGCGACTTTCGGGTCCAAAAGCAGCACCTCTAACCACTACGCTACCAGCTATACTAATTTATTACCTAACCCATTTATATAGCAGGGAATTCTTACTGGAGTCATTCAGGAACAGGATCTCGATCAAGAGCCCTACAGGAGGATGGGGATTTGAGCTCAATCTTCAGATTGCAAACCTCTTGACTGCAACCACTGTGCCCCCTGCTGTCCCTAAAATAGAGAGTCTAACTTTCTACCTTTCATTAAACTGAATTGTGAACCGAACGCCACACATTCACATGCTTGGAGGGACATGAAGTCTTCAAATTGCTTCAGTAAATATTCTGCAGCATAAATCAATAAACAGTGGTGAACACAATCTGAAATGCAGAGCATGTTAAGCTATGTACCGGAGTAAGTGGCAGCCTTACTGCCCACTGCTGTGGAAAGAAGGATCTGGACTAAAAGTGTGGGAAAAGCTACAGGACAGAACACCACCAGACTGACCTCATGTTCATGGCCAGAAAACCATAGGCCATGAGGGTGCACACAAGGATCTCGGGTTCAGTTGTATCTCATGCTGCAGTACCGAGAAATATACTTCCCTGCATTGTTGCAGTAACATGTTTTGCAGCTGTTCAATTAGGCAAGTAGTAGCTTAGTGTACACGTATACCATTGTTAAGTTGTAAAGCATCAGCAAAATTAAAACACAACAGGTATGTGTTGATTCAGCATTTATGCAAATTTCCCTTAAAGGGTATTTCCTGTAAAACAGTTTTGTCACAAGCATCCCACAAGTTTCAGTAACCAACTGAAAACATGGCAGATCATATGATAGATCACCCCAAGGACACTAATGTGCCGTTGCTCCACAGCAGCTGAACGCTTAAGGACCCTGTAATGCCAACTAAAAATCAGTGGTTATTAAACCATCACTGAGAAGAAGTTACTAATAAATTTGTACATAATGTTGCTCAGTTCCCTGTCACCCAGGTAATGTGGCTTTTGTGGACTGCTGCTCTGCACAGTCTGTACCCTATAAACATGCTCCTGCAGCCCCACCTTTTAGCCCTTGGCTTTTGAAAAGTCCCCACTGCTTCCACTTATACACCCCACCTCCAGGGCTGTACCGAACTGCCTAGCAGGGGAGAGAGTGCAAACAAGTAAAAACACACGTGACAAACTGAAACATGATGGTGTATCAAATATTCTCCGCAAAAAATGTTAGGAAACTTCTTGTAAAGCAGGTACACATCATGTATATTGTGACAATGAGGAAAGGAAAAAAGTACAAGTATGTATTTTTTCTTTTTCAGTGTTAATTTAATCATACAAATGTTCATTTGTACATACAGGTAAAAGGCGTCAAATTACTTTAGTTTTTCCCCTCCTCTTCAAAATGTGCTATCATTGGACTTCGCACAGACATCTGACTCATCCATTCCCCATACTACCCCACACAAAACTCTACACTCACCCAAATCACAGAAAAAGGAAATACCATCCATATCCAGGAATCAAAAAAAGATCACTTTTGCACAAAAATGTTTGCAGAAATCCAGAAAGTGAACAGAATAAAAAGAGAAAAAGGAAACAAGAAAGAGAAAGGCAGGACAGTGTATACTTTTTGGGTGGAGAAGATTTGTGGTTTAAGCCAAAAAGGACAAAAAAAAAAAAAGAAAAAAAAAACCGATCAACGAGCACCACCAATTACAGCCACACTAACCCTAAAGCAAACAGCTGTTACAGATGTAGCTGGTCACGAATGCCCGTGGGGTCCAGATGAGGTCGTGCATTGGGCAGAAGGCAAGAGGACGCGCTCTGCTGTGCTCAATGTTTCGTGTTGAGCCCTCAGAGGCCAGGCAGAGATCTCTCCGCCTCTAGCGTCAGTGGATTAACTGTCCACATCAGCCTCGCTCCTCTGCACGAATATGATAAATCAATGTCAAATAGTAATGTCAAATGCTGCTGACAGATGCAAAAAAACAAAAAAAACTGGAGTCAAAAAGTGGTTTCATAGTGTCTTCTATCGTTAATGAAGAAAATTACTAAACGTAACCATGCATCTTCTGCATGTTGCGAAACGTGATCAAACGATCTCACGACCTACAAACTGAGAGACGCACGCGCACATACACACGCACACTTTAAAGCAACATTTTCCAAAGGTGAACTGCCTCTCTTCAGTGAAGCTCATGTTTGGGACAGCTCACAAGTGCAACAAAACAACACTTCAATGTGTCACATGTGAAAACAGTGTATAACACACAAAAACAACCGGGACAGGACACTCCTCGACGTGCTCTGCTGAACTGAGAACGGGAGACCAGCCTCGTCTCCTTTAAGGCACGTCGCACTCCACTGGTGCCCTGGCTTGCTGTACAGTACGTTCACACTGCGGACAGCATGTAAGTGAGGGGTTCCTCACGCACCGATGGCTCCGTGGCAAACTCCAAAAACTGAACGAAAGACTTGCCGTGTGATGGAGCAAAGAATTTCTACAACTGACTCTAGCAGGATGTGAA
Source organism: Scleropages formosus (assembly GCF_900964775.1). Classification (NCBI taxonomy): domain Eukaryota; kingdom Metazoa; phylum Chordata; class Actinopteri; order Osteoglossiformes; family Osteoglossidae; genus Scleropages; species Scleropages formosus. The sequence continues at coordinate 18,516,076 of NC_041824.1, read as the reverse complement.
AAAAGAGAGCCTCTATCAAGGCTAACCCAGCAGTTTGAGGTTAGCTATGGGTAGCTTTGATTGGTATCGCCCTCCGTCAGAGTAGGATGGTACTGCAGCCCAACTCACCATTCTTCAGTGTATGGGCACCAATATGTATTGTATATTTTATAATGTCTGAACAGGGAAACATCCCTGCAGACATTTAGAGCCGGAACATTAAATTCATTCGGCAGTGATGTGAACAGTTCTGCCTCTGACTACGTCAGGAGAAGAAGCTAAAGCAGGCACCGGCATCAAGCTTAGTCCTCCCTTCCTCCATTCCTGGGAAATCTGAATCCTTTGTCTCCTCTGGAATAGTTTCTTCACATAAACTGGGTACGTTAATCACCCAAAAAGTATACACCATAACATTGTTACAAAACTGCAAAAAAGACAAAAAAAAAAAAAGGGAAAAACAGGTAAACAAGGATATTCAAAAAGTTTATAAATGTCTATTCAAACAACTACAGTCGTTCAACAAAAACCTAATGTTTCAATGGCTTTTTTCCCCCCTTTCTTCACTCGAATGCTGCACTCGGACACACGCTCGCTCACCCTTGCTCTCTCTGCAGTCTCTACTTGGTTTTGTGTGTCAACAACTAAAAAAAGACAGAAGAAAAAATAATGCATATTCCACTTCTTTTAAAAGATTCATAGCACTCTTTTCTTAATTTAGCATTCACACATGCATACGCTGGGTGTTTGATGTTGGATGAATTACATATCAGGAACAAAAAACAAAAAAAAGTCTTATCTTCAGTTTTCATTCGTGTTGATGTCAGGGGGGAAGGTGGGGTGGGGGGGGGGGGGTCATGTCAAGTGTCAATATGAAAGTTGCAGTTGCTCCTGCCCTGCCCATACTCCACCCTGCCACCCCCCTTGCATGGGATAAGGCCAGAGGTGCTGGTTCACAGCACCACGTGGGCCACAGGGAGGGGCTGTGTCTTAAGACTGTCCGAAAGGGTAGGGTCCGTGGATGCCCTGGGAAAAGACGGGGATACAGAGAAGGCAGAAAACATGGTTAAACAGACACAGTGATGTACATTACACTTACATTTATTAATTTAGCAGACACTTTTCTCCAAAGCAATTTCCAATTTACACCATATAATAGTACCAGCCCACACCTTATTCACCTAAAGTGACCTACACTGCTACATACACTACTTACAATGAGTCACTCATCCATACATCAGTGGAACACACTCTCTCAGTCACTCACACACTATGGGTTAACCTGTACAGCATGTCTTTGGAGAGCGGAAGGAAACCCAAGCACCCGGAGAAAACCAACATTATCTACTACATTATCTGTTTTAATAACTTTTTAAAAAACTACATGCAAGCACCTGCATAATGTACACTGCAGTCAGATCTCTTCACCGGTTCATGCAGATACACTTACGTATCGTTTTCCGAGACGTACACCGCTTTGGAGAAAAGTGTCTGCTATATGAGTTCAGAACCACGCTACTCCAGAATAAGCAGTACGTAGTATAAGCAGTATAAGCATATCTGTTTAAAAAAATCTGCACAGTTATGGCCAAACTGGACCCGTTGTTATGGTCTCCCTGTGCCATAACACAAATGCTGGGAAGGTTAACCCAACTGCCTGTAAAAGGAGTGGAAACATTATTTTGTGGAAACATTGCACAGGACTCATCCGTCATACAGACAAGACTGAGATTGATCATAAAAATGTCAAACAAAGACCCTGTCAGAAAACACCTTTTTTGCACATTCCCTTTTCCTCTATTCCAACACAGCACCGTGGCACTACTGTGTTTTGCCAGAGTTGTTCTAAAAGAAAACGCAGAAGGATGGGAACAAAGTTCCAGTCTGTTACTCAGGCCTGAGGATATGATCTCGTTTTGACCTTTTCCCGGCTAACCGAACGCATGTAAAGCAGGAAGTCAGAGAGATGGCAGTCATGTTATCAGACTACTGCCAGAAACAAGCAGAGAACCATAACCATTAAAAGCCAAGCCCTACAATTAATGTGAAATAAATTCAATCAGGAATTTTTAAGTGAATGTTTGCTTTAGTTACTCATCCAACCACAGTGTTACTCATGTTTGAAAAAAGAAAAACAATCTACACCTGCAAGAAGGAAGTGCATGTGGGGACAACCAGATGTGAGCAATCTGATTCCCCAGGCAAAGCAGGGATCCAGTTTGTCATGGTGAGGGTTCAACTGATACTCAAACACTATTCTTTATGAATGGAGTTGTCCTTTACATGGAAAATGTAAATAATTTAGACAAACACAATCCCCAGCTTTGCCATTTACACCTTTGCAGTTGACAGTCCTTGGGCAGCAAAAAGGACTGGAAAATTTCCTCTGAGCTAAATCCCACACCCCCCCCAAGACCAAACATGTACACAGAAAGAATCCTGTTACTGGCTGAAAATTGTAACCTCTGTTTTAAAGCAACCACAGGGTCTGTACTGTACAAACACATCTTTCTGGAAACAAACACAGCAATTTAGTATTATATTTCTGTGCCTTTTCAGCGTCCCTCCTTTTGAAGTGATGCAACACAAAATGCAGGATCTGGAACAGAGTCTGAGCTCCAGCATTCAGGCCTCTCTCTCCCGTCTGCCACAGAAAGCTTACCTGGCCATACGTCACTACTGACAGGTTGTTTTGGAGACTGTTTGGTGTTATATTTACAGAGCTGTGTGACAGTCCATTTTGATCTTGCTGGGTCCGCTCAGAGTGGCCTTCCCATGGGGCCCCAGGGCCCTTGAGCCGCTCATCTCCAGCTGCGTGTTTGCTCTTCTGAGGGGAGGCAAAGGGGTTGAAGTCACCTTCCACACTGCGATGGGGCTGAGTGTTGAACTCTGTCTCGAAGGAGGAGAGCTGCTGTGTGACGCCCAGGAGGCCACCAACCTCTACACTCAGGATCACCCAGATTACATCTGCAGAGAACATATAAATGAGGGGCAGGGGGGTCATTTTTACTCAACCTACTTCCTCAGAAGATGAGCTGCTGACTATACTTGTAAGGATATTGAAAACAGGACAATAGCAAAGGACAGTGACTTCAGAACTTTAAGCTGCAGATTCAGATCCTGACAGCAGACCTGGCACCCTTGAGGTCACTAAACAGAAGATGATACCATCAAAAAACATTAATCTGTACAAATGAGTGACACCGCCAAACACAATTAACAGAAGGTGAGAGCTGCAGTAACCACTGTTCACAGAGCAAACTTAATGCTTGTTGTGCCACCTAGTGGTCAAAAAAATGAATATCTGGAGCGATCCAAATTAAGTTTGTAAAACTTACACATTGTCACTCATATGAGAACTTTGATACTGAGTGGACTTTACACTGATCCAAACAAGAAGTCTAACAGATGCAGGTGTTAATAAAAACAACTAGCTATTTGGCTCTTTGTCATCTAACTAGTAAAATCAGCAATAGCAATTCAGACAGACAAAATGACATGGAAATTTGGAAGTCAAGCAGTCAGTTCCCCTACTCTTGGCAATCTATAAAGATGACTTTTTAGTGTGAGATATTTGATAATAATAAAAGGTAATATACGACATTGTTAAATTAAATTCGATTATACCTTTAATAACAGGACTGAAATTTATACAATGCTGAGATAAAGGGGTAATAGAGAAATCACAATGAATTAAAATTTCATTGAGATTAAGTTATTTTCAGTGCCTAAATACCTGAAGCTAAATTCCCAAGCAAACAATCTTATTCAGCAAGCTAAAAAATAGCTAGTTGAAAGAAAACCAGCATGATTACCCACCTCACTTTGCCTGAGCAGGGACAAAGATCAACCTTTCAAGGGAAACAAGACTGTACACCCCTGACAGTGAGCCCAGCCACATGTGACGCCAAACATCTCACCTCCATAGAAGAGGCCAGTGGCCGTACACATCCTCCACTGGCCCTGATACATGCCAGGGGTGGCCGGGCTACGCATCTGCACACTGACGTCTGACACCTCCTGGGGCTCCAGCGAGCGCACCATCACCATGTTCACGTGCCCAAACTGGTCACCACCCACGTACTTCAGACATACCCCAGGGGGCCAAGACTCTGTCCCTGTTAAAAACAAAAAAACAAATATGGTCATCATCATGATGAACATCATCAGTAGATCTTTTTAAGGAGGCGGTGAGACGTTCTCTAATACGGGCTCCTGTGTTACTGTGTTTTCCTTTTTTTTTTTAAACAGCAACAACTGCAGAGTTAAATGAGACTAGAAGATGCAGTTCTAATAACTACCAACAAAAATAACAGAATCTTACTCAACTTTGTGTGTCAAGATTTAGAAGCGGTATTAGTAAAACTGCTTTTAAACAGTTTGGGTTTAGGTTTCCTAAATTCATGTTCATCCTCAACAGAAGCCTTACTGATAAGAAAGCTGGATGACACATAACGTACCTGAGCTTAACAAATTTGAAAGTTACAAAACAACATAGCATTCACTGTGAGGACATGCCCTTTAAAACCACACACTACTACACCAGAACATTAGCCAGTTAAGCCACTTTAACAAAGGTAAGTGATAAATCAGTTAACTCAGGGGTTTGCACTGACCTGTGTTCTGTATCCTCCAGGTCTTTGTGAAAGGTGTGTCAGGGGGCACAGATTCTCCCTCCCCAATCGTTACATCCTCCACAAATGACATAGAAGGTGCATTGATGTTGGGGCTCTCAAAGTCATAGTAAGCCCCAATGGCTGCCTGAAGGTTCCTTCAAGGGGAAAAAGAATCAGTAAAGGAAAATCAGTCAATCAAAAAAAAAAAAAAATTACAGTTTTTAAACACAAACCATTTGCATCAAAATAACAGCAATGAGGAAAGTTGACTTTTAAAAAAAAAAAAAAACCAAGTTTTTTTTTTTTTTTCCTTAATTATATTATAATGCTGTTGCTTTTAATTTGTCAAACATTTCACACAAACAGACTGGGGATTCAGAATCCCTCACCAGTACACTAATTATAATCTTCACTTTGGCAAACAGTCTGACACACATCCCGTACGAGTTAAACTAATTAATCGATTGTCTTGCAATAGATGATGAAAACACAAATAATCATGAAAGTAATCATAAAAGCAGACTGCAATTATTTTGGGTCTTAAAATGTCCATGAGGTTTACTAATTGATTGCATCTAAAGCTCTTCATCTGTTGAGTGCACTTTTGTTTCTCTGAGATGTACACAAGATGATCACTTGCAGAAAAGCGCCTGTTAAGTGAATGAATGTACATGGCTGTCAGCAGCATTCCCTAGTTTGTATGAAAGACAGGGCTCATACCAGCAGCCTGTAACGGCAATGTTATCAAAGGAAAGAGTGGCTCATGTAAACAGCCACTCCCTCTCATTCCACAGACTCTTCATATTACTAATTATCCTCTTCGCCTGCAGTCTGAACTGTGATGCGCACTCGAGTGTTCTCGCTCTAAAAGGCAGCTCTACTCAGGGCAGCAAGGACAACGTACACCAAGGCACCTGGAAAGCCTGGCTATAGGCTGCGACACCTCTTGTGCCTTTCATCCTGGAGAATTTCACAACAGCTCTCTAACAGTTTTGCGCGAAGGCGAAGATGAAGATGAGCGCAGGGCCGACAGACTTCTGTCAAAGGTAGCAGACTGCAACTGCCGATAAGCCGTTAAACTGTAACTGCACCAGAAGAACTAGGATGAGTTGTAAAAAGGGGAACCTTATTCACCTTCACTTTTTCTCATGCCTCCCGGAGCTAAGCAACCACAAAAAAAAAAACACATACAACAACACAAAACAAAAAGATTGCCCCAGAATACACAAAAAGAAAACTGATACCCTAGTCCTCTTTGCCTGGCAAATGAGCAGAGCACTTCAGCAGTTCACCTCTAAGCATGCGGGATGCTCCGCTCTCCTCCTTACAGCAATATCGACCTGTCTGAGTGGAGGGGTTAGCACATGCGGAAACTCGCGCCAGGCTGCCCTGTGTTGCAGGTTTAAAGACGTTCCCATGCTGTTTTTGCCATACTGATTCAAGAGTTTAAACTACAATTGTTTAGTTTGCTTAATTATTTCATGTGTTTTTTTTTTTTTTTTTTTTTTTACTTTTATTTACCATTAATACAGCAGGGTATTCCTACTAGAATAATTCAAGGTAAGTACCTTGATCAAGAGCATGGTAGAATGTGAGGTTCAAACCAACAACCTTCAGGTGCCACAGGCACAGCTCTAACCACTACACCACCTCCTGTAATTGTCTAATGAGGCTCCTGTTATGTCCAGGTTTGCTTATTTTGATGCTCGATGTTTAATGGTGTGTGGAACCTGAGCTGGAGGCCACCAGCCGCACTTTGCCCCACACAGACACCCCCCGCGATGCAGAATGGAAACAGAGAGAGAAAGGCGCGGGAGGAGTTGAGACAGGTGTCCCCCTTTTGTTCATCATTTTGACGCAGTTTGCCCTCAACCGGTTCTGAAAAGAGCGAGTAACCCTTTGAAGTGAACCCTTGGTATGAACCATTCAAAAACGTAATAATAGATGCAAAGCGAGCTTGGTCACGCGCCATGACGGCATCGGTATCGGTGCACGTGCAGAGGCGTGTCGCACTTCTAATTTTAGTTGCAATTTTCGCTACGTTTCGAACTGATCGGAGAGCGGCCCCACGCGGAGCACGTGACTCCACACAAGCGCAGTTATTTAGAGCGAAAGACGGCGCTGCGCCGTGGACGCGGCAGGCTGCTCGCGCTGGCACGCGCGGCGGAGTTCGGCGCACGACACCTGTACGGTGCAGCAGAGCAGAACCGAACATCTCTTTAACTGTTCGCTTCTGGTACCCTGGCTTGTTATCAGCGTGATTTTAGCTATTCCAACGGACCACGACTTCATAATATTTGAGCGCAGAGAAGTATCCAAAAAAACTTGTGACGAGATTAAGCTGTAACTTTTTTGGGAAAAAAGTGGCCGCTCCTCTTTTAGACACAACGAATCATTTAGCGTATCATCAAATGACTTTTTATGCCATTAAACGCCGTATATTCACTCAGGCGCAAATCTATTATCTAACTAAGCACAGCCACAGGCGTGCGTACACCCACCGCGTGCGATAAACTCATGAGAGTTCGTTATTAGGTAGGTGCCGAAGTCCGCTCTGGACACTGTCTGGACAAGGGGAGGATGAGGAAACAGTCAAATTGAAAGTAAATCATTATAAAAGCGAAGATGTCGCCTTCCTGCGATGAGCTATGCCCCTAGACTAGATCTCCTCTCCACTCCACTCAAACTCCTGTGCCGCCGCCGTCACAGAGTTTATGTTGTCTGGGTTCTTGTACAAGTTTACATTCCCTCATGTTGTTACACAACTTGTTTTGCTACTGCCAGTTCCAAATATGGCAAATGTTCCAGTTCACAGAGCAGCAGGTCGGACTCGGAACGCCGTTCCAACTGTACACCTAGCCTAGTACAGAGGGTACTGACACAGTGAGTGGCCCCAATTACTACAAAGACAAATGAACAACTTTCTGCTGAAACATACATTTTCGTTGCATTTTCATAAGACGTACCGTCACATGGAAACATGACCGACTACTCCATCCGTGCAGTTAACAAATTCAGTTGGTTAAAGGACTAGGCCGCGTGTATCCTCGGACTCACCAGTTGGTCATATCCAGGAAAAAGGCGCAGCCGGCCGGGTTCAGCTGGAAGCCGAGCAGCCTCTGGAACTCGGAGATGAGCACGTCTTTGTCGGTAGTACCCATACAGCTGAATTTCTGCATGAAGTCCGGGTCTAGGTCCATGTCCATGCCCTCCATGGCGGGGTGTCCCGGGGCGGAGACGGGGGGTTTCTCTACTAATTTAGTCCGAGGCCTCAGCCACTCATAACAACCAAGCCAATAACAAGCCCAATGCGCATGGCTGAGAAGGGCCCTGGCTAGCGGAAAACGTCATCACGTCCCATAACGCCTGAAAGTTGAGCGCACGTCGTAGTGTGACGTCAACCGTTGCTATGCGAAAGCCGCTTTTCATTGGCGCATTCCCTTGGAAACGGCTTGTACCCCTCACTGAAAGGACCGAGCTCCTCACTGACCGACTTGCGCTATATTGCATCAATGTGTATATACAGTATATGTAATATATACATGTATACATGATGATAATATGTCAGTTAATTTAACACTATAAAGTACAAGAACAGCATAGATAATATGAATAATACTGCATTCTGGAAATAAGGCAGATGATGGCTATTTAAGTTAGTATTCAGCCAGTAGCAGACAAAATGTGCATTTCAGTTACAAAGAGTATTTGGTATTGATACTCTTTCCCTTAATATCCATAAGAACATCTGACACTTGAAAACGATAACGAAAGGAATTCGTGACACTGCTTACGAACCACAGACTTCGCTATTGGTAGTTCAGTACTGTATTCCGCTGCTGGAGGACTGGGCAAATGCAGCCGGTGGGGGCGCTGGGACTAACAGATTCTTTTTTTCCTGTATTGTTGATCCCGCCTCCTTCCCTCAATTCGTCACTTCCGTTCGCAGTACCACGGAAGCCAATGTCCTGGATGTGAGCACGAGCCAGGGTTTGAAAAATGCCGAAGTAAGTGTTTTGTTTATCAAACGTACATTTTGGCGAAGTTGTTCAGTTTACGCGGTTATTTAGTTTATTTATCATTGTGAGGTTTGTGTTTCGGATTTCACCTCTCCATAAGAAAGTGGCCAATGAATGATTGTGCAAGTTGTGTTGTTGTGCCTTCGCTTCGTCTGCAGTTGTTCTACCGGCGACTGCTTGACTTAAGTAAAAAGGTGAAATTTGAAATGTTAATAAATGCAAACCGCGTGACTGTTAAGGTGAAGTGCTTTTTTTGTAATCTTCATTATGATGACTGTTTTAGGTTTTACTGTGATTACTGCGACACGTACCTGACCCACGACTCGGTAAGTTTTGCGTCAGTGACCGTGTCGTGTGTCGCGCGCGCGGTGTGGAAACGAGACTTCATCAAATGTGAGGTTTTTTTGTGTTCGGACAGAGCACGTTCAAAGCAACCTTGTACTTCTCTTTGTGTGCTGATGCTTTTTATATATCATCATGCAACACAGAGAGAGAAAGTACTTTTGCACTCAGTTCAGGTAAGTACCAGTTTGCCAGGAGTTCTACAGGAGGTGTGTGGGACTTGAAAAAAATTTAGGGAACAGTCCATGTCCTACATGCTGCCACACTTAGCTCAGCCTTGCCTGAGGTTTGCTGTGTAACATTCAACATGTGGGACAAGATGTTACACCCCATGTGCACATTTCAGTGGCTGTACACAAGGACACCAGACTTTTTTCTGAGGCCACAGAGGAAAAACACCCAGCATTGCCATCATGCATCTCCATGGCTCAAGATCAAGCATCTTAATTTCCTCCCCCATCCACTACATCAACCACAGGGTGCCAACACGGGTATTTCATTGAGGTTGTCAAAGGGGCAGCTCCTTTTGTCAGTGTTTTGCTAAATTAGTGTGTGGCTAGTAACACTACACAGTATTCGTTGTAAGTCGCTTTGGAGAAAAGCATCTGCTAAGTGAATAGATGTAAGTGTAAATGAATTAGGCCTACGACACCTCAGGAAATCTCAACAGTTCAGTCTGGCATCCCAGACCCACCCCCGTCCACACACGTTACATGCCCTTCATCCTTAACAAATGCAGCAACTCCATAAACTCAAACCATGCCAGATAATACCATACCTCCATACATGCCAACAAAAGCTGCACCTGCACCACTCTACACACGTAAACCAAACTTAAGATTCATTTCATTCATTCATTTCGGAGAAGAATGAATATGTTTGATAATGAACAGTACCTTTGACAGCCGTCCGTGAGGAAGACGCACTGCAGCGGGCGCAAGCACAAGGAAAACGTTAAAGACTATTACCAGAAGTGGATGGAGGAGCAGGCCCAGAGCCTTATTGACAAAACGAGTAAGGCACATGGGAAGGCAACTGTAAATTGCCCCCTTTTCTCTTTGCTGCTGTTTTACACTCTCTTCTGATTAACAACCACCCTTGATTTTTAGAAAAAATAATGTTAGACAAGTCATAAATATATTTCTCTTACCTCATAGTTTCCAGTTAATATTGTACATTTCTGTAAGCAGACACACACACACACACACATTCTCAGAACCGCTTGTCCGACACGGGGTCGCGGGGAACCGGAGCCTACCCAGTAACACAGGGCGTAAGGCCGGAGGGGGAGGGGACACACCCAGGACAGGACTCCAGTCCGTCGCAAGGCACCCCAAGCGGGACTCGAACCCCAGACCCACCGGAAAGCAGGACCGTGGTCCAACCCACTGTGCCACCGCACCCCCTCTTTAAGCAGACATCTACCTAAAATCTGTTATTTAGACCCCAGCATGTCCTCATTTTTAGCTTTGTTTACCTTCGTTTGCAATTTGGAATTATGGTCAGTTGAAGATATAATATGCTGTGTAATGTTGTGTGTGGCATGTAAGACACAGCTGTAAGAAATTCCTGCTACACAGACACAAAAGTCATTGCACTATTTTCATTGTCTCTTTGCTGTTGGCTTTGTTGAGCATAAAGCTAAAGCATATTCTGTGTTTTCTTAGCTGCTGCATTCCAGCAAGGGAAGATCCCAGCCACACCCTTTCCTGGGGCTCCACCCCCTGGTGGAGCAATGCTTCCACCTCCAAACATCAGTAAGTGTATCAGAAAATGTTTTGCTGGTTTCCTTTTGTGTGTGTGTGTGTGTGTGTGTGTATTTTTTTAATTGAATTTCCAGGTTTGTTTGAGGAGTGTGTGGCATTTTAATGTTTTATACTTGCCTGTGTTAATGTCAGTCTTTCTTCCCAGATATCTTCAGTGGTGTCAGGAGCGGTTGAAACAAGTTTGTGCATTATTGTGTGACAGCCTGAAATCATAACACAGGAGCACAACCAAGATCCTAATAATTAACAAAAGAGATCAGTGAAAACAGTAAACTGGTGTATTTAGTCGACATATCTTATATTCTGTGTTACTTGGTTATCTTAGGACCTAAATTTTGATGAAAAGTAAGTAAGAACCTCTCCACAGGTGGACCACCACGTCCTGGAATGCTTCCTGCACCCCCTATGGGTGGTCCTCCCATGATGCCAATGATGGGCCCCCCTCCACCTGGTATGATGCCTGGTGGACCAGGTGAGTTTACCAATCGTGCCCAAAGAATACGACAGCATGTGGAATATGAACCATTTCTCTTGCTCTGGTTTAGTGGACCATTGAATGCTGTGTGAATCGTTTTTATTTACCAGTTAAATTGTCATTATTTGTGACGTGGATACTGTAACAGCATCATAAATTTGTTTGTATAAATGAAGATGATAGTGGCATCAGTGAAAATTATACCTGTATTTTTTGAGGTTTTTTTTTTTTTTTTTTTTTGAGTTAGCTTGCCATTAATTCAGGGGCTGAGGCCTGGAGTCAGTAATTTTTAATGAACATGGATGTGGTTCTGCAAGAGCTGGGAAGGAGCTTGTGACTGACAGAAGTCAGAAATTCTTCACAGGGACCTTGAATTCTGTACATATTTCTCTTAGATCTTCATGTTTTACGGTACCAGAATCCCACCCTTAAATAAAGTCAACGTATTTGGAATAGTCTTAACATTGTGTCCTTGTTTAAAGGGAGAAATATTAATCATTTGCAGCCTAGGGTTCCAAAAGAGATGTGCTGCTATTATTGGTGATCAAGCGTGGAAGAGACAGTATGTTGCCCCACAAAGGCTCTTTTGTTGTTACCAAGAACTGTTCATCCAAATTTGACCAAACTATGCCATCTTCCTGTCATTTTGCATGGAGTCATGCAGGTGCCACTCCTGTGGCCCATGTGTTGTTCCCTGACCTCTCTGCCCTCCGCCATGATTTATTTTTTTCACCTCTCTGGTTTGTTGTTCAGTTTGACTAATTATATGCAGCAAGGTAACTATATAATTTTGTTGATTTATTGATGGGTAACGTAAGAAAAGATGATATACAGTATTCCCTTACTATTGGGTATTTAAGGTTTTGAACAAGATGCTCTGTGGCTTATCACTTCTATACAGTTCAGGAGTATTACCTCAAAACAGCTTTTCTACCCTTTCTTGCTCCACTAATTTTTCAGAAAATAAGTTTAAACTTGAGGTTCACTGGATGGCTTGGACTGTTATAGGTCCTTAGTTGAAACTCTTGCTGATGCTCACAGTTGGGAAAGGTTGGTTGTGCCTTCATTCCTTCTGTTGCAAACAATCTAATTATTGTGTAGTTATTCAGTTTTTTATTGCAGAGCTGTAGTTCTGAAAAAGGCTTCTAAAAAAGATAACGAAAACGTTAGCTAAGGTAGAGAAGAGGGCAAAACATCTGCTAGAAGCTTATAGTTTTGGGGAAGAAAGATTGTGGTAAAACATGTTGAGTGTGGTGAAAGAACAGTGCAAACTGTTCTATGGGGGATGAAGTAAAAAGCAAAAGCTGAAAATGTAAATCTGCATCTTCATCTCCTCCACTAACTGCCTCACACTCCTTCACTATCACAATGTTTATGAAATATTTATATTTTAACTTATTGTAAATACAGTCTTAATTCTATGTTAGTGTGTTTGGCTTTTCCTTATATGGACCATCATTTTGGGGGGTGAAGTTGAGCTGAGGTTAGAAGGAATTGTAATTAAAAATTGAATATTATTATTATTATTATTATTATTATTATTGTATGTTTAGTTGGTTTTCAGGGATGAATTAGGGCTGGTTAATGGGGTTTTTTTTCTTTTCTTTTTTTTTTTTTTTTTTGCCCCATAGCCAGTCTTTGCTAAAAATTTCTCCATGTTGTGCCCATCTTTTCCTCCACCAGCTATTATTTATCTACTTTTTACTTTTATCTACTACTTTCATTTATCAGCAGTTAGTCTCACACACAATCAGAACAGAGGTCTGGGACCAATTTCATTACACTGACTTCCATAGGGTTTACAGTTACTATCTGAGATTCCTGACTTGTCACTGTTCAATAACAAGACAGTGAATGTTTCACATGTTTATGATCAGTCAGTCAACTGTCAGCACTGATTATTTGTGCAGATATTTTATTCATTATAATGTATAATTGGGTAAATAAGTCATAAGTCTTGCTTGAGCTGAAATATTAGCCCTATAAGAACATTATGGCTGCCTTTTGCAGATGTTTTTATTGCAGAAATATTGCTTTTAACATAGCCAGTGCACCAGCATTTGATCTTCTATTAGTTTGTTTCTCTGATGGAAGAATTTCCCAGTCAATATTTCTGTTCTCTACAGTGCTGTTTTAATCACACTCCTCTGGTGTCAGCATGCTTGTCCCAAGATGGGTTTTTGTTGGTGTTTCAGTCTTTGTGTGTGCGCTTGATCTATCTTGTCTGAATATCTGATTTTGGGCAGCATTGGCTGAGCCTCTCCAGCTCTCACAAGAGTGTTTAGGCTGATTTGTTGTGGATGGTGCTTTAATGATGGCATTTTGTTGTCCAGCTGTAAACTTGAGTTAATTCCTTTGTATGTATTTTCAGACCAGGGTATTCCAGTAGTTACTTTGAGCATGCAGTTCAAATGTGACACTTGCTATTCATAATTATGTGATGCATCTAGCTTTAAACTACAAAGCACAGCAACTGTGGATACCATATTCTTACACAATAAACAATTCTTATTCAGCATGTAACACCATGTCAGTGCTATAGTACTGTGTGGTCATATTTGCATGGGAAAGTGATGTTTGAAAGAAATGGAATGTGACAGATAAAATGCTCTGTTAACCGGCTCTGGATTGCAGCTGTTGACTCGTGTGTTCAGTCTCCTGTGTGGACAAATGTTCACCTGCACATCTTCTGCCCCACAGCTCCAGGTATGCGTCCCCCCATGGGCGGCCCTATGCAGATGATGCCACCTGGACCACCCATGATGAGGCCCCCTGCCCGGCCCATGATGGTGCCCCTCCGACCTGGTACGGCACGGCCTGACCGGTAGTGACGGTCTCCTCCCCCTACCCCACCTTCTGCAGAGCTCTCACCCAGCTCCTCGGAGACTGCTGGTGTGCGGCCAGGCCACCCTGTGGGAGAACTGAAGTCTTGCGTTTTGTTTTCAGGACTTTTGTGAGCGTAAACAGCGAAGCAGACAGCAGTTAACCATTCAGACTCCCAAGAAGCCAACCCACCCACCAAGAACCTTTCTGTCCTGCACTGGTCTCCCTTTGAAGCCGAAGCACAGTTCAACAGAAGTGTGGGCCTCGTTGTGCTGCTTTCTATTTGACAAACATCCATCACTTGTTTTTTGATTTATTTGAAATGTTTAGTGTCATTATATTTAATGCTGTGTGATTTCAGCTGATGTCATCAAAATGTTGTAAATGCAATAAGCAGTTATTTTGGATGACAGTTATACAATTTTAAAGTATGGTTATTTTTTTCAGTTTCACTATACTTGAATAGGATAGCCTTATTTTTCTGCCTGCTATTAACATCACACGTAATTAGCGACTTATGTGAGCATGGTCATTATGGCTGAAAAGGATACGTCTCATTAGATACTTAATTTTTTGTAGTATGATGTTTATGGTTTGTATACCCCAGTTTTTGAGAAATAAAATAATGAAAAAACACTTGTTTATCTGACATTTTTCCTGTGGTCTTCTGGTGTTGCACTTCTCGCTAATTTTCAGTTATTCGTATGGATATCTACAAGAAAATAGTGTTTACCTGTAAAAGTAATATTCAATTAAGAAAAATGCTTTTTAAAAATCCACCACGTATTCCCCTTACTCTTAAGTTTTAAAACTTATAGTGATTTTTGTTGTCAACCTGTCACAAAATGGTAGGTGTATTTGGTGTATTGACAATGCAAATCCTTAACTTCGTTGTCTATGCTGGCTGCTCATCTTATGTGACATTTCTCTTTAATTTGTTTTGCATCGTAGTAGCCTATCCTTTAAGACAATTGCCTTAAAGAACAGGGCAACACACAAGGATATTACTGAAAGGAGAAGAATAATAACCAGACCGTTACATTCCTCCACCATTGCCCGCTTGGTGGTCCCATGCACGAAAGGTCCAAAAGCAAAATTACAAAGGTTTTCAGTTCTGCCTTCAATGTGGTGGAATGACCTCCCCCTCTCACTCAGAGCTGCTGAATCTTTCTCTACATTTAAGAAAGGTCTTGAAACTCACCTCTTCAGGACTCACTTCTCCCATGATCTAAGTGCATGTACGGTATAAATGTTCATGCTCTAGAACTTTGAAATCATAACTGTTGAATAATGGATAAACTTTCATGCAGCTACTTGTGTAATATAAATGTTTAATAAAAAAAGAATATTAGGAATTGTCAGTTATTTGGATAAACCTTTATGCAGCTACTTGTATGATGTACATTGGATCATATGGTGGAAAGTAACTACGTTAGAATCACACATCTGCATCTAAGTCTGTTGATGTGAAGCACTCATTGTATTTTCTGTAAGATGTAGGTCTGTCACTTTGGAGAAAAGCATCTGCTAAATGACTAAATGTAAATTTAAGAAGAAATGAGAAAAAAATGAAAAGAGGTAAAGTACTGTGCAAAAGTCTTAGGCACTTAGATGTTTCACAAAAAAATTTGTTTTAAACGGTTACTTAATATCTTCTGCAGTAGTGTCAATGGGAAAGAGCATGTTTCAGACTTCCAAGCATTCCTTTTGCAAAAAGTTACAGTATTACAATAAGGGTTTTGTATGTTGTTAAAGAAAGTACACGCTTTGTCTGAAACCACTTGTCCCAAGTGGGGTCGCGGTGAACCGGAGCCTAACTCGGCAACACAGGGCGCAAGGCTAGAGGGAGAGGGGACACACTCCGGACAGGACGCCAGTCCATTGCAAGGCACCCCAAGCAGGACTTGAACCCCAGACCCACCGTGATCCCGCTCGGGACAAGCGGTTGTTGATGGCGAATGGTTACAAAGCTTTGTAGGAAGTTTATTAATTAATAGCATTAATTTTGGAATCATTCTCATTTGCACAGTACTCTAGATTAGTAAACAGATAAATTATGAATTTCCAAATAATTATGATTTTCCAAATGACACATGATCTAAACATGATGCATCAAGGCAACACACCACTTGCATTACAACGTCCAGCATGTTGCACACACGGATGTTCTACCAAGAGAGTTGCACAACTCTTTCACTGTTCGTTCAGCTGTTGTTGCGGACTAGACTGCACTTGCCTGAGTAATGCTGTCTCGGTTGAGCAGCCTAATTGATTCAGGAATGAGAGAATTCTTAAACCTGTTGAGTCTACACCTCGGGGCTCTGTACCGTCAGGGCACAAGGGCACGACCAGGTATTCGCCGATCAGCACATGTGAGAAGTCCGAAGAGATGCTGCGTGCAAGCCTTTTCATGTTCTTCCGGAAAGCTGCCCGAAAGCACTGCTCACAGTGCCTGGGCATTGCGAGTGTGGGTTCGAATCCGACTCAAGGTGTGCAGAGTTGGCGTGTCTCGGTTTGTGAGGAAGAAGGCAACGGCGAACCACGTCAAAGGACCTATTTACCATGCAGACCATGCCAGCGGTCAACACGAGTCGAATTAGACTCCAGGACGGTTACCCTACTGTACCGCGTTGACCCAAAAGCAACGGGCCTTTCCGCTCCCAGCCTGTAGCTATCTGTAAAATGCACTCCGACAGAAGTGTGGGACCGTTGTGTTGGTCTCACAAAGACGTATAAGAGCTGTACCTGAGACTTAGAGTTGTAGCCCTAAATAAACCAATTATAATGCTTTTATTGATAGTGTAGATAATGAAAAAAAGCTGAAAGTGTCTCGAAGTTGACAAACACTGGTTGTGCACTACCCGCTGCACCATCGTGCCGCATTTCCGGTTCCAGTTGTGTTCAGAAGGCCAGCAAACACGTCTTAATTTTGTTTTTGACATCAGTAGTTCAGAGTGTCAGACAGTACCGTGGTATAACTGGTATGGCTGTCTTTCTGTTAAACCTGAGACCAGGTTATCATAAGTCCTCCAAATTCCTTCCAAGATTGCGCGCCATCCTGTGAGGCACTGAAGAAGATATATAGGGAAATTTTTTATAAAATATCTAAGTGAAGAAAGCTTCATTCAAAATAATTTAACAGGAATAGGTGTAGCTTCAAAAATTTTTAAGTGGAACATCCTTTAAACGAGGAGTCAGTTTGCAAAAGTTACATTTGTAAAAAGTGAAAATGAATGAAATAAATGTGATATTTTGTCGGTGGTCAACATGTTTTTATGCTCAAGAGGTGGCGCTGCAAATGTTACGATCTCATTAGCGAGTCCCAAACGTAAACTGCGCCATTTTGGCTCAAACGGCAACGTCGTGCTGTAGAAAACCGTTAACTTTTTTATTTACCATCCCCAAAGTCACCATTTTACCAGGGAGACGTCAAGCGAAGCCATTTTGGCTCAAACGAGAATCGAAGTGTTGGAGAATGTAGGCGCTTTCTCGTTAAAGAGTCGGAAAGTGAAGCCATTTTGGATCATTCAGGGAATTTGGTGCTGTGGCGTATGGTCGCTTTCTCATTAGGCATTCGGAAAGCAGAGCCATTTTGGCTCAAAAGAGGACGTAAGCGTATCATGTACAGCCCACGGTCGCAGCCGCAGTCTTAGTCGCTGTGTTTTGTGGGACAGTGGAGGACTGTGTGTGTCAGCCGCCGGGTCGCTAATACTCTGCGCTCGGGCTTTTTGAAGATGCTGGTCGTCGAGGGAGATGTGGGGGATGTGGTGAGAGCAAGAGGACGCCCTTAGGAAAGCCCTTCCTTCGGCTCCCGGACCCGAGCACTCGGCCATGGCGGGGCTCATCAAGAAACAGATCCTGAAGCATTTGTCCAGGTGGGTGCCCCTCTCTGTGACTGACTGTGTGTCTGTCTCGAGTGTCTGTCCTTCTCGTGAGCGCGTGCGTTCACTTCGCGATCCTGACAGCTCAACTGACGTCAGGCGCGGGTCCGCCGCTCGTCCGGTCTCTCACGCGCCGCGTCCGTATTTTCGCGATCGATGGAACGAATCCCGGGCGGGCGCCGGACGAGAGCAGCGTGTTCCGTGGCACCGGACTGCGTACATGGAGACAGATCACACAGCGAAGCGACTGCGTTGGCGTCATCGCCCATCACCTCGTGCTCGTGTCATCTGCCAGCAGCAGCGCGAGCTCTAATGCGCGCATATTCGTGGCAGATGGACCATCTGTGGTGTCTGATGTTGAGACTGGCTGTCTATATCCCATCCAGCCAGGGAACCCGCTTCTCACCAGTTTGTTGGGTGTTTAAATTATTATTATTATTATTATTATTATTATTATTATTATTGCACTAAATGACAGTGGCTGCGTGTGGTCCTGCTGACCCTCCTTCTCCTTCTCCATACAGAGTTATTCATTCAGCTTATACCTGATTTTTACTGTGACTTACCCATTCTCCTGCTTCAGTGCAGTTTGTTTAATGCTGTTCCAAAGACAAATCAGTGTAACCAGTTTCATAAAACACACTCATCATACCTTTTATTATCATCATCATCATCATCATCATCATAATCATCCATTTAACGGACACCTTTATCCAAGGTGACTTACAGTGTTTGACTGCCAGCTGTACATTGATTCGCTCGTTTACACCGCGGGGTATTCTTTCTGTATCAGTTCAGGGTAAGTGTCGTGGACAGGGGTACTACAGGTGGAGCGGGATTCAAACCAAGAACCTTCAGATTGCAAGGTGACAGGCCTCCCTGCTGTGCTGTGCGGCGGAACAGCGTGACAGCCCTGTGCCAGAATCTCCTTCACGCTGCTACTCCTTTACCGCACGTCGGGCGCCCCGTTGAATCGGGGGACTGACAGCTGTGTTCTGTTGTTCGCTCTGTGTGTGTGTGAGATTGTTGTCAGGTCTCCCCTGACAAATAAATGTATCAGTGCTTCATTGGGGGAGACCTGATAAGACACACACACACACACACACACACACACACACACAAAGTGCAATTCAGAGTCACCGATTCCCTTGAAACAGATTTGAACCCATGTCAAATTGCACCACCCAGGGAACGTGAGGCATCGCTCTTACTTGCTGTGTCACAGTCCCGCCCAGCTGGAATGATGGGCTTCGCTGCCTTCAGCATTGTCTTGCGTGCAGGGTGGGGGTGTCCTGGATTCACAGGGCCTCGCATGGAGGTGGGGAAAAAGGAAGGGCTCTGCTCGGCAGCGCCTGGGTTTCCCGAAAGTAGCCATCGTGTCGCTGAGGAGGGGGGTCGCACGTCCAGCTGCCGGAGGGAACGAGAACGTTGCTGGGCGGCACCTCGCAAACACGATCGCGGCTTCGCTCCGTTAGAGAAACGAGGCACGGCGGGGCGGCGCGCGATGCCGCCGCCGCCCTGTCTTCGGACCCATTCGCGTCCACCTCCCTCCTCATCCACGCTTGAGCACATCGTCGGTTGGCGATGGGCCTCGCCCTCAACTGGCTGCTGAGCTCTGAGCCCCGTCGTTTGAAGGCTTTTATTGAAGAGCTGACAACATGTCTCTCAATGTGCATCGCCGTGTTCCTTCTCACTAGCGTGGGGCCAGAAACGGCCGTAGCGGCAGCAGCCCTCTGTTTACTCTTGCCTTGGCGCCGGTCACCTCGCTTTGGCACCTTTTCCCGTCCTCTAAATAGAAGGGCTTGGCGGCCGGGATCCTTCTCCTGTTAACATACGCTTAGTTCTGCGTTCGGTGGTAGAGGAGTGCGAAGCCCTGGAAGTAGTGTGTGTGTGTGTGTGTGTGTGTTCTGCAAGGAAGCTGTGAGATGTTAGTGAATGCGGTCCCCGGTTACACAGCAATCCCCCGCCCCGTCCCACAGTGGAGTGCGTGTGCTTCGCTGGCCGGATCTCGACAGTCAGCGGGCAGAATGCCGCTCCGCTCGTTTTCACGCTGCCGGCGAAGCGTGCGACGCTTGCGGGACGTGCGAATGTGTGAAGCGACACTCGCCACACGCTGGACCTGCTCGCTAGGACGGCCTCCTCCCCCACCGAGCTGCCTTTCCCAAGCCTGTAGGCCAAGTGTCGGGGTGGACGGGGTGCGGGAGGTGCTCAGCTGTGTGGAGTAAAGGGCTCCGGCCGATTGGTGACACACTGCCGGTGACCGGTGTTCTCTGCGTGCGTGCGTGTGTGCGTGTGTACTCTGTTTTCCCTGTCCCTCAGGTGCTTCATGTAAAACATCTGTTCTCCTGCTGTGTATGAAATATGTCCCTTTTGTACTATTGTCTTTACCGCATTTACAGTAGGTCCCCGGTTTTCGCTTACGCTGGACGAGGAGTTGAGTTGTAACTCAAGAAGCTCCCAAGTGCGGTGCGATCTGGAGTGGGTTAAGGGCCCTCCATCGGTTCTGTACTTTTATTCTCTGCTAATGAGAAACTTAAGGCAGTAATTTCTTTTAAGAAATTGAAAAAGCAGTTTAAGTTGTTCGTTTTTTTACGTCGAAGCACGGACGACAGCTGCGAATCCGCTTCTGCTTGGAGGAGATACGTAGAGGTGGAGGATGACGGAGAGGCGGCAGTTAAAAAGTGGTCGATGTAGGAGGCGTAGCATCATCTGCAGCATGTTCGCCTTCTCCACTCTTTCAGGTTGCATTGGTGTAAGTTCTCTACTTAAGTTGTAAGTGGGAGACTGTATTGTGTTAGTTTAGCCCACATCCTTATTACGTTATTGCATTTCTTTCCCAAAGAGCTGGATCGTATCTTGGAAGTTCACTGTCTACATGTGTATTGCTCGTGTTCGCTGGACCTTCTTCCCTACTGCCTGCACACAATTGCCGTGGGCGACTTGAGATGGGAGGTCGAAGCCTAGTTGGGTTTGACACCGTGGGTTGCTATGCAGAGCGGCGTAACGCACACAAACACACTCATGAAGGGCAATTTAGAATCCCCGGTTCACTTGAAACTAAGGCCTTTGGAATGTGGGAGGAAACCAGAGCACCTGCAGGAAATCCACATGATCATAGGGAGAACATGCAAACACAACACAGACTGAGCGGGTATCGAACTCACATCTAAAGAGCCCGGGTGCTGTGAGTCAGTAGTGCTACCTGCTGCGCCACCGTGCCGCACGAAAACCGCTATTTGAATGGGAAAGGAGTGGAAAGGCCCTCTTGTCCTGTATGATGGCGCCAGCTACTTTGCAATACTTTTATTGTTCTGGGGAAGGGGTGTGAGTCATCGGGGTAAGAGGGCTCCGCTGATGCATGTCCACTTCAGTGCCGCTCCGGACTGCTCTGCTGTCTTTGGCTTTCACACGCTGTGAGCACACGGGGGGGGGGGGCACCAGAAAAAAAACCAAACAAAAAACAGATCTCGCTCTTGTCTCGACAGCAGGACTGTTGGTTGGCTGGTTGCCACTCGAGGGTCACCAGGTGGTAAGTGTTTCCATACTCATTTAAAAACAAGTGGACCATTAATGCCCTGCCCAGACTGGAAAAAACTGAGTCTATTAGAGTAAATGTGGGTTTCAGTTTAATAGACCATTGAATCATTTATATTCACGGTCATCCATTTATCAGATTCTTTTCTCCGAACTGATGTATATATGCTTCACCTGTAAACAAAGAGATGTAGAGGCAGACACGTGGTGCTCAAAGTACGGTCTGTGTCTACCGCGGTTTTACCACGGATGCATTACGCGATGGACCGGGTCCTGCTCTCCAGTGGGTCTGGGGTTCAGGTCCTGCTTGGGGTGCCTTGCGACGGACTGGCGTCCCGTCCTGGGTGTGTCCCCTCCCCCTCCGGCCTTACGCCCTGTGTTGCCGGGTAGGCTCCGGTTCCCTGTGACCCCATATGGGATAAGCGGTTCAGAAAGTGTGTGTGTGTGTGTGTGTGTGTGTGTGTGTGTGTGTGTGTGTGTGTGTGCATTACGCGATTAGCTTCACGTACATTTGATAGGTAAAACTCAAGTGTTCATGGCAGAAGGTGGGATGCAAATTCTTTGAGCTGTTAGATGAGGAGAGAAGTAGGTCTGGAAGAGGTGTGTTTTGAGATCCTTATTGAATGCTGAAAGGGATTCAGCAGCTCTGAGGGACAAGGGGAGCTCATCGCAACACATCAGAATGATCAGAATCTGATTTCTGGCCTCACACCTCTGGAGTGTCTCACTTTTTGCTTGTTTATTTTTTAATTTTTCCAAATGGACTATTAGTGCTGCCGAGGGCCCATGAGGGAGTCTTGGCGTATCGGCGTCCTTGAAGGTAAACTCGGTGTTCAGCCCGAGTCATCAGAGCGCTGTCTCCTATCTATCTCTCCGCTGCTGTGCTCCCAAGGAGTCCTGCGCCGAGTGCCACTCCGCTTCCTGCCCACATCCGTTGAGCAGCCGGTTGGCACAGAGACAGCGGGAGGGCTGCGAGTTGGTGGGGGGGGGCCTGCATCTGTGTCTCTGTTGCGCTGGAACACACAGGTAATAAAAGTGACGCGGCGCTCCAGGCGCTACGTGTGTCACTGTTGGTGATGTCGCTGGTTATGGCTCACGGCATGGAGAAAGACCCCCCACAAGCATTTGTTCAACTGGAGCTTCGTAACTTTTCAACGCAGTCGGGGTCTCTCTGTTGGTACCTCCAGGATGGGGTCTCTCCCCGCTGGAGCGCCACCGCTCTGCCGAGGACCGCGCAGCGCGTAAAACTCAACTTGTCCCTCTGTGCTCCATGTTAAATAATTTATTCCCTCTTGTTCCTGTCTTGGCGCAGCAGGTGGCGTAGTGCTTGGAGCTGCTGCCTTTCACTTGAAGGACCCAGGTTTGAATCCCACCTCATGCTGTAACGTCCATGATCGAGGTACTTACCATAAAATTGCTCCAGTAAACTCACCCTGCTGTATACATGGGTAAATCTCCCTTTGAAGGCCCTCGCCCCTGGCGCGCGCTGAGCTGCTTTTCCGGCTCCTTCCTCTTATAAGGCCTAAGCGGGAGCGGTTGAAACAGGCGTTCTTCTGAGCCGGTGCGGAATTCTCCGCTCTGTGCGTGTTTTCTCACGCGTGTTTGAGGGACCGTGGCCGACGAGCGCGGCGCCGAGCATCCTGGCCACGGGAGAAGAAAAACCCGTGAAAGTTAATTCCCGCTGACAAACAGCTTGTCTTACGTGCTGCTTCGACAAGAGTTTAGCAGCTTTATATGGCAGCGGTTGCTCACGTGTGTGTGTGTGCGTGCTTGGGAGAAAGAGTGATCGTTGCTACAGTACTCAGTTTACCAAGGAGGTGTGACCAGGGCGCTGATCGCATTGAGGAACTTGTCATCCCAACTTAAACGGCATCTGCTGCCATGCTCTTTCCCAGGATCCTCTTACTGTAATGCGGTAAATGTTTAGGCCTGGTGGGGTTTCGGACTGCCTGTGCTTGTTTTACGAGATCTTGCCGCGTTTATGCGTTTAATGCAGAATAAACTGGTCTCTCATCAAAGACGTACCTCGTTCAGATTCGTGCCCTATCCTTCTGGGATGGGCTCTAGACCACCGCGACCCTTCCTTAGAGTTACATTTATTCATTAACGGGAGGCTTTTCTCCAAAGCAGCTTAGAGGGTGAAGTTACCAGGGCGAGTCGCAAGTGTAGTGATTAGTGTTGCTGCCCTTGGACACGGAGGTTCCAGGTTCAAATCTCACCTCCGGCTGTAGTACCCTTGAGCGTGGTACCGACCTTAAAATTGCTTGAGTGAAAATCACCCGGCTGCATAAATAGGTACCTTAACAGTGTAAGTCACTTTGGAGAAAAGCGTCAGCTAAATGAATACTTGTGAGTTGCCTATAATTATTTATGCAGCAGGTTAATTTTTACTGTATCAATTAAGGGTGAGAGGGGGGGTGCGGTGGCGCGGTGGGTTGGACCGGGTCCTGCTCTCCGGTGGGTCTGGGGTTCGAGTCCCGCTTGGGGTGCCTTGCGACGGACTGGCGTCCCGTCCTGGGTGTGTCCCCTCCAGCCTTGCGCCATGTGTTGCTGGGTAGGCTCCGGTTCCCCATGACCCTGTATGGGACAAGCAATTCAGATAGTGGTGTGTGTGTGTGTCAGCCTTGCGCCCTGTGTTGCTGGGTAGGCTCCGGTTCCCCATGACCCTGTATGGGACAAGCAATTCAGATAGTGTGTGAGTGTGTGAGATAATTCAGGGTGAGTACCTTGATCAAAGGTGCTACAGCAGGATATGGGATTTAGTCTGTTGAGAGGAACGCTGCAGCTCTTCAAGTAATCCACCTGTTATCCTTGTTCCCAGTTTATTCTGCTGCTTTACAGTAAGTGGTTATGGAGAGTGGGACTATGTGTGGATTTTCAGTTTTCTTCCTTATAAGGGGTTTTTTTTTTTTTTTTGGCGTGGTTTGGGGGGTGGTAAAATCTTGTTTGGTTCATAGACACCCTCTGAAAACACAGTTGTGCCATATCTCAAGGCAACAAGGTGCACTTTGACAGGTGAAGGAGGGAGGATTGTGAGAGCCACCCCAGCCACGTGCAGACTCACGATCAGGGGACGCAGGGTAAGATTTACCTGACAAACCGCTGCTCATCCTTGGGCGATCATAGGTGGAAGTGTCGTTTACCTCCGGGATGGCGTTGTGACCTAAGGGCTCAACAGGTGTCTTTTCAGCTCCGAGCTCAACCACGTGACCCGAGCGAGTCGAGACCAACAATAACTCCGACAGCAATTAATCCAGCCCTAGAGGACGTGTTTCGGGAGAAAAACAGTCGCGGTGTTGCAGTGAATTCCGGGTGCAGCACTGGACCGTGCGTGTCTTTATTATTTGGACTGTGCATATCCGTATCCCAGGAATGTGTGATTGCTGCGCCAGTTACACTGCTTACTCTGTTCCCTTTTTCTGTTTCACCCTTTCTGCGTAATGCCAGATAAGGGAGCTGTTAGTTCTCCCAAGCGAGGGATTTAAATCAAGCTGGATGGAGAACGTCCGCTTTGGTCTCCGGCCAGCCCGGCATCTCCGCTGATCCCCGGTGCCTTAACTACAGCCTTACACACAAAAGTTTGAAGCCATGTTAGTGTGGTAAGTCCCTAGCAGCAGGCTGCAAAGCTACTTTGCACCTCACCTGTTGCTGTACTTGTGGCCCCCGCAGGTTCACCAAGAACCTGTCCCCGGACAAGATCAATCTGAGCACGCTCAAGGGCGAGGGGCAGCTGTCGAACCTGGAGCTGGATGAGGAGGTGCTGCAGAACATGCTGGATTTGCCCACCTGGCTGGCCGTCACACGTGTCTACTGCAACAAGGCTGCCATCCGGGTGAGGGAGAGGGAGAGGGAGAGGGAGAGGGAGAGGGAGGGGGGAGGTATGGGAGGACCACTGTAAAGAACCACAGCTGGGAGCAAGAGGCTGTCATTCAGTTTGTCTTCTGGTGTCTCCTCCAGATACAATGGACGAAGCTGAAGACTAACCCCATCTGCCTGGTAAGGAGGCACAATGCTCATAGGAATGCGTTTTTTTTATTTTTTAATTTTTAATTTTTTTTTTTTCTTCCCCTGCCCTCTTGGCACATTAATATTTCTTTTGTCACAGTGACTCTTTGCACACTTTCCGCCTGCTGTGGACCCGTTGCTCTAAGACCGTGACGCTCCGCTGCCTTTCTCTCGCTTCCCGCCTGTTTTCTTTCGCCATGTGGGTCTTAGTTTGCCCTTGAGGTTTTGCTTTTCGTAAGACTGACCCAGATGCCACCCGCGCCCCTTTTCTGCAGTTCCTGGATAAGGTGGAGGTAGAGATGAGAACCTGCGAGGAGCCACGTCCCCCCAATGGCCCTTCTCCCATTGCCATCACTGCT
The DNA here is from genome assembly GCF_900964775.1 of Scleropages formosus. Lineage (NCBI taxonomy): Eukaryota > Metazoa > Chordata > Actinopteri > Osteoglossiformes > Osteoglossidae > Scleropages > Scleropages formosus. The sequence goes on along the minus strand of NC_041824.1, from coordinate 18,490,280 downwards.
GGTCAAAGGTCAGAGCATGTGGATGTTGTAAAATTCAAACATACATTTATTTATTTCTCGGATGCATTTCTTCAAAGCAGCTTATAATGTTAAACGATGTACACTGATTTATAATTTGTTTATACAGCTGGGTAGTTTTTATTAAATTCAGGGTAACACTGAATGCTACTCCTGCAGGAGGTGGGATTCGAACCTTGATTTCCCCCCCCCCCCGCAAATACTATGTTGCCAAACATACACACACACACACATTTTCTGAACCGCTTGTCCCATACGGGGTCGCGGGGAACCGGAGCCTACCCGGCAACTCAGGACGTAAGGCCGGAGGGGGAGGGGACACACCCAGGACGGGACGCCAGTCCATCTCAAGGCACCCCAAGCGGGACTCGAACCCCAGAACCACCGGAGAGCAGGACCTGGTCCAACCCACTGCGCCACCGCGCCCCCTATTTTGTTACCAAACAAAGAACAATAATATATGTAGTTACAGGTAGAAGAACGAGTTGTTTCCGACATTGAGCTGTTAATTTGCTGTGACGGGTTTATCACACATGTTCGCCCTGTCTCTGTTTGCTGTGTGTCCACGTGCAGTGAGTATGGCTTCGCGGAGAAGGTGGTGGAAGGCATGTCCGTGGTCATCAACTCCATCGCCATCAGGGTGCAGGCGCGTGCCTTCCGTGCCTCCTTCGAGCTCTGGCAGCTGCAGGGCACCAGCCTCAACCCCAAGTGGCAGCGCAGCGACCTCCGCTACACCCGCATCACGGACCCGAAGAGGGGGGAGGTACGCCTCATGTCCCATCCCTTTAGCCGTTATGCAGAGCAGATGGGGTGTCAGACGGGGGGCATCCAGTCTTGTATGGAGCTGCCTGCTGAAGCCGCCCTCCTCCGTTTCCCTGGGCCATTCATAAATTCATTCATAGATTTTCCACAGTTTTCCATTAATTGCCATTAATTCCTACACCACCAGGGGCAGCAGGTGGCACAGTGGTTACAACTGCATCCTTTGGACCCAGGTTTGAATCATACCTGCTGTTATAGTGCACTTGATCAGGGTTCTCACCATGAACTGATAAAGCAAAAATTATCTGTTAATCAGCTGTGTAAAATCAGCTTAAATGATTGAATGGGTAAATAATTAAAAGAATCTCACTTTGGAGGAGAACATCAGATAAATTAATTCATGTTAATGTGTATCTGGCTGATCTGTACATGCTGAGAGTACTCTGTGGAGTCAGCAGGGGTGGGAGTTTAAGACGGTATAACCAGTTTAGTCTGTGTGTGTGTGTGTGTGTGTGTGTGTGTGTGTGTGTGTGTGTGTGTGTGTGTCTGTGTACCCACTCCAGGTCCTGACTTTCAAGGAGATCAACTGGCAGAGCCTGCGTATTGAGGCGGACGCCATGGAGGGCGAGGAGCAGGACCTGGGAAGCACGCCGCTGCGCCTCATCACCAACCAGGGCCGCATCCGCATCGCACTCAAGCGCAGGGTGAGTCCCCTGGGGCGGCTCGCGGGGGGGTAAGTGGTCGGAACAGGGCCAGGATGAGGGACTCGACATACGTGAGCAGACGGACTGGCTGCCGTCCACCGGGAGGAGATCAGTTAAGAGCTCGAAGGTTGTCTGGTGGAGAAGGGCTTGGACGCATGTCTCTACTGTCCTTCTTCAAGTGCTCCGCCTCCGTTTTTTTTTTTTTTTTTTTTTTTTCTTTTACACCATACAGCGCATGAAAGAGAACATTTCACAATCCACGCACAGCTATTTTTGTGCACAGCGTGTCCTTGGGGGGGGTGGGGTTGGGGAGAAATGAGTTCTCAGATCACACACTCAGATTGAGGAAGTGTTCTGCACAGCACAGTGGAGAAATGCAGTCTGCTTTGACCCATTAAGAAGCGCGATTTCTCTGACACACACACACACACACACACACACACACACACAGAATCATATTACAGGCCGCGTTAATTACACGCTGCATCCGGACATACAGTGTGGATATTAGATATTAGAAGACAAAGTCGGGTGCAGAGGTGTAATATCAGTCTGTTCTCTTATTCCCAGCTGCATGAATGAAAGTTTGAATTTTTTTATATTTGCATGACATTCATGCTGTAGCAACAAAGATAAATATGAAACTGAACGCATCTGGATGGATGGATGGATGAATGCATCTGTAATTTATACTGGCAGTGAAAACATGAATATTAATTGAAATAGTCTATTTGCAATGCACTGGGTAAAATAATGAGTACAAAGGAGTCTTCAGCAGGAAGTGAGTGACCATCATCGACTTGGAAGTGAAGCGGTCTAAAGGAGTGTATATGAGCACCGTACTTCCGGAAGGACACGGCGGCAATTCTGGAAAGAGCCACGTGTGAGTGACTGAACAGTGACCGCAGTATTTCTGACCGTGCCCCCCTCTGCCCAGGTGAAGGACTGCAACGTGCTGGCCTCGAAGCTCCTCTTCATCCTGGACGACCTGCTCTGGGTGCTGACCGACTCGCAGCTCAAGGCTGTCATTCACTACGCCAAGTCCCTGAGCGAGGCCATGGAGCGCTCGGCCCAGCAGAGAAAGAGCATGGCCGGCGAGTCCCTGCAGGTGGGGTCTTACGGCCGCCTCTCAAATCTGGGGCGCGTGCAGGCGCTTCGCCCGTATCGACTCCGGCAGCAGCATTTGAGGTGCTAGTAAAGAGGTTATCACTTAAATGGCAGGGTGGTGCAGCGGGTAAAGCTGGTGCATCAACGCTAGTGAACTGCTTATCCGGACGTAGGTGTGATTTCGACCCAGCGCCACTCACCCTTACTTTACACCGTTATATTTACATTTATTTTGACACCTGACACTGTGCTACCTAGACTTTTATTCCCTTCATACGGTACTGCTGCTAGAGTATTGATACTCTATCGGTTAAGGCTAAGTACCGGAGTACTTCGATTGCAGCACGACGCTCTGTTCGTTACGCCACCCGCTGTATTTCCATTTCGATGTGTAACCGTGACGTGCCAGGATGTGTCAGATTCAAGGACTGACCAGGTGTGCGATTCTGTGCCTACAGAATGAAATTATTTGCTCATATTAACTAATGAGCTAGAAATGGCTTTTCAGCATTTCGACACGAACCAAACGCAACTAGCAGAAATTTAGCCGAAATGTGCACCTTGCCAAATTATCTCTAGTGTGTCCGCTAAACGTAAACCCAGCACTCCAACGATCCTTCCTTCATGCCGTCATTGGCTGATTCGCCGCCGCACCTGGTGCTCGTCGCCGCCGAAACGAGCCGCCCGTCCCAGCCTCCGACGGTACCATGATTACACTCAACAGGAGGGTAACGGCGATGACTGGAGAACAGAGACATCCACACGGAGCAGCGTGATATACGATTCCCTTCCCTTTGTCCCCCTGAAGCCGGATGCTGCACAGTTACTGGTTACTGATACTGCTGTTTGCCCTCTGAAATGCACTGCTTCTACCCCCGCTTTCTTTCAGTTTTAGGGAGTGAGATCATCATATGATCTACCCCCCCCCCCCACTCCCCCCGCAACCGCAACTCCACCACACTGCCAGCTGTTGGATGAGAGTGCGTCTTCTGTCATTGTTGCATGACTGATGCAGCCTTTATCCATGACGCATTCATTTCTGTTCCTATTGAATCAACGTAATAATAATTACATTTATTTATTTATTTATTTAGCAGATGCTTTTCTCTAAAGCGACTTCCAGTGAACTCTATGTAGTGTTATGAGCCCACACACCTTATTAACCGTGGTGATTTACACTGCTAGATACACTGCTTACACTGGGTCACTCATCCATACATCAGTGGAACACACTGTCTCTGTGTGAACCTGAACAACATGTCTTTGGAGTGTGGGAGGAAACCAGAGCACCCGAAGACTTAGACTGCTAGATACACTACTTACACTGGGTCACTCATCCCTACATCAGCGGAACACACACACTCTCTCCGTCACTCGCACACTATGGGTGAACCTGAACAGCACGTCTTTGGTATTTGCTATGTCTAATATCCTGATAATAGCAATGCAGTTATATGGCTCGCTCTCATTTCTGCATATGACTGTGTTGTGGTGTATTTGCAAATTAACCTTTTGTTTTTTTAAGGCAGCTTTATTTGTCATGTTTTTTTTCTTTCTGGTTTTAAAATTAAGAGGCTTACTGATAATACATATAAATACAGGAAAAGCTGTTGTTCCAGTTCAGGACTTTTGCTTTTCATGCTACGGTTCACGTACAGTTTAAACAGGTCAACAACAAAAATCCTGCCCCCCCCCCCAGCTTTACCTTACATTTATATATGCAGTATTTATTTAGCTGGTGCTTTATTCCAAGGTGGGGGGGCTGTGGCGCAGTGGGTTCGGCCGGGTCCTGCAGTGTGGCGGGTCTGGGGTCAGGTCCCACTTGGGGTGCCTTGCAATGGACTGGCGCCCCGTCCTGGGTGTGTCCCCTCCTCCTCCTCCTCCTCCTCCAGCCTTGCGCCCTGTGTTGCCGGGTTAGGCTCCGGCTCGCCGCGACCCCCGCGTGGGACAAGCGGCTTCAGCCTGTGTGTGCTTGTGTGTTTCTTCCAAGGTGACTTACGATGTTAATCTACTTACAACGATTTACTAGTTTATACATCTGGGTAATTTTTACTGCCTCAGTTCAGTGTAAATACCTCACTCAAGAGCATCACAGTTGGAGGTGGGATGAAACGACTACGTCGCCTACTCTCCCCACGTCTGTTTGTCTCGCCGTCAAGCCGCCGGGCACCGGAGAACAGATGAAATCAGGCTAATCTCCCACCACGGGGGTCCTTACTATAATCTGCTCAGAGCCCTCAAGCCTTTCGGCGGAACAATCCTACTTTGGCCAGAAAAGTCAACTTTCGCACATTTCCAGTTAATACTTCGCACTTTCTTCACACGCAGACTGACGCGCAGTGTGACCGCTGCCAGTCCCGCTGGAGCGCGTCCACAGCTTCCGTCCGTTTCTGCTGCTCGCGCATAATGCTGTGTTGGAGGTGTCGGAGAAACAGCTAAACCCTTCTTTAGAGTAAACCGATGTAATCATCTGTTATTTACTCCTTGTCCCTGACTTTTTTAACTGGGGAGTTTTTCCTCATGCCATTCAAATGTGGAGTGAGACGAGGTGGGAGGGGAATTGGAAATTGGGGGTCGTGATGGCTGTTGAGGGAGGCGGGGGGTGGGGGTTAGGAGGGTTGACTTAATGGGCAGGAGAAACCGCTCTGTGTGACGCAAATGATTTCTTTGCGAGTTAAAGGGGAGGTGTGTGTTTTATGCAGACCGCACCCCCCTCCCCTGGTGCGCACACCCTGTGGAGTGAGCCGGCACCCTCTCCCAGCGGAGTTCCCAGCAATCTCAGCCAGTACTTTGAGCTCCATGATGTGAAGGAGTCCTCTTACCACACCTTCATCTCCCGCCTGGACCTGCACATCTGCAACGACAGCTCCTCGCAGGACCCAGGTGACACCCCACCCCCCAAATATCCATCCCACGTGCAGGTTATCCTCCTTTCGTCGGCTTCATTGTAAGTCGAAAATCGATCCCCTTATACGGTATTATGTGAACCATAAGGATAAACGGTATAAAAAATGAACATGCATAAATGCTATATTGTATAATTATACTTTGTTTACTATTTAGTCGTTGTTTTCACACATTATTAATGTTAAAATAATGAGAGCTGTTGCCTTAGGACCCAAAGGTCATAGGTTCGAATCCCACCTCCAGGTGTAGTACCCTTGAGCAAAGTACTTGCCCTAATAAAATTACCCAGCTGTATTACCCAGGGTAAGTAACTGTAAGTTGCTTTGGAGGAAAGCTAAAGGATAAATGAATAAATTTATTGTAAATATTTCCACTCTGCACTATTATTTTCACTTTTATTTCAAAATCTGTTACCTTCCACTTCCAGCACCAGCTGAACGCTCATTTTCTTGCTTGCTAACCATTGAAAATAAAAGGTAACTTGAAGGGAATCGCAAGCAACAAGTTTTGTAAACGAAATGCAGCCGCCGATAGAAATCAAAACGCTCACAGTGACAAGAACAGCTAGGACACACGGAGCGGTCAGCGTTACGAATTAGGGCCAAATGTCACGACTCGGAAATAATATAATGAGGTGGATGGGTGGGAAGGCCATCCTGTGTCTGGATGGTCCTAAGTGACGTGTCATTAGTGAAGGACCGCTTATTGTCTATCCCTGCGTGCTTGTTATGTTCGCTTGAACTGGAAGGAAAAAAGAAGTGAGGGTTCCTAATAAAGACATTATCATTTCTAAAATATAACGTTGCAGTAACGGATGTGATTATCTAGTGCCGTCCTATAGTGCACGAAGGTGGAGCTCCTGACTTCTTGTTTTTATTATTATTTACTCATTTTTCTAGCACAATTGTCCAGAACACCTTACAGTGAGGTCAGTTCAGGGTAAGTACCTTGCTCAGGGGTACTGCGGTGGGAGGAGGGCTGGAACCCCAAACTGGCGCAGGTTAAATAGGGTTTACTGCATCTGCCGGATGGGTATTCTGCGGTCGGCAGGGATGCGGGAGTCGCGGACTTAGTGGGGTCACTTTATGTGCGCTGTCTCACTCGCATTGAGTGAAGGCTCAAAGAGCGCTAGATGGAGACACGTGCTGTCGCTTTGTGTAACGCTGCTCGTTCCACAAGTCGCTGCCTGCAGAACTGAGTCCGATAGGAAATAGAGGCGATCGTGTCGGATGGCGTGGCGCAAATTTACAGAGGTGTCGTGAAAGGGCTGATATGTTAAAGGTTGTGAATCCTTTAGCATTAGAAGTCATGTGAGAACAGGGCAGAGTGTCATTCAGGCATTAATAGGTCCACTGAGGTCGCATAGACAGTACATGGATAGATAATTTAAAAAAAAAATTGATCCTCTAGGAAATTGCAGGGGGTTAGAGCAGCAAACATAGAACACAGTGGTGACAGAAGACACTGCAGCAACACTTGAATTAATAGTGAAAAATATAGACAGCAGATGAAAAAAGCAAGGGGGGGCACAGTGGGTTGGACCGGGTCCTGCTCTCCGGTGGGTCTGGGGTTCGAGTCCCGCTTGGGGTGGCTTGCGACGGACTGGCGTCCCATCCTGGGTGTGTCCCCTCCCTCCCCAGCCTTACGCCCTGTGTTGCCGGGTTTGGCTCCGGTTCCCCGCGACCCCGTCTGGGACAAGCGGTTCAGAAAGTGTGTGTGTGAAAAAAACAAGTTAGCGCATATTTTTTCATTTAGCAGACACTTTTCTCCAAAGCGATACACATCTCAGAGAACAATACAAAGAGTGCATTACATCAACCGATCGAGAGATTCGGATTCAGACACGTAATTTTTCAGTGCTGTACAGGTGGTTCCCGACTTGCATTGGGGTTACGTTCCATGAAACCCGTCGCAAGTCGAAAATATCGTAAGTCGAAAATGCGTTTAATACACCTAACCTACCGAACATCATAGCCCAGCATACGTGCGATGGCCATTACAGGTTTGCTGCCTTCATGCCGGGCAATTATCTTGAGTTTCTCCTCAAGACTAATTTCCCTCCTCTTCTTCTTCCCACCGGTAGCAGGAGACACAGATGGGCATTTCTGTGATATTATGGATGCGCCAAACACAACGTAGATACAAGGGCGTATCTGTATAGCGACCGCATGGCAGACCGGGAGATGCGGATCGCTGTCGCTGACCAGCATCATGAGAAAGTATTGCAGTCCAAATCGCTTGCCTGGGAAAAAAAATCAAAAATCTAAATTCTAAGTACGGTTTTTACTGAATATCTATCGGCAGCTCACCATAGTAAAGACAAAAAAAATCGGAAGTCGAACCATCGTAAATCGCGGACCACCTGTACAGTCAGTTTGTCACAGTCCACCATATGAACCGGTGTACAGTACATGAGTAGCTGCATAAAGGTCTACCCATTATTCAGCAATTTCTAATAAAAAATGATTTAATCATAAACATTTACACGTTTATCATGCACTTGAGAGATCAGGTGAGAAGTGAGTCTGAAAGAGGTGAGTTTTAAGCTGCTTCTTAAACGTAGAGAGGTTCAGCAGTTCTGAGTGAAAGGGGGAGGTCATTCCGCCGCATCGGAGACGGAACCGAAAACCTCCGTGCTTTTGAGTTTGGACCTGTTGCGTGTGGGACCACCAAGCAGGCAGAGGTGGCGGGGCGTAGCGAGTGATCTTGGCCGGTAAGAGGTCAGCACAGCGGAGCGAGCATCTCATTCGTATATGCAATAAAGAGCATCGTTTGTCATTTGTGCCTGAAATGGAAAATAGAAAACGGGCAGCAGAAAACAGCAGAAGCAGATGGTTGTACACGTTACATTGTAAGGAAAAAAACTTATATTCAGCTGCTCGTCTGAAGTACTGGTTTACTGTGGTATGTGACAAATGGACTGAACGCTAGAATCGGCGTCTGCATCCGACTCTATCGGTATCTGTTCTCCGAGACGTGTGTCGCTTTGGAGAAAAGCGTCCGCTGAACGAATTAATGTAAATGTAAGAAGGGTGACGTCTCGGAGCCCGAGCGGGGCGAAAAGCGGTCCTTCGGGGCCCCGCGGGTTTCTGACCGGATGTCGTCCTCCCCCGGACAGATGAGCCTCAGCCCCGGGGGGCCCAGGGGGCCATGCAGCTGACCTTCCGCAAGCTGGGCTTCGACTACTACCCGTTCCACCGGCCTGGTGAGTGCGTGCGCTGGAGGAGGAGCCGCGCCGAAGTCTTTTCCGCCGTTACCTCGACCGTGTGACCATTGCGGTCAGGCTGCTTCACGCAGCACTTCTGTTTGGGAGATAATTTGTAACAGTTTGCACTCACGTTCCTTCCTTTACTCACTAGTTACCGCGCTTACTGTAGCCACGCGCACAGCGATGGAGTGAAGAAAATTGCCTTCACGTGACATTCTGCCCACGGCCTCTATTGTAATATTGCTATATATTTGTGCGTGTGGAGAAAATGCCCGTATTCCTCTGAACTCTTCGCAGAATGATTCCATGAAATGCCCAGAATAAGTTACGCATATAAACCGATCAATGACAAATACGTTGATTTTTATACGAGGGCAAGTGAAAAAGCATCTGCAATAATATTTTTAAAAAATGTGAGACCGTTATTTATTAATGAAACGGTACACTGGGTTCCCCCCCCCCCCCCCCTTACTCCAGTGATTCTGGAATAGGCTCCAGACCACCGCGACCTTGACCACGACAAGTGGGTAGCGAAAATAAATGAATGAATGAATGAATGAGTATATTATCTTCGGGGGGTGTGGTGGCGCAGCGGGTTTGGCCGGGTCCCGCTCTCCGGCAGGTCTGGGGTTCGAGTCCCGCTTGCGTTGCCTTGTGACGGACTGGCGTCCCATCCTGGATGTGACCTCTCCCCCTCCAGCCTTGCGCCCTGCGTTGCTGGGTTAGGCTTTGGTTCGCTGCGACCCTGCTCTCTCTGTGTGTGTGTTAGCTTCTGAGCTTACGAACAACAAATTGTTTCGTCAGTCTGTCTCTTTGTAAATCCAACCCTTACTACACCACTCAATAAAAGCTGAGTAATACTGACGCCTCTCAGTTCATCCGCTGGTCAGACTCTGCATAAAAACCTCAGATAAGGCTATATTCAGGTTTCATCGACCACTCGTGAACCCCCCTACTCTGGGTGCATTTTATTGCCAACTAATTCTTAAAAATAGACAAGATAAAAAAAACATACAGTTCAGAGAAGACAAAATGGAAAAATGTTTGTCCTCTCCAAAACTGCTAACTCAAACGTTTGTACACCGACAGCCAAGGTTATCAGATGTTCGCCAGCGTTTCTTCCAGCAGAAGCTATCTGAGTCCCACATGCCCGAGCTCATTCTTTCCCAAGTGTGACACCGCACCCCCCTCCCCCGTTCCCCCCCCCAGGTGACGGCTGTCGACACTGGGAGCGCTACTGCAGCGCTATGGAGTCTCATGCCCAGTGGGCCGAGAAGCTTCTGCAGGACTTCCGGCGGCAGGAGGAGGGGTCCGGTTTACCGGGGCCACACGCAGAGACGCCCTCCAGAAGGACTCAAGGTACGGCCCCCAACAGGGTCTGCTCGCTCCAACTCCTGGTGCTGAACCTCGGGCACAGGCTCCAAAATACTGCCAAAGCCCGAACGTACAGTACGATGCCTGGAACCAAGCGTCAGATCCATCGCTTAATTCCATCGATTTGGGCAGCGATCTCTTCGCCGTGGAAGGAGATAGTGGCTGTTATCTCCAAATGTTCAAATGTCAAAGGGTTGCAGGAGCTGTGCTTGTCCAGCACTTGATATGGGTGCTAGGCTCCTTCCACTCTTGGTGGAACCTCTATTCTGGGTTTGGAGATCTTCTTTTAAACCCTTCTGATGACTTGGAATAGAATTGCTGTCCATGAACCGCCGGAGTGGTTCTCACTGAGGGATATCTGCTCGGGGACGAAAGAGCGAAGCTTGTCCATCATGAGATGGGGAAGTTGGGCGGCTCCTCCGCCGGGCTCTGCTGAAGAGCACTGGAGAGTATTTGCATAGCTGCATCTCGCTTTTGTCTTCTCTCCGAAGGAGACGGAGACGCCAGCCCTAAGTCGAGCCCCCCCGAGCGAGGACAGGGCTCCCGCCGTAGCTCGGCGGCCCCGGGGCCCGGAGCGGGGCGGTCCCCCTGCAAGAGGCTGCGCTCCAGCTGCGTGGTGGTGCGGGTGGACGACCTGGACATCCATCAGGTTCGTACCACATCCTAACCCTAAAGGTCAGAGTTCAGAGCGCTTCTTTTCCCAAGACGGTAGTTGCCGAACCCATGGCTGCGAACCGAAGGGGCAGCAAGGGCATTTGTGAGGTAATAAAGAAACAATGCAGTTGATGAGGTCATTACTTCACTGACACAATATGGATAAGAATTAATGAGGGTTTTTTGAAATAAGGATTTAATTAAATTGAACGATGCAATTCGACTGATTACTTGAAATAAAGATTATTGAAGTTGTAATTGGAGTCGCTGCGGGTATTTTAGCGCCTGTACACACTTAGAATAATAACGCTTGAGTCCTGTTCACGTCTAATACCTGTTTGCGCTCTTATCCCAATGCAGTGTTATAGGTGACGCTGTAATTTTTTGCGTTTTCAGCTCCCTTATCGATTGCAGTTTCTTCGCAGGATATTTTTGTTTAGAATAAAAAATGTCATTTTTACATTTAGCTGATGCTTTTTTACAAAGTGAATTACAATGTAAAGTTATTACAAGCTTACAGTTATTTATTTACCCATTTATACAGCTGGGTAATTCTACTGGAGCAGTTTAGGGTAAGTACTTTACTCAGGAGTACTACAGCCGGAGGTGGGAATCAAACCTGCAACCTTTGGATCCGAAGGCACTATCGTCAAGCGCTACGCTACCAGCCGTCCCCTAGATTCATAACTATTCCATACCCTGCGATGTACTGGCGTACCATACCAATGCTTCCGGGATAGGCTCCGGTCCACCGTGACCCTGCTCGGGGCAAGCTGTTATCGGAATTGTACGGATGGATGGATAACTGCTGCAGGGTAAATTAAGGAATCGCGTGGGCCCTCAGCCCGGCTGTCCGGTGTAAAAAGAAACGTAGAGGAGCTCCCCGCAGAATGAAGCAGTGTCAGGGTAGCCTTGGTGAAAGCGTTTGCTTCTGTAACGTAGCGTCGTTGTCACGTACATTTGCGTTTCATTTCGCCCAGTTACAAACTTTTCGAAAATCATAATGTGTTGGTGATTAATTTATCAAAACTGCACGAATAATCATAGGGTGTCGGAATGACTGAGCAACTCTTCCCAGGGTGATGGGTTTCAGTTTTGCGGGTGGAATCCGTAGTTTGACCATAAGGGATGTACCAGCCGTGAGAGCTTTGAACCTTCTTTCCCGTTTACGCTCTGTCGGCGCCGTGTGCGCGCAGCTGCTCGGCTTCTCAGTCATCGTGGCACTTTCACATGTGGGGCATTTTGTCCCAGACAGAAACGAGCATCGCTTTTCACTGCGGTCAACCCACGCCGCGGTGCAGCAGAGCGCATCGCGTCGCGTTGCTTAGCTCGCAGAAAGTCCACGGAATTCACATTTTAACTGAAAATCACGTACCGGCTTCGATTCGGTTCCCTATTTCTACAGCTCAGTAACCCCACGTCGCGGAAGCGCTCAGTTAGCAGCGCCCGGACTCGAGGTTTACCGCGCTCTCCACCTGCACCCTGGATGTCCTTTGGAAATCCCCTCTGATCCATTTAATTCTGCGCTCTAACACAGGTGTCCACTGGGGGGCGCCACAGCAAGAAGACGCAGTCCCTGCTGTCGTGCAACCGCAAAGCCCTCCACGCGGGGGACGGGGTCCCCGCCATCCACGGGCAGTTCACCGAGTACTACTTCCCCGACAACCCCGGACTGCCCGGTGTGTAAAAAAACATCTCCGAGTCTCTTTCCCTTCCGCTCACCAGTGTGACTGTTGTTCTCAGTAACTGGTGATACAGTAAATGTGTGTGTGTGTGTGTGTGTGTGTGTGTGTGTGTGTGTGTGTGTGCGCGCGCGTGTACATGTAGGGTTTTGCAGCTGTTTTGTCTCTGAAGCAAAGTGCAGTTTGGTAAAGAAAAGCACATTGGACAATAGACAAAGAGCTTTAGAAACAAACACGTGATTAGAAAAGCATAACACTTTGTAACAGAAATCTTATTATATCAATTTTTTTTTTTTTTGTTTTTACATTTTCCATCTAGTTTTGTTAGATTAATCATACTTTTTGTGTTAGTGCATACTACTATGTGTCAGTTTTTAGAAAAAATATTCCACATTCTTGAAATTGGCGAATTCTGGCACTTGGTTCCAAGCACTGAATACACGCCAGTACCTTTTAGGATCTGGTGCTTTGTAGAATGTTTTGGTACTTTCTGGAGTGTTCCGGTGCCTTCTATAATCTTCCGGTGGCTGCTATGTTTCAGAGTTGTTTCTAGAATGTTCCAGTGCTATCTAGAATGTTCTGACACATGCATGTCTATGTGATTTTTGGTTAATAAATGGCATTTAAAGTTGCTCAATAAATTTCAGTGAAAATTCTGAAATTCTTGAAAAAAATCATAAAAATAGTGAAAGCAAGATTCTGTGACAAAATCTGACACTAGAAGTAGTGGTGTTTTTGTAATGAGTAAACTTTAATCATAATCAATGCAAAAATCAGCATAACTAAAAACTTTGAAAAATTTTGCTGCGTTGTGAAATAAGCAGTAGTAGTAGTATGTAAAGACAATAAAAAATTATTATTATTCGTATTATTATTATTTTTAATTGAGTGTTTGTTATTGTCCAGGTTGACTCATAATGCTAGATACACAACACAAAGCTGCTCACAGTTACCTGTTCATCCACGAAACAGAGTAATGTAACACACATTCACACACTACGAGCGTATTTATACTGTGGGAGGAAATCACAGCGTCTGGAGGAAACCCATGCAGACACAGGGAGAACATGCAAACACCACACACACCGAACAGAGATGCACCTACATCTGGAGAGGCCAGGAGCTGTGACGCACTAGCGCTACCTGCTGAGCCACCATGTAACCGTGTCAATATACACTGTGATGCAATCAGTAGAACGTTGATTACCCGTTTAGAATATTGTCTCTTAGCCTATAGCAAATAATCCGTATCGGTTGCGGTGTTTGTGAAACTAGACCTGGTTCTTTCATGACTTCCCTGAAAGTGCTCTGGTTTCCTCCCGCAGTACAAAATTGTCTCACTTTTATGGTTCATGATGACTTTGCAGGTGCTTACCGTTCCCTGGAATGGTTTGTTTGTCTTTTGCTAAGCATTTGCTGCAGTCATTACAAAGAAGTTGTGCTCCATTAATGAAATGAGGAACAAGTGCTGCGGGAAATGAGTCAGTCGTTTATCTCCTTTGGTGAAAAGACCAAATCGAAAGACCTTTAGTTAATGACGCGACGTGAATTCGGGACGCAGTGTGCAGAAACACTCTAGAACTTTCTAGCTCTGGAATTTGTGTGATCCGTCACCTGTCGCTTTGATAGCGAGGACCTCTGAGGAAGGCGGTGTGTCTCCCCCACCCCGTAGTGCCGTGCTCCAACCTGTACGCCCAGCTGAGCGGTCTGCAGCTATATCTGGACCCGGCCAGCGTGCTGTGGGTGAGCCTGTTCTGCCGGGGTCTGCTGCGCACGCTGGACCAGGTCAAGGCCTTCTACCACCTGCAGGACCGTGGTAAGGGCGAGGAGCACGTGGACACCCGGCTGGACGCCACGCAACTAAGGGTGAGACGGGGCTGTGTGTTGGGTGGGCTCACGCAGGCTTTGGACGGCAGGGTACCCAGCTGAGGAGGGGTGACGCTGCTCTGCACGATCTGTCATGTTTTACGCCAGGATGCCGGGGTCAGTGACCCATGTGACAAAACATGACACCCATTCTAAAGTGTGTGGTACACTTGTAGGTACTGTGCTCATTTACACCGTAATAAAAGAGCAAGTTCCTTGAATTCTGTTGTTTTTAGTGAGCGGTAACAGTATATAATTCATTTAAAACGGTCAATCTGTGATTCTTCGGACAAGATCCATCCACCTGTACCTGTAGGTTGGTGGTGGTGGTGGTGGTGGTCCAGAGCCTATCCTGGAAACATGGGGCAGGGTAAACTCTGGATGAGTCCTTGGACTAGTGTGTGATAAAATGTAAAAACAGAAGAGAAGAGAAAAGGTGATCACCACCCTATGTTTCTTGCCCACTTTCCTCCAGCTGGTCATCCCCTTGGAGTCTTCCATCCTGGACCACCCCGACCGCCCGCAGTCCCTCAGCATTACCGTTCCCCAGGCAGTCCTTAGCAACACGCGCCACTGCCCCCACAGCTCCCGGGCCAACCTCCATGCCACCTGCAGCACCTTCTCTGCCTGCCCCTTCTTGCAGCCCCCGCCACCGTGGGCCTTCCCTCGCGACCAGAGCACCTTTCACCCTCTGCCTCGCGCTTTCCTTCACCACGCTTCCGAACTGGATCCTCCGCCCCCAGACAGGCGGTCACCGCGCTCCCGGGACGTCTGGGCAGTTAGCCTGTCCCGCCTAGCTCTCAGCTTTGAGGGGGCCCGTCGGGGCCCCAAGGGGAAGCCCCAGCCTTTCGTGGAGCCCTTTGCCTTGTCCGTCTGGATGTGTCACCCTGCCGCTTTTGAGCTCAAGCCCTTGGCAACTTGGGGCGACCGCATGGACTCCTCCTCAGAGACCCTGGGGAACTGCCTCAGATGTAGCCCTGGCCACCAGGTGGATGAGTCGCGCGGCAGGGAGGCGGCTCCTCTGGCCTCCGTCCACATCCTGGCCCAGTCCATGTCTCCCGTCAAGATGTGGCTCAACCACTACCAGTACTTGGCGATGCTGCGTATGAAGGACATGCTCGCCGGCTTGGCGGCGGAGATGTCTCGAGGCGCCCAGCAAGCCGGAGAAGAGGAGGCGGACCTGCCCACCGCATGCGCGGTGCTTCTGATGGACAGCGTGGAAGCAGGGCTGCTCCTCCCTCCGGTTGTAGGTGAGCCGGAAGCGGGGGTTCGCTCCCCGGAGGAGACGGACAGCCCGAGCCTAACGGACTCGGACCTCTCACCCGCTAGAGTAGCCCAGCCGGGCTTGCTGGAGGACAGCGGCATCGGGAGCGGCTCCGGAGCACCGGAGAGGGAACCTGAGGGTGTGGTGGAGGAGGCTTGTGAGGCTGTAGAGGAGGCTGATGAGGTAAATGAAGTAGTTCAGGAGGAACAGGCTCGAGGCGTCTCCCCTCCCCTCTCCCCCGGTCACCAGCAACCACTGTCCAGGGAGGCGTCCTCCTTCAGCCTCGAGGGCGAGCTGTCCAGCGCGCTGAGCGCCACCAAGGATGCCACCAAGGATGCCCTGAGCGCCTCTCTGGACCTCACCAAGGGAGCTTTCTCCATCACCAAGGATGCCCTCAGCCTTTTGAGCCGTGGATCAGCCATGAGCAAGCTTTTCACACCTCAGGCCAGGTTAGCCCACACGCTGAACTCTCCACCAGTTACGGTGCGTCCTCCGTCTGGCCACCAATCACAGCGAATCCTAAGTATAGGCACCAGTCAGCATGGCTCCTAATTTGACCCTCCAATCAGTGTTCCACCAGTCCAGCCACTGACCAGCATCCCTCATTCTGTCTACCATTCACAGTCCTCACTCAGTACAGCCACCAATCAAAGAGCTCCTTCCCAGTCTTCCCACCAATCGGTGTTCTGCAGCTAGCCTTTAATAGCAGCGCTCTCGGTCGAGCTGCCATTCGCACTGTCGCACTCGGTGACACGCTGCGGTAACTCCAGACGGGTATTCCCTCGTGCTGATCTTGGATCGGCTAATCGAATCAAGTCCGTCACGGTGCGGGGTGACCCGGCGCTGTTAATGAGAGTCCCGAAGTACCATACAATTTCACGGTACCAGACTGTGCTGTAAATGGGCTGTTGGGCGAACATGACGTTGTAACTGCTGTTTGCAGTTCAGCAGTCTTTCTTGGATGATGGAACACTGGAGGCTGAGAGCCTATAACACGGTGGCACAGCATCTCGTAGCACCGCTTCTGTTCCTCCCTTGCTTAGAAAACCACGAGTGGTTGTCGAGAGTCCGGCTCCGCTTGCCGGCACTTCCACACGGTAAAGGTCAAACGTAGTAAACGGAAGTGCGACTTTTATAATGCAGAAGTTGCTGTAAGTGAAAGTGCGGATCATACGAATGCGGCTTTCCCCACGATCAAACGGGCCAATCGGAGCCCTCGGACCCAGCCTTCGGAGTAAATACTGGATGCCCTTGTGAGGAAGGCCGCGCGCAATGACATTGTTCCCCCTTCTCCGCATCACTTTCCCCATTGCCCCCCAGGGACCAGGCGCAGTGGCACGAGGAGGCAGCAGCCCCCGCACCGGGGGGCCTGCGACCAACGCCTGTCAGGCAGTCGCCATCCCAGCACTCCTTTGACAGCGCCATCCTGGACGGCAGTCTGCCCGATGACGGGCTCTCGTTGGACAGCGACACCAGCGAGAACTTTGCCATCCTCGCAGATTCCGGTATGCCAGCTGCGAGGAAGCCACTTACAGTAATCGGAGAAAATGAAAGTAGACACTTTTACATGGCAGGGTATGAATAACATCACATACCATCAAATAACGATCTGATGCTCCATAACGTCTATAATTAGAGAAATCTAGCCTCAGATAAGAGAACAAGTGACAGATTTCATTGTGTCATTATTTATTCAACAAAAATGAACTACATGCTGACTTCTGGGGGGGGCAGCGGGTGGCGTGGTGCTTGGAGCTGCTGTCTTTGGAGCCAAAGGTCTCAGGTTTGAACCCCACCTCCAGCTGTAGTACCCTTGAGCAAGGTACTGCCCTTACATTGCTCCAGTAAAATTACCCTGCTGTATAAGTGCGTGAATAATTCTAAGTAGCTTAACGCTGTAAGGCGCTTTGGAGAAAAGCGTCAGCTAAATTAATACAGCGTGATGTAAAATGAGTGGGCATCCCAGCACGTTCACCACAAGGTCGGACCATATAATGCTCAGACAAATCGCAGAGAACCCAAGAGCTACATCTAGCCTTCTTCATTAGTGGGTTGCCTCTGCTGGGAGACTTTATTGTGCACCCATGGGTTTTAACAAGACGAGCTTGACACGCAGGCCCATCAAACGGGGAACTTCGTGCCGAACGTGGCAGAGGGATGCGGTGGTCTTGGAGCCACGGTGACGCCCCACCTCTGCGTGCGGTGGAGATGAGCAGGTGTTTTTTGTACCGTAGTACCGGGTGTCGTCTTCTCATTCAGAGTCCGGGCTGGAGTCCATGCGACCCGATGGCATCCCCTGCGTGCCCGCCGACGTCACGAGCCGAGGCAGCCCCGCTCCCGGGACCGAGGGGGGGTCGTCAGCTGACCTGAGCAGTTCCCTTTCCCAGAGCACGGACGACATCGCCCAGGATATGGTTCGTTTGCTTATTCGACTTTCTATGTCCTTTATGCTTTTACGACTACAAAGACATGAATAAAATACCGTCAAGAAAAATCCACCCTGAGAAAAAAAGAAAAGAAGTTCCCTCTCGGGAATTACAGAAGCAGCTGTTGTATTTTCCTTCAATGATCTAACGTCATTCTCGCCGAAATATTACCACATACTTGGGTTTGACGGGCCTCTGTACTTGACATGACTTGGAATGGCTTTGTGTTCCTCTGGAAAGGAGTATCTCCTCAGTGAAGGAGTGTCTGCTGAATGAACGAGTATATAATGAATGAATGAATGAATGAACATGAGAAGTTGTATAGATACATAATACATTGGCTGCTCAACTGGCAAACGCAACTGGGACTGGAAGTCCATTCATAACTCCATTTGTTTGCACATCCCAAGTCCTTTTCCCTGCTAAATCACAATCAATAAAGACATTAATAAGGATATACCTTGTTTAATTTTTACTTTACTCTCCTGCTGCATTCGATCGTGTTTTGCTCTGAATGACTTTGCACGCATATCTGTGCCGAGCTTGCTGTCTTCGCCGGATTGCGTGCGCTTGCCGTGTGACGTGTATTGCTTTCCCCGCAGGCCTCCGTGTTGCTGCTGCAGCTCAGTTCCCTGGGCTCTGTGCTCGACATGAAGGGGGAGGACCAGGTGCTCGCTCTCGAAGCCCAAAGCCTGACCACCAAGCAGTTGGGCAACCAGAGGGTTTCCGAGCTGCTGGGTGAGCCCGTGTGGCCCAGCGTCATCATTCCGAGCCCTGTCACGCCCCAGCGTTAATGAAGACATTTCCCTCTCAACATACTCTCTTGTAGCCTTTCTGTGGAAAACCGGGCATAAAGGCTTATTTCGAAAAAAAAAAAAATGCCAGTCTGACATTACAAAGCACTAGCACTTTCACTGAACTTAACACCATTTCTTCTCTTTCAGGCGCTAATGCCCTCCAGTGGGCACCAGCCCCCTCCCCGCGGCGCTGTGGTGGGCCTCCCATGGTGCGCATGCGACTGGAGATGGGTCCCTGTGCGGGTCGTCACTCGCCGCTGGCGGAATCGGCCGGCTTCTTGGAGATGAGCGTGGCGGGCTGCCGGGCCGAACTCCTGGCCTCCACCTTGACCACCATCGGCCCTTTCCTGGAAGACGAGCTGAGTGCCGACGTGCAGCCGCTACGACTCCACTTGGATGCCACGACCATCACGCTCAAGGCTGGTGTCCGTCCTTCTCCGCTCACTTGCTTGTGAGCTCCTAACTGGCCTGTTGAGTGTGTTCCTGGTGGACGAGGCAGGACTTGTGGCCGATGGCCACCCTGACTGTCCCGATTTTCTCCAACAGGACGATGGGCCGCCAGTATATCCCACCGCCCCGAAACCAGTGCCAACTGTGTTCAGCTTGGATCGGTTGGTCTTGGAGCGCACCGATGATGGCATCTTCCGGCTCAGAGGTGGTTGATGTCGATGTTTCTCTCAGTCATTGGAATTGTGTTTGTCACTTATATGAACGGCATCATTGTAATCGAGAGCAACCCTCAATACACCGCGTAACCAACTGCAGCACCAGTGAGAAGTGTGAGTACACCAGGGCGGTACTTGTACGGGTTCCGCAGGACAGAAGAGTAAAAGTAAAGAACCCCGCAAGTGTCCCACATCTCTGGGAACTGGCTGGGAGGACATGGCTCCTCATCTCCTGCTGAAACTTGTTAACCGAATATGTCAAGAATAAAGTAAAAGTCAGCACCTGTACTCAAACTTTTGACTTGTAGTGTGTGTGTCTAAGCTATAGTACTATAGTAATGCGCAGTGAATGACAGCCTGGATTTCCCTCTCCGTGACTGTTTGCAAATAAGATTCTCTGTTTCTCTTAGCCAAGGAGAGTGACGCGGCAAAGGCCGCTACCGTAACGGCGGGCCGCGATGCCGTGGGCAGGACAGAAGCATGCTGGGAGCACTCTGACTGCTCTCCATCTGTCCCCCAGCAAGAGGACAACGGGGTAGGGCTGCCAAAACTCCTGGTACACAGCAGGCCTTTCACACAGATATAAAGAGGTGTTTATGAAACCCATCTGCCCCGTTGAGGAGCGTCACGCAAGAGAAACTAACACATCTATTCACCAGAACAGGAGGAATCGTTGTTGAAAACAACATGTGCCTACGGCCATCAATTACGGATTCACTTGTTTCCACCACAGGGCAGCTGATAGCTGGGATTTCTGCCAGATTCAAAACGCGGCCAGTGGGGGAACCACTCGGTCCTGAAGCATTTCTCTTCAGCATTTGGGGCCTCCATCAGCGTCTAGTGAACTAACACAGCGTTCGTGCTGCTGTTTACACATCAGTCACATCCTAAAGGTCGAGCACAGCAGTTAATACAAGGGCTTGGTGGAGGGGGACGAAACAAGTTCGCGGCGTTTCAAACAGACGAGCTCAGGAAATGCGGTTTGAGGGTCGCAGTAGAACGTAGGGGAAGGCGTGTGCGAAGAGGTGGATCTTCAAGAGGTGCCTTAGTGTCACTTGCCTGGGAGCAGCTGTGATGTTGAGGGGTACTTCATTCCACCACTTAGGAGCTGTGAGTGAAAATGAGTGATTGTTTTCAGCCCATCACAGCAAGGACATTGTGAAAGTAAGCAACTTGTGGCACTGTGAAGGTTTATGGAATGAGTTTTGGAGAGGCAGCACTTCAGGTAATGAGATGGATAGATGGACGCAGGATGGATGAAGAGATGGAGGAATGATAGATGGCCAGATAGATGACTGGATAATGAATAGATGGATCATTGGATGATTAGAGAGATGGATGGATGGCTGGATGATGGATGGATAGCTTCATGGATGGTTACATAAATGGATGGATGAATGGCTTGATAAGTTAATGATGGATGGATGAATGGGCTGATAATTTCTAACACAATCAATGTGCAGTAAAGCTTTTGTGAGCCCAATCATGACCGATGACTACGGTATGTGTAGGATGGAAAACTCTGGAATTCTACCCAGGTGTGAAAAGTGTTGTTCTCCCTCAGGTGCGAAGCCCATCTCTGGAATCCCAGCTGAACGAGGTCCAGGAGGCCCTCGCCCACGCCATCTCCGACCGAGAGCGCCTCCTGCAGGAGCTCCACAAGTACGACCCACTGTTCAACCTCTGACCTTCTGCATCTCCAGCCCAGCGGAAGGTGCTGCTCCTCATCATTGCTGCGGATACTGAAGGCCGGGGGAGGGAGGGGGTCGGGCAGGGGACGACGTGTCGGACGCAGCTCCGCCTGCATGGGAGAAGGAGGGTGGAGCTGGAGGAGTCGCTCTGAAGGAGACGAAGACTTTTGGGGAAATCGGCCGGCTCTCCTGACTCAAGAGCCCATGGAGGACTTTGTGAATCTCTGCTGTTTTGCTCATGAGCACAAGGGCCTGCGGCCACCCGGTGCTGCAGTCTGCATTACCTTTTATAACCCGAAGCACTGGAGAGCGAATAGCTGTCTCCCTCAAGGACACACGGATCGGTTTCGCTTGCCGTCTCCTCATGCTCCTTTCTTCATGCTCCAATAATTTATTTACCTTGTTTTTGGTTGCATGCCCTCAAGTAGCCGTATTTTCGCGAGTTTTGGTGTCTGTGTTAACTGTACAAATGGCGTTATTCCTTTGTGGTGACTCCTCACCTCTCTAACACACACACACACACACGCAAAAAGCTCTCCTTTCCACTGCCAGGACATTGTCCCGTTTTTTCCGACTCCGTTATTTAAGTCCGTCTCCGACTCCTGCACCGTCCCCCATGAGCAGCTTCCCTTCCCCGAGAAGCGGATGAGGAGTGTAGGAGTGCGAGTTGACGCTAGCCGACACGTATAGTCAGAAGAAGCTCTTGCGGCAGTTCCTGTTTATAGACGTACAGAAGTGTTTTGTGTATAAAGGTTTTCTGTGTGGCTGCTGATCACAGTACGGTGCAATGCACGGTACGAGCGTTTATGGGGTTTTTAAATTATTATTATTATTTTATTTTATTTTTTTGAGAAGGGGAAGATGAGCACTTTGAAGTGATGCGATGACCCGTTCCTTTACTGGCTGTTCACCTGTATGAAATATTCATGAAGTCTCCTTTACTTGAAATGGATTTGCTCCTTTTGGGCCGTGCATGGAAATGTTCACAGTTCGGAGTTAAGGGATGTATTTCCCAGGATGCGTTTGGCCTGTCCTTCAGGGAGGCCTGTCAAGGAGTGCGGTTCTGTGGAGTAAAGGTTGAAGGTGCGACGTCTGGGGTCCGGCGGAGCGGATCTGTCTTGGGTGTGACATTTCCTGTAGTTGTCATAGGGATGAGGCCGATGTCCTGTCTGCGGTGCCGGTTGTGACACCCTGACCGCGTCCTGCTTTAGGTACCCTGGACCGACCTGGCCTCGCTAAGGGGGGTGGGGGGGAGGGATTCCATGCCCCCTGTTCGACCTTGGATGGAGTCATCTGGTTCGGACAGACGGCGACGGGGAGGAGTGGGTCTGCCTTCATTGCCAAAACCTTCAGTGTTTTTAAGGAGCAACAGACCGTTGGTCAACTACAGATCTCTGGATTGCTTCCCCCTCCCACCACCCCAGATTAAATGTTTGTTCCGCCTTGTGACTTTGTCGTCGTCGTCGAAAGGCCTGATCCTCCTCTCCGGATCCTCTACATGCCAAAGCACACAGACGCACGTACACAAGCTCATATATTGTGGTGCAAACCGATTCTAGCACTTTGGGTAATGCTGCATTTCAGGGTTTAATTAGAATTTGTTCTTTCAAATTAATGGCTGTCAAATTGGAGATGAGTTTAGTTAATGCCAATTGGTTTCTGTTATGTTTTATTGTATTTTTTTGTTGTTTTTAAGGCAAGCTGGAGCTGGTGTCTTGGTCCTGATAAAGAGGTGTAATTACGGCGTTTTCTGGGTGTAGTTTTAGGTGGCACATTAAGTTATTGCTGGCTGGTTGTACCGTGAGCAGTTTTTCAGTTTTTGTCTACTTTATCTACTTGTCATATTTAATATACATGGAGGAAAATGCATGGGAGGTTTCTCCTTTGGATGAAGATTTCTCTGTGGATGGAACTTGAGGGGCTCTGAGGCAAAGGGACGTTGGCGGCCTCTGGTGGCCAGACGGGGTCAG
The DNA here is from genome assembly GCF_900964775.1 of Scleropages formosus. Classification (NCBI taxonomy): domain Eukaryota; kingdom Metazoa; phylum Chordata; class Actinopteri; order Osteoglossiformes; family Osteoglossidae; genus Scleropages; species Scleropages formosus. Next base: position 18,467,185 of record NC_041824.1, on the reverse strand, counting down.
TGCGGCACGTCAGCCATGGGGGGGGCAGCTTAATCTTCCTTGGACTGTGTGGTGGTTCACGAGAACTTTATTGTTCAGAACCGGAATCGGATCAGAATCAGAGTGAGTTTTATTGGCCAAGTGTGCTGATGCACACAAGGAATTTGCTGTGGTTCTAGGTGCCTCCAGTATTTACAAACAGGTGACACAGAATTGCGGAATAATTACGTATTTACAGAATGTACAAACACGAGAGTATAAATAGTAGTATAAATATTGAAATAAATAAGAATTAAATTACAAAAAGTGGTTGGATATCATTGCACTGACAGGAGTCCTATAGGGAAGTGTTAACTGTTCATGAGAGTGATGGCCTGAGGGGAAAAACTGTTCTTGTATCCGGTCGTTCTGGTGGACAGAGCTCTGTAGCGCCTGCCACGGGGGAGAAGTGTAAGGAGTTTGTGCCCGGGGTGTGTGGGATCAGTGATGATTTTGCTCGCCCGCTTCCACATTTTGGATTTGTACAGGACCTGAAGGGTAGGCAGGGGTGCACTAATGACCCCGTCAGCCGTCTTGACTGTCATTGTAGCCCGTTTCCCTGATTGTTCCCGTGTGTGTGTGTGTGTGTGTGTGTGTGTGTGTGTTGGCACATCTGGAGCTGTGTGTCTAATGTTACAGACAGGAAAAAAAACACTAAACCAAGGACATGTGGTATGAGTTGAATGTAGTCAGTGCTGCACATGCTTGAGACTGGACAGTGAATGTGGACATAAGTCAGGGCTTCCCCTAGTGGACACCCTTGGTCACAAGCTGTTTTTTTTCTTTTCCCCCATTTCAAAAGTGGACTGAGGCATGGGAAGTTTCTCTGGTCCCATGATGTACGCAGCTGGGAAAGCTGGAGATGTGTCCATACATACATGAACTTAATAATGACGCTCACTTCATTGGACGTGTTACTTCACGTGTGACAATGATTCGTGTTGGACCTGAATCGAGGGGCCTCCTCCTGTCGTTTGCTCCGTTTTGGGATGTGAGTTGGCGCCATTTTAGGGTTTAACGGCTTCTTTTGGATAGCGGCCCTCCGCTTTGTTAGAATTTTTCAGCCTCAGTTGAGGCCCCTAAGAGCTGGGGGGTCTTCCTCGCCCTGACACTCTGATTGGGACGCCCCTCGCCTGCAGGGTTTCCATGACGACGTGCCCTGCAGGGATGCTCTCTTCGCTCCACCCCCAGTTTTTAACTGCTTTTGACCAACGTTTGTTGTTGCATTTTTGTCAGTGTTGTGCAACACAGGGGACTGGCACAGCCAGCCTGTTCAGAGGAAGAACAGGTTGGGCAACATAGTAACTGAGGTGTGGGATCGTTGTACTAATTATAGTCAGTTTTCAACATTTTTAGATGGGAAAGAAAATAACCTCCATGGACCTGTGTCTTAAGAAAGCAGATTGAGAGTTTAGAAATGTGTGTCACGGTGATGAAGAGAACACAATGTAGGAATTCCTGGAAAATGAACGAATGTGTGACGTCTAATAGACTTTCCTCTTTTGGAGGGTCAGGTTTGACCTCTGGACGCAGGCCTGACGAGAGCCAGAGTTTTTGTCCTTTTACTCGTTTCCTTTTGTTGAAAAGAAGAATTTCAATCAGAACTGATTGAGACATGTGAGAATTATGGTGTGACTCTGTTTCTCTTGTGTATCCTTACTTTGAAAATATGGTACTAATGTTTTTGTGCTCTCTTTTGGTCCTGGAGATGTTAGTCGCTGTCATTTTTTAGTTCTTTATTTTGTTGCCACAAGCTCATCTACAGAGACTGTAGACTTCAAAATCAATGTTGGCCTAAGTTACTGAGACTTGAGCAGTATTCTTGATGTATTTCTCAATATACTTGAAGAAGTGAGTTTATTATCTGGTCAGGAAAAACCTTGTAACAGTGTTATATTTGAACTAAGTAAAAGATACAGAGTTAACTTCCAGTTATTAAAATGGTTTCTTAAAGGTTTACTTAATATGGTCATTTGTTAACACGGTCATTCAGGAGCTAAGCAGCAGGAAGCAATAATAAGATTACAGCAAATTCACTGAAGAATGAAAATACATTCCGAATTCTATTACTGTGTATCTATATTGCCATATCAATTTACAGTTAAAAATGGGTGCATTTAAACAATTTACCTGGCTGTGCTGGACCTCAGAGTCATCGTTCAGATTGGGGTTCTGCCCTCTAAGTATCTTAGATGCATCTATTTGGGGTTCTGATGACATAGGAGGGTCTGTGCAAATATCTGGAATTGTGACTTGAACTGGAACACGTGTCCTTGAATGATTTCTGCAGGGTCACTGTCTGCCTTTCACAAACACACCCCTAATAAATATCTTCCTGTCCATTTCATCTCTGACAACCGAGACCTTCCACCGGTCCACCATGTTCGACCAGACTGGACACCCCGGTTGTCAGGCCCTCTGTCCGTTCGCTGTTTTTCAGAGGTTTACATCATGCAGGACTTTGCTGCTAAGACAAGTTGCGGAATCAATCCAGTGTTTCTGGTGCATTTAAGGAAAAACAAGGCCATACGTATCAACAATGGCTCACAGATGAAATACAGAGTCTTCCTTAGTTGTGAATGTTTTAGTTCTCCGTTATGTCGCTGTATTTATTTAAAACTGCACTTACTTGTGACAAAACATTACAGCAGTGTCCCTAATGTACTCCTGGTGGGGGCATTTCACTAAGGACACCTCCCTACGGTGGCTGACATAATCTGGATTGTTCAAAGAGAAACTGAACTCAAACATGTTTACAAAGTCAAGGCAAAACATTTTGCTAAAGGTACATAAGTTACTTGGTCATTTGAAGGAATCCCTAATGTTTTCTAAGGTATCTTTGGGCTGATGGAACTGTAGCGGAGCCTTTTTGACAGTATTCAAACTCGCTTGGAGCTTAATGAGTGTTTTCGTTTGCAATGTCATCATGCCATTGAGTACAAACAACAACACTGGTTCTGTGAACCGAGTCTGTGTGAAAAACATTTCCAGGTCAAACTAATAAAACTGTACATAATGAATGTGTGTGTCCAGGTGTAACTGCTTCTCACTTCCTAACTGTGGTTCTATCATGTTCTTGTAACTCACCTTAAAAGGGTAATTTTCCAGTCATCTTCAACAGACTTGTAAGAATTTATTTACTGAACTTTCTGATGAACTGTTTGAAAAATGTCTTTAGGCACACATTTTAAGCTGTCTTATTAAATATCTCTAAATGCTTTCATAAATAAGAGCACATTCCATAATATATTTTATTCAGCTTTGTATATGACAGGTCCTGGCAAGAGGAAATCTTATGTATTCTCCATAAGTAACTACTAACTTACTAAACAAAGTACACATAACAAAAAACACATTTTTCTTCTAACCACTGTAATGCTCTCCTTGCTCGGTTTGTCTTCAAATAACACAGTTATGTACTTCCCCCCCCCATTATTCTGATCATTATTATAAATTAATCTTTTGTTTTACTGTAACCCACATCTTTTCAAAGGTGCTATAAAATTTTACTAAGAACACCATTTTCTCATATTCAAATAATTTTTACAGCCAATAAACAATTCTATTTAAAATCCAATTTTAAATAGAATACATCACACATGTTTGAAATAGTTTCTTGACAGCCAGCTCACTTCAAACACAACATCACGACAAACGGCATGAGTAAAAACAGTTATAATAAAACAGAGCAAATAATGTAATTACAAAAATATGTGTAAAAACTCAAAGAGCTTATTCTTTCATGGATTTGCTATACTTACATTTCTTTATTTGCCTGAGGCGAGGTGTGGTGGCACAGCAGGACTGGCCAGATCCCGCTCTCTGGTGGATCTGGGGTTCGAGTCCTGCTGGGGTGCCTTGTGAAAAGACTGGCATCCCAGCCTGGGTGTGTCCCCTGTGTTGCTGGGTTAGGCTCCGGCTCGCCACGACCCCACTCAGGACAAGCGGCTTCAGACGGCGTAAATGTGTTTGCCTGACAGTTCCCTTCAAAGCGATTTACAAAATTAAGATAGTTACAGTGACTTATCTACACAACTGGAGCAAATTTTGGGCCCTTACAATGCAAAGCAGAACGCACTACATATGATGATAAAAGCTTCATCACTGTGCTATTTCACTTCCATGATTGTCTGCATCAGGTGCTCTCTAACCCAGAATGCTCAGCACTCCAGCAGCCTTGTCCGAAAGCATTGCTGCGTATGCAGTCCTTATGCTAAAAGCACAGGGTCTCAGTACTGCTGGTTTATCTGTAAGACTCCGTTGAGCTGACAATATCTAACACAGACTGTAAAAACATCTGGTCTACGTATATAGCATTGCTGTCCTTCTTGCAGTTGCGCTCCACATGCCTTGTTCCTCCTCTGGACACACTTGAGTCATGTGGTCACTGTATTAAAGAGTATGAATCTCTATATTTAGAACACAGGTTTAAAGACCAAGTGATCAAGGGCTCTGGTGGGAGGCAGGTTTTTTTCTGAACTGAAGGTATATGAATTCTAAAGGTCCCCTCTTACCCTCTTCTTCAGCCATCCTCTAAAAAGCATGAAAATGAATCTAGAAGGTTAGCTATGTACAGTATGTACACATATATGAGGCTACTTTTTAAAGACATTAGACTTAAGGCCGAACTTTTGAAGAAGTCTAAACCAGATGTTCAACGAAATTCTCTACTCTAGCAGCTTTTTTAAATCTGATTATAACTATTAAACACATTTGAAACCGGGAGACCAGTACAGTTGGTTTCATCACACGTCATGACACAACCGAATGTAACAGTTCTAAAGAAAAGTGTGTCAAAAGCCACTTCAGACTTACAGAAATTAGTTAACAGGTCAATGAATAGCCGACAGCTAGTAAATTCTATCACAAAAATTATATTCCCAAAGAGGAAGGCAATTTATCTGCAAATAAGACGAATCCACAAAGTGAGGCTGAGTTTTTTCTAGACTATACGTATGGGTTATGGCAGAAATAAACTGTAACAAATAATAATGGGGGGTGGAAGGTTTCTATAAGCAATTCAAAACAGAACTTCTCACTAGACTTACGACGTCGGAGTATTTCCGCACTTCCGGTTTGAATAAACTTTATTTGCTTCAGACAGACACAGACACGGACACACCCGGCGATTGGCGAGTAGTGATTGTACTGTACTGTAACGGTACAAGCGTTGTATACTAATGACAAACGGTTTAGGACCAATTTCCATTTTCCCGGTCTGTCTACAATTATAAATTTGTGTTCAGGGAGCTAGGTTTTGATACGGCGCAGTGTATACTAGGTTTAGGAGAACGACTGAATTTTAAGACGAAAAGGAAAGCTCTTCACTCACTGTCTTTCTACATCTAGGATTCTGGGAGCTTAAAATAGGCATGAAATTAAAAATACAATTTATAAGAAGGAATACAATTAGGCTAACTTTGTATGTCCCGTTATTTTTGAACCTTGAAGGCTGACATATTCTACATCTGTCCTACCTTAGCATATCTAGCAACTTACCTGATATACCCGTTTTTTATTTTTTATTGTAACATTTTTCATCTCTAAATCCGTTGCTCTGTGAATATTTCTGACATAAACTAAATGTTATTTTGTACATTTATTGTCTCCAAATTTTATTTGGAGCGCAACAAATGCAATTTATTTATTTAGGGTCATTAACAACAATACTACTACTACTAATAATAATAATAATAATAATAATAATAATACCCGTCTATTCAATTTCAATAACCGCTCGTCGTGAGCAGGGTCGCGGTGAACCAGAGCCTAGCCCGGAAGTATTGGGCGCAAGGCTGACGGGTGGGATGGAATGCCAGTCCATGCCGGGATTATTATTATTATTATTCCTTTGTCCAAGAAGACTTGATATGACAAGCAACGAAGTTTCCTGCCAGATAAAAGACAGCGCAGCAGCGGGATTCGAACCAACAACCTCCCGGCTCACCCTACAGCGCTGAATAGCGCCCCCCAACCACCCCACATTTTGCATACACGAGAAGTCAAGAGCGCGCCGCTTCTCCTCTCGCTCCACTTTACTTTCTCTGAATCCGGCGAAATGACGTCAAAGAGAGACTCGGTGACCTCACGCCAGGGGAGGCCGTCTCGAGGAAGTGACGTGTCCGCGGCTTTCGGAGGAAGTTTGCCCCGTGGTGCTGAAAGAAACTTTCCCCGGAGCGGCTGCGGGCGGCGGGGCTATGGGCGCTTAGCAGCCCTACACGGTACTGCTGTCGTCCGGCCATCGAGAGCGCGGATCGCGGCTTCGAGGAGGGCTGTAGGAATTCCGCCCGAGCCGCTGTGTCTCTTCCTTCGCCCCCTCGAACTCCGCACCTCCACCACCTCCACCTCCACCATCTCCCTCCGCGCCCTGCTGACATGGGGAAGGAACAGGAGCTCCTGGAGGCGGCCCGCACCGGGAACCTCGCCGCCGTCGAGAAGCTCCTGTCCGGGAAGCGGCCGTCAGCGGGGATCGGCGCCGGCTCCTCAGGGGGCGGAGGGGCGAGCGGCGGCAGCGGCGGCGGCGGCGGAGGGCACGGCTCGTCCTCCCACCCGCTCTCCAGCCTGCTCAGGTGGGGAAGGGAAAGGAAGGGAAAGGAAGGGAAGGGGGTCCGAGCGTCCGGGCACCGATCTCTAGCCAGTGGTCAGTGTTTGCCGCCAAGCCGAAGCGGCGCCGCACCGCTACCGCGCCCCTACCGCGCGTGAGCGCCGCGAAACGCGAAGACCGCGCGCTCGGTGATGAAACAATGGGCGGCTGCCCGGTGTGTCCCGCGAGCGCCCCGCTCCTCCTCCGGAACGCATTCCTTCAATACCCGCGGCGCGGCGCCCTACAGCGGACCCCCCGCAGGCGCCTCCTGCTCTCCGCGTGTTTCGACTCGAGGTTCGGGAAAGCGGGAAGGCGGGAAGGGCGGGCGAAGTGGAGCCCCGGTCGGTCGGTCGCTCGCTCGCTCGGTCGGTTGGCCGGTCGGCGGGAGCGGCTCTTTGTTAGCGAAGCGAGGGGCCGCCCGGGCCGGGTGAGCGATGGGTGACGAGACGGACGCTGAACGGGGTGGCGGAGCCGGAGGAGCCCGTAGAGACCCTCCCCCTCCCCCCGGCGCTGCGCTGCGCTGCGACGGGGGGTCCTTCGCGTGTGTGTCTCACGTGTATTTTGTGTGTCGCTTCTCACCTTAGTTTATTCCTTCTCTGTGCGGCTTGCGGTGTTTCTTTGTATCGTTCCGATCGATGTGATGCCTTGTGTGTGTGTGTGTGTGTGTGTGTGTGTGTGTGTCAGTAAGGTGTAACTGGTGTTGGTGTGTAACATTGTAACGTTAACCTTTGAGCTTTATTCATAGTATGGAGACCTAATGCCAAATACTGGGTACCAACCAGTGAGGAATGGTAAAACTATGGTAAGACTACAGTAAAGTGACTGAAAGCAGTCACCTGGAGCAGGAGCGCTGCCATGAAACACACTTAAAAACACACTTTGACCTTTGGAGCAGCGTTGTGTGTGTGTGTTTCCTTGGAGTATCACGCTACTTTGAGTTGTTACTTCAGCAGTGCTGATGTATTAATGTATTTCGAACTGATGGTTTCTGTCTGTAGGGTCATATTGAAGCCTTTCCACGAAGCCTTTCCACAAAGCCTTAATAAATGAATGAAATATGGAAATGGGAACCGCTTTTCAGATCTCCACAAGTGCCATCTTTGCAGCTTCCCAGCACACTTCATGCTAAATGACACGCGCGATTCACTGTCCTCGCATTCTGCAATATAATCGGTCCCAAAAAAGAATACTTAACCCAGCCTAAAGGGAACGGTTCGAGGGCGGCGCGTGTAAAACTAAGTGACATACTGAATCTTAAATGTGTACATTGAAAAATTGACTAATTGAGGTGTGCTGTGTTCAAGTCTGAGTTCAACTAACTTAGATGTAATTCAGCAACATCCAGCATTTATTGTAGGTAGAACATATATAGAGATAATTTTGCAAAAGGTCTTGTGGGCCACATGTTGGACCTGACGTGACCAGTGGACACTAATATTGTTACATATTATATCTCAAAAGTCCCATGGTTGTGGGGCGGGTAGCTGCGGCATCTCATGGCATCTGATCTCGGAGGTGAGGTGTGGGTTCGAATCCTGCTCGGTCTGTGCGGACCTACGTGTTCCTCTGTGTTCGTGTACGGTTCCTCCTGCGGTCCAGGGACACGCAGTTCAGGTCAATCGACTCTTAAGTTGCCTGTATTTTGTGTCTGATTGCTCTGAATTGGACTGGGTTGTATCCTGTCTCATGCCCTGTGCTTCCAGGATAGGCTCTGGACTACCATGACCCTGCACTGGGCAAGCAGGTATGGATGGATGGAAGGGCAGGTGTCTCAGGTCACATCCACACCAAAGGCCTCTAGCCCACACCCGAGTGTGTCGGAGTGCCTGGCCGGCTGGCTCGGCTCACCGGGAAATCCCACGATACCTCTCTCTCCGTGTTCCCAAATATATCGTCCGTCCTTAACGCCGAATCCCAAAAAAAGGTCAGCTGCTCGTGGTATTTTCGTAGATTCTTCTTCTGTTCCACCGCTGCTCTTAAACTTGGGCACCCAACTTCGAGAACAGAGGCGGGCTTTTCGGTCGTCGGGCTCCCATGGAAGATGTCAGGTGGCTTTGCCAATGCGCGTTGCTACTCCTGTGGTGCTCGCAGAAGTACGTTACGCGCATACAGCCGCGTGGCCGTTGGTCCCAGGAGACCGTCCTGCAAAAGTAACGCTCGTTGCGGGACGAGTGAGATCCGGGACGGTGCGTCGCAGAGTTACTCGTGCCAGACTGCGCGCTACTTGAACTAATTACATTAAACCCCTCTAATCGGAAATCCAATTCTGGGATGTCATGCATTTAAGGCATCCCCCACGCCCTCCCCCGCCGCGTTGCCGCGGCGCGATCGATGCCTGGCGGGCCTCCACGGCGATAATGATGAGGCCGGTGCATGGGCGAGTGAATGAACGGCAAAGTCCGCACTCGGTGCCAGCGTCCAGCTTCTCTTGTGGTGTGTGTTTGTGTGTGTGTCTATCTCTCTACACCCCCCTCTCCAAGTAATGCTATCCAATATAGTTAACACAGCCTTACAAATGTCTTCTTCCCCTCCGTTTTTGGCATCTTCGTTCCGTGGGTCATCAATATCCAGTAAAAGCCAAAGCCCACAAACGATTTTCCGCGTGATTTAATCAATTTTTCTTGGCAGGCGTAATCAAATCCGTCAAAAAGCGTGTTTGCATCGTTTAAAGTGTGGTACCCCCTGGAATCGATCCGCTTGTTCGACCTGTCGGGGGAGGAGGGCGGCACGCTCGGAGCTTGGGTGCGTCTTAGGGAAACAAAGACACGTGGGCGCCTGTCGGATGGCGTCGGTAGCGCCACCGTGAGGAAACGGGAGGCCTTGCGGCTGCGGCGTTTCCGGGGTGGTGGAGGGCTCCCGCCCGGCTCTTTGTGTTCCGGCGGGATGGCTGTTTTCGCTCCGGGCTTCTCTTCTGCGCAAGGCTGCCCGAATCGCCTGTGTGGGCGGGGCTAGCGGAGCAGGGGTGTCGTGCTCGTTTCTGCGCCGAACGTGCCGATGAAAGCTTGCGCTACCCCGCGTGCTCGGACTCGCCGGGCTCCTGCGCCGCCTCTCTCCAGAATGTTGCCGGATTCTTTGCTTGGGATGGCACAAGTGGGTGGGGACTCCTTTGCTGGTGAGCAGGACCCCCCCACATGTGGTACCAGTTGTTGACCGTTTGTCTCTTTTAATCAGCGACCAGGCAACACCCCCCCCCCAGGCCCTTCGTGGTTCTGTGGCTGAAGGTCACCCCGTGTCTCACAATCCTCAGCGTCGGTCCCCCTAGACGACCGTCTGACCACCTTGTGCTCCACTGCAGGGGGACCATGGAGGGCGTGGCAGTGGTCACCTGGGCTGACCGCGGTCATGCAGATCTTAACACAGATTCGCGTGTTGCCATCCGTGGCTCTGCCTTCGATCTTTTCTTAATAATGCGCTCGCGGAAGTGTGTGGGCGAGTCTCCTCTGACGTCCTGCCTAACGTGCAGGGCAACGCAGCCCCTGCGACACGGTCCATGGTGGGAAACGAATGTGGTTTGCCCTGTTTTTTCGTCCCCTTCCCCCTTGCGCTGCCCTGGTGATGCGCTGCTGAGTGTGTTGCTGAGTGTAGCAGTCACATGCTTCCTGCTTATCGCGAGCAAGTGTGTTTGCGCACTCGGGTTCCTCTATGACGGTTCAGGGCTGGCCATGAATGTTCCTGCTCTGATACTCTGGGCCCAAGCAAGGCATCGTTGACAATTATGTGGGATACTTGGAGAAGATGATGCTGGGTTTGAGTACATAGGGCCAAAACTGTGGGTATTCCTTCACCTGAGCTATTATTATTATTGATTTTTGATTATTAACATTATTTAGCTTCCTTTTTCCAAGGTATTTTACCATGTTAGGTCTATTCACTGAGCTACTTACAATGATTTCCCTATTCTCTCACACACATACATACACACACACACACACACACAATGTCTGCAACCGCTTGTCCCGAGTGGGGTTGTGATGAACTGGAGCCTAACCCAGCAACACAGGGCATAAGGCTGGAGGGGGAGGGGACACACCCAGGACAGGTCACCAGTCCATCGCAAGGCACCCAAGCAGGACTCGAACCCCAGACCCGCCACACGGCAGGCCCCGGCCAAACCCGCTGCGCCACCGCACCCCCCTCGCCATTTACAGCTTGGTAGTTTTTACTGGAACATTTCAGGATAAATACCATCATTAAGGGTATTACAGCAGTAGGAGGGATTTGAACCTGCAACCTTCAGATGCAAAGGCAGCAGTATTAACTGCTGTCCTACCTGCTGCCCCAGCAGGGTATTGTTAGTGTATCAGTTCAGGGTGAGCAGCTGGATGAACGGTGCCGTGGCAGGAGGCGGGATATGAACCCGGGTCCTTTGAATAGAAGGAGAGTTCTAACCACTATGCCTCCTGCTGCCCCCACATCTCTAAATACTCGTTGTGGATTCGAGTGCCTGTCCACACGCTCGCCTCTGAGGGGTTGCCTTGCGGCACCGGCACCGGGGCCGGTAATTGCGTACCCGGCAGGACCCCTTCCAGGCCTGGGGTTTGGGTTGCTGTCGGTTTAGGAACTCAAATTGCGGCGCAAAAGCTGCGGCTCCAAACTCCAGATGGGGAATAGGTGCGGCGCCCAGTTCCCACACTCTTGACCCGAATCCCTCCAAGGGCCCAGCTGGGAGCGATGCGTCTCTGCGGGGCGTAAGCCGCCCGCTATTGTAGCGCCCACTGAGCAAATGCGTTACGCAAAGACCCTGCGCGGACGGTACGGAGCCCCTGTAGCGCTGCTCTTTCCCTCCCTTTCACGTACAGCTCGGTGGCGCGATGGGACCCAGGACAGCCCGTGACACGTCTCCGTGTTAAAGTGGCCAGATGCTTCCCGCATGTTTTCGGCAGCGCTACGAGCGCCGCCGACCTCCTCGCGCCAGCGTCGTTCGACCCCGGGCGTAATCCGCCGGCGGACAGATGGCCGCTCGGAGAGTCCGATGAATGGAGGGAAAGGGTCAGGGTGCGGCTGTCGTCAGCGGAGAGGTGCGGCAGGCGTCGTAGCGGTTAAAGCTTCCGCCTCCGGAGCCAAAGACTGCGGGTTCGAATGCTGTCTCCTTAAGTGAGATGCTTAACTCTGTGGTACGAATGGGTAAATCACTGTAAGTAGCTTAACGTTATAAGTCACTTTGGAGAAAAGTGTCAAAAAAAAAATGAATAAATGCCCAGGTTACAGGTGGCCCTCGATTTAGGACCTGTGACTTACGGCAACCTGGATTTACATCGACCGCCCCGTTAACCTTACCGCGTTATTTTTGAGTCCCGGCGTCTAGTCGTAACGTGACGACCGCTCCGTCTGCTGTACGGTACCACGGGCTGACCGTGCTGCTGCGAGTCACCCCTATTTCTTACTTAATTTCTTATATTTCCTCACGTCTGGTTTGTGATTCCGTACAACTTGCTTTTTATTGCAACGGTCGGGCGGTGGAAAAGTAGGTGTTCTGGTAGTGCAGGAAAAAAATGCAAAATCGGACAGAATAGCAAATAATAGTGGAGCATAAAAATATAATGCTCTACTGCATTATTATTCTATATTAGTATGATTTGGACGAGAATAAGTGTGGAACTATTGATTGAAAAATGTGACAAAGCCCTGTTGTACAAAGTAGCGATCATGCATGGTAATCACTTATTACATAAACCATAACGGTATATATGGCGTAAGGGGATTTGTGACTTACGGATGGGTCATGGGAGAGGAGCCCCTCTAAGTGGACGACCACCTGTAATGTAACTGTAAATGGGAGGGGGCCGCTCTCTGGGGGTGCTCTGTATCCCTCCCCTCACCTCCCCTCCTCTCCTCTCCTCTCCCTTCCCAGCCTCCCTCCTCGGTGCCCAGACAGAAGCAGAACCATAATGGCAGCTGGGAATACAAATGGCAGGATTCCCACAATGCTTCTGTTCTGGATAAGCGGTTGCAGGCCGGGCGGGGCGCTGGGGGATTGGGGAGCTGAAGTGCCGTTGCCAAGATATTTTTGAGGCCGCCCTGTTTATTGTCGGGTTTTGTCTAGCAGCGTGGTACAGCTGCTATTTCCCCCCTTTTTTTTTTTTTAAATTTTTTTTAAAACCCAATTACTTAAGGCTGCTATTTTAAGTGTTGTTGCATATAATTTCCTTATTAAACTAACAGCCACATATTTATGCTGTGGTCCCAGCTGACATTTTTACTGCTAAACACACTTTGCTATGCGTGCGATGATTGATTTTGATTTTTCTCCCAGAATGGGAGCTTTGTGCAGCGTAGTTATTATGGGATACGCTAATGGGCCGTCCTGCCGGTGTTACACAGGCTCATTATGATGGAAAAATGCTGTCAATCATTTACAGGCATTTAGGAGGCCTTTAGCCTGATGATGCGCTCCGTTAGTCCATTTCTTGAGCCTCTTGCTGGAGTTTGCCTGGTCATGTGACTTGGAGGGGGGGGGTGTGTAACAAAAATTTACATTCACATCTCTTAATTCAACCGAGGCGATTGCCCGAAGCGACATGGTGAACTCCGATCAAACAAAAGTGCATTTCACCGCAGAGAGTTGCAGATGCAGACATGATTCTCGAAGGAAAATCAGTTTTCCCCGCTGCTATATTTGCCGGCGCACATTGTGCAAGTCTCTACATGCAGAACCGAGAGGAAATGCGAAGATGAATGGCAACAGATGCCGTGATGCACATTTAAAGAGCACTTGGGAGATCTAGAGAGAAGTGGGTCTCAAAGGGACATTTTGAAAACTTTCTTGAATGTTGAAAGGGATTCAGCAGTTCTGAGGGACAGGGGGAACTCATTTCACCACTTCGGAGCCAAAATGGACAAGTGGCGGACTTTGGGTGTCGGATCTCACGTTAGCACGTACGTGACCTACGGCAGAAAGGCTACGCTCTCATCCCTCCTGCCCCGGGCTGCTGTATCGCCGCAGAGGCCGTAAGGAGGAGCCTCTCGCCCTCTTTGTTTAGATCCCGACGTGCTGTCATCTTGCTCGCCTGTTCGCGCCTCATAGCAACGATGGCGCTCCGCAAGCCGCTGCTGTCACAGCGCGGACTCGGCTGTGTCTGATACGGGATTACGAGCGACGCAGGAATGCTAACGGGCCCCACAGCCGGTAAGCCCTGACTTGACAGCGCAGCTCGAACCTCGGCGCGCAGCCTGTCGGAGAGTGCTTAAAACGTGGCTCCGCCCTATTGGCTGGGAAGCCCTTCCTGTGAGCTATGGGCCGCTTTGTCAGTGTGAAGGCGTCCGGCTTCGCTCACAGGAAGCCCGCGGGGGTCGAGGTGACGCCCTCTACTTTCACCTTCCACTCTGGTCTCCTACAAATGGGTTGGAAGACCCGCCTCTTCCTCTTGCTTCCCGGGTGCGAGTGGAGGAGGGGTCTCGGTCAACGCGGCTCCGCTCGTCCCTGACGCCGACACTGGAACGGTGGTTGAAATGCGGTGCCCCCCCCAGTGAAGGACGTGGTGCTTTCCTGGGCCGGGGAATCTGGCAGCTCCACGTTGATGTTCCATGAGCCACTGACTCCCATCCTCGTCCGAGAACCTCAGCGAGAACCTTCTGCTCAGCGGTCGGTTGTCTCCTTGTAGTCGAAAGGACCCGGGATCAAATCCCACCTCCTGCAGTAGGACCCTCGGTCAAGGTACTTACCCTGAATTGACAGTAAAAGTACCGCTGCTGCAGCAATGTGTAGATCAGTGTAAGCAGGTTAACATTTTAAGTTGCTTTGGCGAAAAGTGTCAGCTAAATTAATTAATGATGGTAATAGTGGTGATGATGATGATGACGATGGTAGGACATTCGTTGTGGTCCCACAGTAGTGTGCTCTTGAGCCGCTTCATATCTCCTCTCTCTCGTTCACAGTGATGCCTCGTGGTTCAACTCGACCTATGACCCGGGGCGGGGTTTGGGGTCCTCCTTCACGCGGAGGCGGTACCTTCGGCGGTCCTGGGAACGTAGCCGTCGGTTTATTTCTGCCTCCACGTTTGTTTTGCCACGTTGAGGAAAGCAAGCGGGCCTCTCCATGTCACACCTACGCCTCTAGTAGTTGTGTCTCTGCCAGTTGCCACATACATCTCGCCAAACTTTGGCCCCCCCCCCAAACATTGTCCAAGTGGCGGTTTAGATTATTCATGGGTTCAGGAGGTTTTTTCGTTGCCGCAGTGAAGGACCCCAGACTGCACGTGTACCATGACTTAAGGAAACGCGAAGGCCTGACTTCCCGACTGCTTTGAGTCAGAGCCACTCGCCGACCTCTGCTATTTTCAGCCCTCTGCAGCAGTCACTTTCTTTCAGACCAAACGGGAAGCTTTTCTGTCGAACCCGTGACATTGAGACTGGAAACGCTAACGCCCTGTGAGATCTTGTGCTGCCCTGGGTTGTTGGTTTGACCCTCAGCTGACTTTTTCCTACGTGTTTTTTGGCAGTTTTTCAAAAATATAGTTTTGTCACTAATGGTGCACTTTTGGGGGATGAGCTCCCTTTCTCCCTCAGAGCTGCTGAATCCCTCTCAGCATTCAAAACATATATTTCAAACCCCCTTATCTCGCAATCTGTGTACTCCATGAACGTTTACTATATTATCTATTCAAAATAAACTTGCTCCCTGTGAATTGTGTGCGCAGCTGGTGTAATGCGTGCAGGCGAAAACGGTGCTGTTAGAGCAACTGAGAGTCGCTCGTCTGCGTCTGTATGTCTTTGTTGGTGAATTGATTTAAAACACAAAAAAAACCCTGATTTGTATGTTGCCTTGAAGAAAAACATCTGTTTAACGAATGAATGAACTGCGAATGACGCGGCTGCTGAATGCCGTTTTGTAGCCCGTGCCTCAAGGTCCTCGATCTTCCTCTCGCTTCTCCTTTCTCCCCAAGATTCCACGTTCCTGTCCGTTTCTCGTTCTTTTCTAAGCGTCCCTCCGGTTGGTGGCGGCTGGACTAACAGTTGTGGTCCAGATGGGGCCTGGCGCTGTACCCGGGCCTTCCCTCTTCCCACTGTGCTGCCGTCAGCAGTGTGCGGCCCACCTGCCGGCTCTGGGACCACCCCCCCCGACCGGCCCACTTCAAACGTGTTATATTTGGACTCAAAAGACATTGGCTTTGTGTGTGTGCGTGCGCGGGTGTATGCATATGAGAGTTGGCTTCCCTGCCTTTCCAACGCCATATTCCTGCCTAGTTTGTGCACGTTAAGGGCTATTCACTCTTTCCTAGAAGTGTGGCACCCCCCCCACCCCCCCAGACTTCCACTGAAGCCCTTTGTGCACTTTATTCTCAGCCTGTGTGTTCCACTTACACTCCTCATCAGCGCTATCTGTATGCTTGTGACTTCCTGGGTTTATTGCTGACTCATCTTTTTAATTTTTTTTCCCTTCCGGTTTATTTTAAAAACGCTCGAGACGTTTCTTGCCGGCCGAGATAACGCAGCACCTCCGTCGCTTCTTCTCCGTTGTGCGACGGCCTCGTCCGAGCCCCCGCCCCTCACCTCGCAGCTGAGAGATGGGCTTCCGGCCGCGGCCGGGTTGCGTTCGACGCGGGTGTTTGATGTGGCGGATGTGGTCGACGCCACACGGCGCGGTTCAATGGAGGCGGCGCAGTTTCGGCCCCGCACCTTCCTTCTCGCGGGGAGGCGCTCAAGCGCTCACGCGACACGCTCGCGTCCCTCGAGGTCCACGCGCAGCCCTCTCGCTCGAGGTCCTCCGTCGCTAATGACACCCCCCTCGGCTGTCTTGAGTGCACCACTTTGCCTCGATGGTTGCTCCGTCAGCCGGCTGTACCGGGATCATTATTATGGCTCGTTCTCTTTTTGTATACGTGAGTCACTGGTTGTGGTTGTCTGAAAAAGCAGATCTGGGCCTCAGCGACGCAGGACTGGCCGATTTCCAGCGTAGGTGGGTTTCCACAACAGGTTTCCAGTGCAAACGTCCCCGTTTTGCTTCCAGAATAGGTGATCACTCCATAGAGTATATTAATTATTGTTAATTATTAAATTTTACGTAGTGGATGCCTTTCTCCAAGGTGACTGTCAATGTTGTGCGCTATAATACAGTTCATCTGCAGGACTTTCTGCTCATGCAACTTGAATGATCATTCTAATGTATCCTATATGATTTTTTTTAATAATTTTGAAATGATAGTAATGTTGTAACTGACAACTTATTTAAATACAAAGGTTACCACCTAAGCTTGATGCTTGTGAGGGGAAGTGTAGCAGAGTAGTACCACACAAAGCCGGGGTTTTCTTTTAATAATTTAAGAAGTTTGTTTCCGTAAATTTTCATTCGCCCGGTATCCTATGAGAAAAATGACAGATATTGATAAGTGGGAAGAAGCCGGTGCAAAGAACTGGATTCCTGCCAGTTCTGCACTTTCAAGAAAATATTTTATGTATTGAGAGTTGTGTGGCGATGATGAATCGACCCCTTTTTTAAATTCTGCAAAGACGCAGTGGGGGAAAAAAAATTATATTGTGAGGGCCTGGACCGGTCCAGTCACTCCAGTGTGGTCACCTGAGGTCTGGTCATGCACAGATGGACTGCCTAACATTTTAGCGTCGCAGGAAACTGTGATGAATTTGACTACGAAGAAAGTGTCCAGGCAGTAGGGTGCACTGTCTGGGCTTTCTTGTCTCGTCCTCTCAATGCTGCAGCCTGAACAATAGAGAAGGTGTCCTTACAACACGTGCGCATGGGCCCGCTGCCCAAAAATCACCACCCGCCTTCCACCTTAACTGGAGCAGACGGTGTTCTTCGGCTATTTCCGGGTGGGAGAACTGGGTCGCGTGCGTGCCGGGAATCGGTCTGCGACGAGGGGCTCGGATCGCCGTGCGAGACGTTAATAAAGGAAGTTTGGGTTTCTGGACTCTGTGCTGCAGGTGATGATGGAACGCTTTGAGCTGGAGGCCTGGTCCCCCCGGACGCCGACCCGCGTGGGCTTGGCACCGGGTTATCCACCGGCGCAAATATTGAGCGGCGGGGAGTGACACGCAAACAAAATATGCTTCTCGAGTTCCTCGTTAAGGGCAGGAAGTGCTGACGGAAGCGTTTGATGTGTAAAAACTTAAGAGCCTCGTCTGCTGTTGCTTGTTTGCGGGGAAAATGTACTAACCGTATTTTGACTTCAGTTTCCTTCTTTGTACATTGGTTTATTTTTAATGCCTCCGTTCCCCTCGAGGAGTTGTTCTTAAATTTGGTATGGTGTCTGGAGTTTAATTTTGGCTCTTGACAGCCGGTTTTTGACGTGGCTGACCAAGGGATTTATCATTCCTTCCTTAAATGTGAATGAGGTAATAGAGAGGCGTTTTGTATTCCCCCTCCCCAAAAATCCTTGCCAGTACAGCACAGTGTAGAATCTTCTAGGCTCTAGACTGCATATGTTGAATTTAATACCACGGTATGTTACAAACAGTGCTCAAGCTGTGTTGATCCATACTGTCTGGCTTTGAACAGCTCCATACTTTCTCCGTAGAAGCGGGGGGTTGGATCGGGTGTTTGATCCATTTTATCAAAGCTAAGTTTTACACAGAATAGTAACTCCAACCATTTCTGTATCTAACGGTCAGTGTTGGCTTGTTTGTCAATAAACAGATCCCCTGAGACAGTGCAGTTGTATCACTGTAGTCAGTTACATTTGTCAATAAGCACATCCCCTGAGATGGTGTAACTGTACTACTGCGGCCGGTCGTGTTTGCTGTGGTCTGGATTTTGACCCCGTGATTAAATTTGTGTTATCATCAGGCCCGTGCTATAATAACGATGATCCTTCGACGTCTTTCACCATTTTTCCTTATTATGGCCTTGTCGGACTGCAGATGGGAAACTGTGACGGACCATTTGGGATGTCGACCGTCTGCCTGTACCTGCTGTCGCTGTGTCGCTTAAAAATTCAGCCTCGTTTCATGCCGCAATTGACAGATGGCTGTTTTGGAGGCTGTCGCTCCCGGTACAGCTGCCACTAGTGACCTGTCAAGAGTATGGATCTAGCAGACATGGCGTTGCCGTTTCGGCGTACTGGTTGTTAAAGTTTCGAGAACATCGTGGGGCTCTGTAACTGGCAGGCGTGTGACAGTGACACTACAGAAAGATTACGCTGCGCGTTTCAGCAGTTGGGTATGCGCTCGGCAGAACGCCGGAGGCCCTCGTGCTCAATTAGGGATCTGGGTCTGCGGCCACAGCTCTGTGCGCCTGGCACCGCCGGCTACCTCGCTCCAGGGCGATCCTAATCCCTCTGCTTGCTGCCACAGCGCTAATTGGCCCGCTAGCTAATCCGTTTTATTGCACACTGCGCCGTGACTCACCTGCCTCCCTCTCCCAGTTCCCGTTCTCTTTTTGGTTGGTTGACGCTACCCTGATTGGTGTCTCGGTAATCCGAACAATACGTGAGCAGAAAGAGCCCTTTCTCTGCCCGATGTTGCCAAGAACGACTTTGGCAGCATCGCAGTCGGTTGTGGTGCGTTTGACCATTAGTACCGGACACGGTGCGGGCAGCAGTGTGGCTGCGCACGTGTGCGTCAAGCTCTCAGACAATGGGCTGCCTGTAATCTGAGAGCTGCGGGTTTATCAATCGTTTGTGAAGCCGTTCGGCTTGGAAGCAGCGCCACCGTCGCCGTTGCTGGAATCTTCCGTGAAGCTGTCCGCAACTGGTCGTGTTGGCATGTCGCTTATGGAGCCGGACTGCGCCGGCCTGTGGGCCGGACCCAAAAAGAGACAGGGATGGAGCAGAAGTAGGACAGAGATTGTGAAAGATTACTTTTTTTATCCCACCGTATACTTACTGATTTGCATAGCTCAAAGTTCTGGGCTGTATTCCTCTCTGTCTCTCGTTATTAATCTTTTCTTTTCCACTGGATTGAATCGAAATTGAATCGAGAAAAACGGGGCAACTGGTAGAACAGTGGTTACGGTTGGAGAAAGGAGTTGGGTAAATGAGTAAATGTAAATATTGCAGTTCTGTTACCCTTCTCCACGCTTGACCACCCATGGACCGAATGGTGTAAAACAGGTGAACTGGTAGAATGTTTGGAAGATGCCAAGTGAGAGGAAGGTGAGCAAAGCTGTATTTGAGGAAGTAGATGGTCTGTGGGAGGGAAAAGTGCTTCGTCTCTGGGTTCTCGGCAAGGAGTTTTGACTAATTGCCTCCTGGCCAATGCGGCAGAAAAGCCGATATTACATCGCTGTAGATCCACCCAACCCTTGTCAGCATCGCTGAAAATTACAAGTTTCCAATCTCTTTCGCAGCTGGCACCTCATCAAACCGATATCCCCGGAGGGAAATTAGGGATTAGACGCGAGGTCGGTCCGGAGCTTGCCTCCTGTCCTTCGGGATGTCCCTCCGCGCTCTAGATGGCTACTGCTGTGTATGTAAGAGGATGAAGCCGATTGCTGGGCAGCCTGTGACTCACGCTTGTGAGCCTCGGGCGTGTCGACTGCGTGCTCAAGATTTGATCAAAGTCCGCTGTGCCCTTCTCTCGTAACTCCTCCCTCCAAACAGTTTGTTTATCTCCACTCTGAGTGAGAAACCTGGTTGTTTCTCAGCTTTGTTTTGGCTCTTACCTGAAAGTGAGAGCATTATGTGCGAGTTTAACTGCCAAACAGACTCGGGGTTGTATCGAAGCGCCGCTTGGGACATTACCCTCCGAATCTATCTCGGGTTGTTGTGGAGGTGTCGGTTTCTGGGTCACAGTGTTATTGTACACTGTATAGATCTTCCAGACTGCAAACCCCTGGTCCCCTGGTGCCTTACCCGTTCACCTACCTCCTCCCTTTATTTCTTAGCCTACATGGGCGTGGACCACCGTTCGGAGCAGGAGACGGATATGCTCAACTGATGTGACTGCTCCCGCTGCGTCCTTTCAGGTTGTTTGTATTCATACAGCTCTAATGGGGGGGGGGGGCTATTTTTAGTGGCAGAACAGACAATCTGCAAGCGGAAGACGGCAAATTGCAGAGCCGACGGCGCAGCGGCAAACGGAGGACACCCAGTGGCTGTCCACCAGGATGGGGCACCGCTCTGTTCCCACTGCACCGTGTCTGAGATCACGTGGGCCACAGCGTCACCGCAGCAGGCTGGCTAAGCAGCCGGGAGACATTTGTGAAATTTCATGGGATGTTATCTCTGGTGATTTTACCGTAATTGCATTGGAGGGGCACCGAGCAGGGAAATGTGCTCATCTGCACTTAGTTCAGCCTTGGTCAGCTGTCACATCAGTGTGTGAGAAATCTCCATGGCTTCTGTTTATTTTTACATCTTATCGTAGTATCATTTGATACCTCGGTGCTGCTGCAGGTAGTGCTGGTGCCTGACGGCTCCTGGGCTGTGGGTTCGAATACGACTAGTTTTGCATGTTTGCTCCGTGATCATGTGAGTTTTCTCCAGGTGCTCCAGTTTCACAGTCCAAGAAGATTTCAGGTATGTGTGTGAGATGACCCTGTCATGGATTGGTATGCTGTCCAGTGTACGCTGTCTCATTCCCTGTGCTTCCAGGATAGGCTCTGGACTACCCTGACCCTGCCTTTGAGAAGCAGTTACTGACTGGCTGGATGGATGGGATGCTTCAATCTTAGAAACCTCTTGTCCTTTGTCCAGTGTATGGTGTTGTATTTTTTTTTTTTTTTTTTTTTTTTACCGTGATGAAAATGAGCGGTTTTCTGCTTTCTCCTCAAACCCATGTTCTGGTTTGTTCCATTTATCGCTGATTTAAATGGCCAAGATCAATGACTTTGTTCTGTGTTACTGTTGCTTACCTTATATAGTGGAAACAGACCCCACAGATGTTGACATATTTGAAAGTGCTGAGCTAAACGAATTTAGTAAAAGTCTTCCATCTCAGCTTAATGTAAGGACTCATATTATGGTCCATATTTCAGAATGAGAAAATCACCAAGTGGGGTGGGGAAAGACCACGCATGGTCTTAACAGTCCAAAGTTCAGCATTCAATCAGTGTCAGCTACCCTATTTCCTCCCTCATAATGCTATGGGAGTTTTGAAACGTGATCCTCGCTCTTGACGGTCTGGCAGTTGCTGCCACCCCAACACCCCCCCCCAGTTGGCCTTGTCTTTGTTTTTGCACCGCATTATCCGAGGTGCACGCCCTTCACCGCGCTGTTTGCCTCAACCTGTACCTGACCCCTCCTGCACGCCTGCCACTTCCTCATTCCAGTCCCCTTGGCTCACACCTGCAAGAAGGATTCTAGATGTGTTGCCCCCTGCGGGACACATCCTGTCACTGTGCTGCCGCTGAGAGACTCCTGCTGAAAATGTATCATAGCAGGAAGTAATATGTTTCAGTGGGGGTGGGGCAGAATTCTTAAATTTACAATTATTAATTTTTCCGATGCTTTTCTCCAAAGTCACCTACAACTCGGAGTAAACAGAAGTGCACAGAGTGTTTAGCTGCATACGTAGAATCCATGAAATACAGTTTGTTCTATACAGCCGCTGTCTTTGTGCACATATTCCAGAAGCTGCCTGTAGAATTAATGTATGAATAGGAAAACTGATACATGAAACGCTTTAGGAGGTGGACTAACCTGTGAAGCTTTCTGGAGCTTAGGAGAGAAATGGAGTCTGAAAAAAATGTGTTCTGGAACCTTTCTTGAATGCTGAGATGGATTCAGCAGATCTGAGGGGCAGAGGGAGGTCCTTCCACCACATTGGAGCCAAGATTGAAAACAAAAGGATTTTAAACTTCAGAGTCCTTGTGAGGGGCATGGATAGGTGGCCACAGGTGGGGAGTACGGTGGTTTTGCTGGGTGTAGGGATGGATTAGGTCCTCTAGGTATTGGGGTGCAGGTCCTTTGACTGTATTGTAGGCTGTAAGCAGTGCTGGACTTGATGCGTTTCTCTAATATAATGATAGATCCATTATGTACCTGTTTAGTTGAGTTTCAGAGAAACCCAGTGGGGCAATGGCTGAACAACACAGCTCTTGGTGTGCTGCAGCCCAAACGTGATCTTACTGGAGGACCCAAGGCCTGCGTAGGGACCGCAGGCTCAAATGAGCTCTTGTGATGGAGGGGAGAGGCGCCGTTTGAGGGTGATGCGAGTCTGTGGGAAACACAAGCTCTGGTGTGCTGCAGACAGAGTGGCGGACGATTGCTTTGACCGATTGCCAGAACGCCTACGCTGCGGGGCCCCCAGGGACCCGGGTGTGAATGAGCTCCGTCCTGGTTCCTCTTCCTGCTTCCAGGAACGGGGCCAGTTTCTCCTCTGAATCTCAGCCGAGTTTGAGACGTGATGGAGCCACGGGGATTGCACTTCTGCCTCTTGTAATTGGTTGTGTGCGCGCTGATTTACTATGCATGAATCTGTTTTGGTTTCTCTGCTTTTCTTTGTATGAATATGCAGTACATCTGTGCTCTTAAGATGTATATGTGTCTGCATGTGTGTGTATAGTAGGTCCAGCACTGATTCTGCTCCATGTCTCTCTCTCTCTCTCTCTCTCTCTCTCTCTCTCTCTCTCTCTCTCTCTCTCTCTCTCTCTCTCTCTCTCTCTCTCTCTCTGCAGCATCTGGAGAGGTCCTAATGTGAACTGTGTGGACAGCACTGGATACACCCCCCTCCATCATGCTGCCCTCAATGGACACAGGTGGGTCTTCTCACCCCTCGACCAGCAGCCTTGTATCTCTGAGGGACAGAGGTCAGCCATAGCCAAAGGAATGTGTGTGTTCAGGTGGCGCAGTCAGGGTGTCGCTCTCTCTGACTCTGTGTGTGTGTGTGTGTGTGTGTGTGTCTGTCTCTTGTCAGGTCCTCCACAAATCACTGTGTCTGTGCTTTTTTCCCCCCTCATTTTTGCATCCTCTGTACTTACTGATTTATCTGCTGCTTTCCCAAAACTGACTGACAATGATTTACATATTTTACTGTATCAGTTTAAGGTAACTACCTCAATCTTGGGTACTACACCAGAAGGTGGGATTTGAATTTGCATCCTTCAACAACAAGGCAACAGCCCTAATCACTGCACCAACTGCTGTTCTACTTTGTTTTTAAATCCATAAAGGGCAAATAATCTGATAGTGGCAGTTAATGCTTGACATCTACTTTTAGAATGTTTGTATTTTTAAACGTCTTCGGCGTTTTACTCTTTCTCCAGCTCCGTCGACTTCAGTACGTGAAGTAGAAGGCTAGAATAGCTCTGTCAGTTAATTGGGCAGCGCAGTGGCTCAGCACGTAGTGCTAGTGTCTCACTGAGCCAGATCTTTGTTTTTGGGTTCGAGTCTGGCTTGTGTTGTCTCCCCATGTTTGCATGGGTTTCTTCCCACAGTCCAAAGATGTGTTTCAGATCAGTCGGCGACTTGCCCATTTTGTGTGTGTGTGAGGTTTACATTACTCTGCTGTATGAATTGCTGAATGATTATAGAGAGTTCGAAGACTGTAAGTAACCTGGGATAAAGGTGTCAGATAAATACTAATCATTTTATGTCGTTTTGGACAAAAGCATCTGATGCACATGATGCTGAGGTGTGGTGCTTATCTTCCTCCTTTTCTGCATAGTGAGGTGGTGGAGCTGCTGCTGCGGAACGAGGCGGTGACCAACATTGCTGACAACAAGGGCTGTTACCCCCTGCACCTGGCTGCCTGGAAGGGGGACGAGTACATCGTCCGGCTGCTCATCCACCAGGGCCCCTCCCACCCCAAGCTCAACGAACAGGTCTGAGCGCAAAGCCCCGCCACTCTCCCTCCGGTGTCTCCACATCCAGGTGCCTGGGGAGTGCACGGCCACTCTCGGGGTTGGTTTACTGACAGCACGGTTCCAAAAGCGTCACCGAGAGGACTCTGACCACTTGCATTCTATCTGGTGTGTCTGTTTTCCCAGCCGTTCCCGAGGACCGTAATAAGCTCTAGAAGAGCTTGGGCGTGCTTCTCCTGTAAAGCAGTTTAGCTCATTTCATTAAGACACTCGATTTATTTTCAGTGCTACACAACATCTTATTGTATTACTTAGACTCTCATTTTGTTTATTGAAAGATTAATGACCTCAAATGTGGTCATTAAGTTTATTTGACATTCACATTTATTGGATTGCCATTAGTGGGGACTTGAGAGGTCTTGCCTAGCTGGAAATACCCTCTCTTTGCTTTTTAGAAGAAATTTTATTTGAAATACATGGCTGTAGAGCTGAAGGACTAAACGCCTACGGTTTCCATTATAATAAATTTTTTAGAAATGTATAGGGTTCCCATTGACCCTAACAATAGCCTGCTTTACCAGATTCATACAGAATCACCTATCAGTCCTTTTCCTGTGCACTGGGTCCTCACATTATGAATATTTTAGTTACAAATATTAAATAGATAAACAAGAAATAGTTTTCAAAGCTGCATACCTTTTTTCCCTTTATTTTTAATTGCATTATCTTAACTGATCTGCTTCCAAAAATTTGTTGTCGAATGACCATCGTCTGCGTTTCTTCATCGTTAAAAAAAAAAAAAAAAGCAAGCAGAGAGAGTAGAAGTATCGGACTAGATAATTCAACTCGCTTTTCAGTGTTTTACAGCTCGTGCCTGGTGTTAGTGAGTGATAGTGATCAATACCAAGGTGGTGGACACTGCACATGTTTGTTGCATAATTCAGTCAAGTCGTCATACATGAGTTTGTGGAGATGAGATTATTTTCAATAATTTTAAATTAGTTATACATAATTTAGCTCAGCGTTGAAAAAAAGTTAAAACTGCTTTATCTGGGTGTTTTTACAGGATCAACCCAGTGATTAAATTGCAGGAAATCCGCAATACGTTTTTCTACATCGTGATGTAGTGTTTGGATTCAGGAACAAATCAAATTAGAGAAACGTCTGGAGCCAGTTGTGTTTATAAGTTGAGGACCCAGCGTACTCTTCATTAATTCGCATAGCAGTTCGTTGTGCGAGGAGTACAGACAACCAGTAGGACTTGCAGTGACCCTGGGAGGGAAGGGCGGTCAAGATTTGAAACGGCTTCATACGTTGCATTGGCTCGTACAGGTTCATGCATTGCATCTCCCAAGCCAAGCGATGTAAATGAAGAGCTGCCCCTTAACACATTTTGAAATGTCAGTGTTGCCCGTAATACTTTTCGACCTAAGTGGAATAAAAGTCAACTTTTGGGGTCGACAGTGTGGGGAAGAAGCCCTCCACCCCACCGCTTCCCAAAGTCAAACTGGCCAGATCAAGTGCGGTCGTCCGAAGGCCGTTTCCTCAGCGTGCGGCTCGATGTCCGTCCGAGTGTTTTGCCGCCACCGGTCCTTCCCAGGGATTGCAGCAGGGGAGCCCAGCTGCTGGTACCATGTACTCCACGGGACCGGATTTGAAATCGGTAACACGAATCAGTAGCCCTGTCTTGTGCCTCCTGGTGGAACTGTTACCAACTTGGGCCTGGGCTGGAAACAGCGTGTGTGTGTGTGTGTGTGTGTGTGTGTGTGTGTGTGTGTGTGTGTGAGTGTGTGTGTGTGAGTGAAAGCTGAGGAGGGGAGGCAAATCATGGTGGGTGGAGCGGCTTTTATCTCGCCGACATTGGGCTTTTATCCACGGCGTTAACGCCGTCGGCCTGTCGTGATCCTGCCTCCCTCCATTCGAGTGTGCCGCACGGCTGCTCGGCAAAGAAAAGCTCGACAGGAGCGATGTGGAATGAAACGACCAGCCGCTTCATCACGCTCCCGTGATATAATGTGCCGGCAAGGTTAACTTGGACTTGGAGATGGCGCTTACATTAATTAAGCAACAGCAAGTATGAGATTTTAAGAAACTGAATTTTTCTTTCTATTCCCCCCCCAAAAAAAAATTTCATAAGATTTTTGAGAACTAAATGGCTGAGCATTTTTTTTTTTTTTAAATTTATTTACTTTTTAACCACCTGGGGTTTCTGCATTATTTTTTTTTTTAAGTTTGCACTGCAGTGCCGCCGGCGCTCGTTCCATTTCACGTCATCCCTCCAGACGCCAGCGCTTAGTTCGCCTCGTCCCCTTGTTGTGTTCATCAGCGCCAGTTTCATGCGTGTTTGTGTGTAACTCGTTTGCCTGTGTGGAAACAAACCATTGCCTCATCTTCTCTCCTTCCTAGAGCTCAGTAGACCACAAAGAGTTCAAACGCTGTGGGCCCTTTGACCCGTATATTAATTCCAAGGTGTGTACCCGGCGCTGCCAGACCTGCTGCGCTACGCTAAGCTAAGCGACATCGCACTAAGCTTTGCCAAGTACGCTAAAATATGCTAAGCTACGCTAGCTTGCTGTCAGCTGCTCTGCTCTGCTCTGCTCTGCTCTGCGCTGCGCTGCGCTGAGTGCGAAACTGGGCGAAACGGCAGTCGCTCGCACACACTTGGTGCATGGCTCGTGTGTGGCTGGACCACACCGCCGGCGCCGAGCATCCCGCCATTTTCCCAGCAGGCGACGTGGCGGGGCGCGGGTTCGCGACGGGAGTGCTCAGAATCATGGGTGACGGGTTTTGTTTAAAATAAATAAATAAAATAAATTAAAAAAATAAATAAATGCGCGTCACTGGCCTTTTTGGTCAGCTTGCCCAGGAAGCTCGATGGCACATGAGGTGGCTGTTTGGCACAAGACAGCTGCTGTTGGGTGGGTGTGTGTGTGTGTGTGTGTGTGTGTGTGTGTGTGTGTGTGTGTGTGTGGGGATTATGTATGCGTTCTTCTCTGTGTTCCCAGCCTTTCGAGGGACTACTTGAGCGAGATGTCCACTAGCATACTGCTTCTTGTGTGTAGGTTATGTCACGGTGGAGGACACACACACACACACACTGTTCTCTCTTTGCTCCTTCTCCAAGAGCAGGTGGGTTAACGGAGAGTCCTCCGGGCGGCTTGTCAGGCCAGGCGATGAGCTTCCGCGCTGACGTGTAGACGGAGCTTTCGGTGCCTTTCCTTTAACCTGCGCTTGGGTTTATTCCCCGGCAACGTCGCACCCGACCGTTTCTGCTCAATTCTCATGGGCGTGAGTGCTCTAATCCGCACCTTGTTGGGATTTTTTTACAGTAAAAAGCGCGGATGTTTCGCCGAGGTATCGAATGGAATCCTCTTACAGTGAGCTGGGGAAGGTGGAGGACTGCATCCCGGGAGCCGTGGAAGGCTTAGGAGGCCGCCTTCTAGAACGCGTGCGGTTTCTTCTGGAAAGTTTTCCGTGGCAACCGAAACTCGAGCCGACCCCCCCCCCAAGCTCGGCAGGAACCCACACACCACCTTATCGGGCCGCAGGGGTGCGAGCCGCCCTTAAACCATTCCTAGTACGCTGCCCAAAGTCGCGCGCACAGAAGTTGCGAGCAGATGGGCTTTTAGTTTAATGTAACGGTTTCCTCGAGCATGAAGGAACTCGTGAATATAACCGCAGCGTGTCTGCGATTCGAGGCGACAGCGGCTTCGCTCTGTTCGTTCCACTGTGCGAGTTGAACGGCCGCCCAGCAGAGCGATGAAGAGGACCCTGCTGAGCTTGTGTGTGGCGTGCCGTTGCTACGGCAACGGGGGTCATTGGGCAGGCATTGTGTGGCTGACCCGGTAGTGGTTTCGAAGAGGGGGGAGTGCATCGTCGGCGGGTTTGAAAGAGGCCGTTGCAATCCCCTGGCCCCGCTTTCCAAGCTGCTTAGGTCTCCGTGTGCTGCTGCGTCAGACCCAAGGGTGTCCTTTCCGCGCTTGAGAACGGTCCTCCCCCCTCAGTTCCTTCCTCCATTCACGTGCAGTTGCGGGGTCCCTGTAGCAACACCTCGTCCCCATGTGCTGGGTCCCACCCTCACTCCCTGTGCGACGCGCTTTGGTAGTCGATACAATGATGCAGCACTGCGTCCAACTCATTTCCTGCTCGTGCGCCGCATTGTGAGCTGTGACAAAGTACAGTGAATTTTTGCCATCAGCCCTGTCGCTCAAACAGCCTGCTGTAAAAACACAGCTTTGTGGGACTCACACGAGTGTGTGTGTGTGTGTGTGTGTGTGTGTTCATTTAGGAGACCCTTTTCTCCCAAGTGACGCACAATGATCATTAACTTGGCTTTAGCTCACAATCTACTGAGGTCACTACTTCTATACCATAGAGCAGTGTAACACACACACTTGCACACAGTGGGGAATTTAAAGTAACAACTCACTTTTATAGTGTGGGTGGAAACCAGAGCATTCAGGGGAAACTCACACATGCCTGTGGAGATCTCATATGGAATCTGTCCGAGAAAAATTTACAACCTACAGTAGAACGAACAAACAGTTTTGCTGAGAGGTTTTACTAGACAGTTAAAAATTGTGGTCAGTAGTTCACTTTTTTGTACTTCTAAATATTCATTTACATTATTTACATCTCTTGCATGAAAGTCAAATTCTGTTAGTAGTTTACATTTATTCATTTGTCTCATGCTTTTCTCAAAAGTGACAAGTTTTAGGCATTTATTTAGCAGGGTGAATATTTACCGTATCAGTTTAGGATAAGTACCTTGGTCAAATGCGCCCTAGCAGGAGGTGGGATTCTAGCTTAAGGCCTCTGAATGCAAGGATGTCAGTTCTAACCACGGCGCCACCTACTACCCTGAGGTGCATGTATATGCCGCTATAGTGCTGAAATGCCCTTGGTGGACCCCCCCCACACACACACACACACACGCGCGCGCACACAGGAAACGGTGTGATCCGCACAGTGTCTGCGGTTCCTTCGTCTGCTACAGTTTGCAGTCTCCCGTGTGTCAGGTGTAATGTGTTCGGAGAGGTGGTGGTGATGAGGTGCGTTCGGGCATCTCAGACCTGTGGGTTGTGCTCAGCAACATCTGTCTTTCATACCTGTGGCACACACGCAGCTTCTCCACATGGGGGCAGAGCTCCCCACAGTTCAGTCCAAAAAGGCCCTTGCTGGGATCAAACTGTCAGCGGGACTCCATTTCTCATCTTCCTCGATGATGATGTTGCCCTCAGGTGGGCTCCTCAAGACCACCTCAGTAGGCACAGCGCTGGGCACCTGGGGAGGCTGTCGGAATCTGTGTGTGTGTGTGTGTGTGTGTGTGCGTGCGTGTGTGTTTGTGTGTGTCTGTCAGCGAGCTTGTGCCAAAAGGGAACATGAGCCCCTGATTCATGTGTGGCTCTGACCAAAGCAGCTGTCAGTCTGACCCCCCGCTTCCTGACCGCTGGTGCTGATGTCACAGCCCAGGGGGCACTCATCGGAGCTCAGTACCATCAGCCTCTGGCTCCCTCGCCACGCAGCTGCGCTGCTTAGTCCCGTTCAGGGGGCGCTATGGAAACGGCTCGGAGGCAAGACTGGTCCTGCACTTCGGACAGGGGCATCGAGATGCCTTCCGCTATAGGGAGAGGTGCCTTGAGTGGTAGCTTCTGTTGCTAGGCAACATATCAACATGTGGAAGACATAGCCTAGACTGAGGACCTGTCCACCAGCTGTATCATATGTCAACGGGATTGTTCCTGTGGCTGTGGATCATCTGCTTACAAAATGCAACACACAGGTTAATGTGAAAATTAGTGTGTTCTGTGTTCCCCCCCCCCCCCCCCCCCTTCCTTTTTTCTTTACACGTTTTCCCTTCTCAAGGGAGTGTGTAGTGAGTGACACTGGTCTACAAATGCAAACTGCTGGAATGACCCAGTTTTTATGAACACACCACTGTACACTCGCTCCTTGTGTAACAATCGAGTTATTCATTTTACAGTTTAAATATTTTACCTTCACCGCTCTGTGTTTTCCAAAAATTTTCTCTGTTTCAGAGCGGAAAAGAGCTGCATTTCTGCATCCACTTGTCAGCTGGCAGTAGAATGGGCCCCAGACATTGTATATGACATTGTGCATGACCGCATTAATTCAGTTCACGTCCACAGTGTTTACACGCTCTCTGGGGGACAGCCGCTGGCGTAGTGGTTGACGTTTATGCTTTTGGACCCAAAGGTCACAGGTTCGATTCCCAACTCGAGCTATAGTACCGTTGAGCAAGGTACTTACCCTAAAATTGCCCATCTGTATAAATGGATAAATAACTGTAATCTAACAGTGTAAGTTGCTTTGGTCGAAAAAAATCAGTGACATGAGTAAATGTAAATCACATGTTCGTGAGTGTTCGTAAATAGCGAGATGATGGATGTTGCTCATTTATGGGATGAATTTTTGCGTTCAGTAATTTTTGATTTTTTTAATTTAATGTAGCTTGAAGTGAGGTGCTTCTCACAACAGCTGCCAAGACGCGGTGCCAGGGTCCGGTTATAAGACGTGCTGCGTTTCTTCATCTTTCAAAGGTACCGCGGCAGAACCTCGGTAGGTCCCTTTGAGAGCAAAGGAGGATGAAACTGATTTAGTTTAGGGGAACGCCGATGGGCTGCGTCACGTTCATTTTCAGTAATTTTATGAGCGACCTCGTTCTGTTTAACGGCAGGCTTTGCGTTTGAGCTCGTGCTAAAGCACGGCGCCGAGCTGGGTCGCACCCCTTTCCCTGAGCAGGAGCCCATCTGCAGGCCGCAGTATCGGTGCCTTGCGGCCAATCCCAGAATAATGCCCGACAACCATATGCCATCTTTAGACTGTGGATCGATAGCAGATGAATAGTTGCACGATGGACGCGTTGCTATATGAGTAGACAGATGGGTTGATGGATAGATTGATAGTGGATACATGGATAGATGGATGTATAAATAGACAGTGACAATAGATTGATGGATAGATGAGTGATTTATACATGGGCATAGATATGAATGAATGGATAGATGAATAAATAGAGGGATGGATGATAGACTTTATTGATTACAGAACAAATTGTACAAAGGTACAGTGGTGTATCGCTTTGTGACAGGTGACATTGGAAGAAATAATTAGTGTAAAAACTGACAGTGCCGATAAATAAAAATGAGGTCTGACAACTGAAAGTCACTCGGGGGTGGGGGTGGCGGTCGTGTGTGTTCTGTTCCGACCCAACTTCGCTTTTACGGCTGGGATTGCGCTGCCCTGATGCTCAGACTCACTCTCCTCTCTGCCTGCTTCACCTTGCAAAGCACTTGCTCTGCTGGGCTCCTCCTGCACGTGTCGTCTCTGAGGTGGGGGGGGGGACCTCTTCCTTTGCGCTCAGTCAAGTTCTAACACCTCATCGTACCCCATGCTACCTTTTTTTTTTTTTTTTTCTTTCCGCATCTGTTCGATGCTGTCGGATATGCTTTGAATCATGTGCTTGGTTGCGGAAGCCAGGTGTGTTTGTGCTAGGGCCAGGTGAAGGCGTGCGCACATGTGCGTGGTGAGAAAGGGCCTGTTGGAGAGCCCGTCTGCCCAGCTCTCCGACACCTTTCTCCATGTCGCTCTTGCTCTGCCCTCACAAATGGGCTCTCTCTCTCTCTCTCACTCACACTCTCTCTCACACACACACACACACACACACACACACACACACACACACACACACACACACACACACACAGAGGAAACGGGGTGATCTGCACGGTGTCTGCGGTTCCTTGGTCTGCTACACCTTGCAGTCTCCCGTGTGTCGGGTGTGATGTGTTCGGAGAGGTGGTGGTAATGAGGTGCCTTCGGGCATCTCAGTCATGCAGGTTACATCCATCCTCTCTCACACACGCAGAATGTCGGCTTGTCACCAATTCACACCCCGAGCGCACACCTGATTTCCTCCCCAGTTCTTCCGAATGGGCACGCGGCAGGTTGTTACCAGGGTTTCGGCACATATTGGCTCGTTGCCAGGCACATAAGTCCGTAGCAACCACTTAGTCTTCAGGGTGTGTTACTGACACCCCTCTGGTATGAACCACTTGGGGGCCCAGGATAGTGTGTCTCTCGTCAGAGAACCTCAGTAGAGGCTCCTTGGGTTCCTGCTGACTTCGCTCACGTCTCCTCTCCTCCCGCACCACCCGCTTGTGGACGGATGCCCCCCCCTCCGCAGAACAATGACAACGAGACGCCGCTGCACTGCGCCGCCCAGTACGGCCACACCGAGGTGGTGCGCCTCCTGCTGGAGGAGCTCACGGACCCGACGATGCGTAACAGCAAGCTGGAGACGCCGTTGGACCTGGCAGCGCTGTACGGGCGCCTCGAAGTGGTCAAACTTCTGCTCGCCGCCCACCCCAACTTGCTCAGCTGCAACACTAAGAGGCACACGCCCCTGCACCTGGCCGCTCGCAACGGGCACCTGGCCGTGGTTGAGGTGCTGCTCGATGCCGGCATGGACATCAACTACGAGGTGAGTAGCCGGCGCCACCTAGTGAACGTGCTGTGGCACTGCACCTCCACTGAGAGTCATCATGTGCATTGCAGTGGAGATCAGAGAGACCCCATTGGCTTAGGAAGAACCAGCTTGTTTTTTGTGGCGCAGTAGTTCAGGTGGAGTATCTCTTGCGGAGTGAACGATGTACTTATTCCACACGTTCGATGTGTTCTGTGCTCTTTGTAAGCTAGAGCCGTCCGATCCCCCCTGCAGGGCTCCAGGTGGCCAGTCTTGATGCCATCTGCCAGAGCCCCCCATTCCCACTCCCACTGGCAGGAAGTGTGAAAAGCCCTCCCAGGTCCTCCAGCTCTCTCTCCAGCCTCCTTTCAATTAGCATGTGGCTGAGACGTGGAAAATTGGCTCCGCATCTGACTTCGCCGCCGAATAATTGACTCTGGCGAAGCGTAGGCTTCGTGGTGCGATTGACTCCCCAGAGCATGGCTCGCTGCCCCCCCTGCCCACCGCGTCTGGGTGTCTGTGCGTGTATCTCCGACTCACAGGCTCTGCTGTGCCCCTGAAGGAGGAACCCTGCATCACTGGAACTGTTACAGAAAGCAAATGAAATCAGTGCTCCTTCTCTCTCTGGTGTGTGTGTTTGGGGGAGGGGGTGCAAGGGCAGACAGGGCATTACCTAGTGTGTGTGTGTGCGCGTGTGTGTGCACGTGCGTGCCTGTCCGTCCGCATGCAGCGAGAGTGCAGCACGTGAAAGGTCCTCTCTTCTGTGCCTTCCAGACGGAGAACGGCAGCGCCCTGCACGAGGCAGCCCTTTTCGGCAAGACGGAAGTGGTGCAGAAGCTGCTGAGCTCAGGTGGGAGCCTTACACCACTTCCCCCATGTCACTTCCTCCCTCTCCATGCTCTTCCCGCTCGGTTCCCATCTCCATGCGCTGCTTCTCGTCCAGGTTTCCCTAAACAGCTGGTGCTTCATCGTGATCCTTGGACGTTTATATGTATTCATTCAGCAGGCGCTCTTCTCCAAAGCCATCTAAAACTTGCCCATTGACAGCAGGTGGCATAGTGGTTAGAACTGCCGCCTTGCACTCAAAGGACCCGACTCCCGCTGTAGTGCCTCTCATCAAGGCATTTAAGCTGAATTGCTCCAGTAAAAATTACCCAGCTATGTAAATGATAGTAAATGGCTTAATACTGTATCTTGTGTTAAAGAAAAGCATAAGTACAGTTATAACAGTAATGATAATTATGATGATGAATCTGTTATTTACAGTAAAGATGTACATTAGTTTTCTGCACATAGTTAATATTGTAATATAAATAAAATTAATAATTAGTGCGTTTTATTTTCTTAAATGTTCCCGTGAATCTTTGTTTCATGTTTACTTTGTTGTTGTTGTGCTGAATGACGGCTCTGAACCCATAATCAGGGATGGGAGTTGAGTTCCCGGTAATCACCCGCTTTAGTCTGAACGTATGCATGAGCAGTTGTTCTGTCAGAGTAGGTTTGAATTCACTCAAGGGTGTGAGGAGTTTGTGTGTTCTCTTCACGTTCGGAACCCAAAAACATGCGCGGAGGGCGGCATCGGCGCACCGCTTCGGTGCCGGTCAAATTCTGATCGACAGCATTTACCTTTACTTTAAAGGTTAATAACCTTTTATATGTTTCGAGTGGACAAGGTGATCGTGACAGATTGTGACGTAAACTTGTGTATATTAGAAGATATTTGTGTATTTACGTATCTGGCGGGGTGGGTCTGAATCAGATATGTTTTGAGACCCTCCTTGAATACTGAGAGCGGCTCAGCGCTCCAGTGTGTATCCGTGGCCCTTGTGCAGCGGCATCAAAGTGATGCACCGCTGTGGCTCCAGCGGGTTTACACAGCTTCTCCTCCTGCCGTTTCCCAGGGATCAACGTCAACATGGTGGACAAGAAAGGCCTGACGGCGCTGGACGTTGTCAAGGACATGCCATCTCAGAAGAGCCGTCAGATCGCCGCGCTCATCCAGGGTAGGTTTCCGTTCCTCCCCGAACACCACGCTCTTTTCCGCCGGCCCGCTATTCGGAAAGTCTGCTGAGCGATGTCAGAGTTCTGTAAAATGTGGAAATCGTGAGGTTGCGTTGCACTTCTTGGAAGGTCCGTCCAGTGTTTGGTCCAGCCTGTGATCTTTGACTTGGTGTAACCAGGTCAGGTTTTGTCTGCTCCTCCACCCGTCAGTTTGATTTCTAGACATTCCCTGCTCCTCCTTGTCGCTCCGAACCCAAGGCTCTGGTCCACCTCGGTCCTCCCTCTTGGAGTTCCCTTATTATCCAAAATGAATATGCTGCAAATGCACTTATTACTAAATAAATGAATGCACTGCAAAAAAGCTGTTTTTGAAGGTGCTATTTGAAATTAATATTTAGCTGTAATTTTTATGATTAGAAATAGGTTGCAAATGCAATCTTTAAATGTCAATATATATGGTTTGCCCCTAAAGACTACCACCAACGTTTTTATTTTTGTTGAATTTTTATCCCATGCAGCCTGAACAGTGTGTTATGCCATAAGTTATCTCTCAAAATAAAGATATAAGGTACACCATATGATTTGAACCTGTAGCCACTCGGTCAGAAATAAGGGTTTTCCGAGCTGTGATTTTATACTCATTTCCCTTTAGAGTATAATATGTCCACCCGTTTTTAGAAAAAAAGCACAGAAGTGTACACTGGGTCAAAGTCTGTTCGTAACTTTATTTGCTTATAAATCCAAACAATCTGTCACAGTCAATGAAAGCTTAATACAGACTTTCCTTGATTTATTCATGGGTTAAGAGTATAAAAATCTTAGAAAAAAGCTATAATTATTTCAAAGTTAATCACTTACACTTCTTATTTACTCCGTCTTCATCATCTACTTATCTTATGCAGCGTTGCAGTGCTCCAGAGCCTATAACTCGAAACATAAGGCATGAGGCAAAGAACACTACAGATGAGCTCAGCATTGGTCAACATCTCTTTATCATATGTACAGTCAATAAAAGCATCTGTTAGGCATTTTTAGTGACTTCCTACTGCAGTTAATGTAAAAGGTATTTAACATGACTGAGAATAAAATGCTTTCCCCAAAAACTCAGATTCAGTGCCTATTGATGACTGATTTGCGCATTCCGATAAACGCATGCAGTGTCCGTTACCCTGTTTCCGCCGACAGCATTTGCAGGCCACATAGGGGCAGGGGCAGTGAGTCTTGTGGACCCCAGGTGAGTGAATCTAGTTCCACTCTCCTGTTGCCTTTGGGTGCTCTTTACTGCCAACGAATAGCTTGCAGGTTGAATTTACCCCACAGCAAAAAAAAAATTAAAAAAAAAAAAAATTGAAAATGAATTTTGGACATCCTTAAATTTGTAGCTTAAACATTTGAACCATGAGACCTTGAATTTTGGTGAAGATTTGGTAATGATTTCAAATTTGAACGCTTTTCAGCTTTTAATTGTGCACTTGGGGCAGCAAGGGACCTCATGGTTTAAAAATTGAATTTGAAACTTTCGCAATCGAAATATGGCAAGAGAGAACATTCACTGCGCGACTGTCCGCTGATTCGATGTCAGGAAGTTTTTCTGTATATTTGGGGAGGGGGTTGGGAACTGGACTTGACCGCTGTGCTCTTCTCCCATAGGTCACATGACAGGAAAAATCCATGACATGACACTCCCCCCTCCTCCTCCCCCTCCCCCACAGTGTCAGGACAATCTGAGCCCCATGAGGAGAGGTGAGTGCGTGTGAACCCCCGCCCCAGTTCGATGCCCCCGGTAGATTCCCCCTCCTCTGCAACCTAAACTCTGAGCTCTTTGTGGCGATGTAGTTCTGATAGCCTTCACCTTCTCAAAGAAATGGGTCTGAATCCCCCGTCCTGCGGCAGTACCCTTGATGATGGGCCTAACCCTAAATCGATGCAGTAAAATCTGATCTGCCGCCTTTGAGAAAACCATGAAGTACATAATATTTATAAGCAATAATGCAAGAGTTTCTTGGTGCTGCCCCAGGGTACCCCACATAGGACTGAGACCCACTGGGCCCCAGCTGACTCTTTCATGGATCAGCACACATCCATCACCCCTGTGTGTTTTCCAGGTGATGCGGACCCACGAGCCATTGAGCGGGCACCAGGGCTGCCTTTGGCCCCCGAAGAAGAGAGTCCATATGAGGCGCTGTTCGAGGCCACGTCCTGCCACTCCCTGGACAGCTTGGCCAGCGGGAAGTCCTCAGACCGAGACTCAGGCCGGCCTGACAGCGAGGCAGGCAAGGTGGGTAAAGCAACACACAAAACATATATCTCATGTACAGCTGCCTGCACCGAGTATGTATTTGTGTGTGTGTGTGTGTCTTTCCACAGTCCCTAAGGGTACTGTAGTGTCATGACTGCCTTGTGTATCAGCCCTCTGCTTCTCCACCAGAGGGAGGTGTAGGGATTTAAGACACTTCTGTCTCTGATCCACCTGCGATCATTCGGCTGCTTTCCGATACGACTCGCACCTTATTTCATCCCTGTACAAGTTAGGATTTACTTTAAATTTTCCCATGTGAGTCTGCGATTAGTGCTCGCAGTAAGCGTTGTGCTAATGGACCCTCTACTTTAAAGGCATAAAAAGATTTAAAAGCTCCTTTAAGGGTGAAAACAGGTGCTGATTTTGCTCCAGTCTCCAGACGTTTAGAGAGAATATAAATTTATTGGCCATCAGCTGACCTGTAATTATGCTGTAAGTATTATTGGTGAATGGCCCACATTGCGTATGGGTCCTTTTCTTATGCTCCTTTTTGGAGGGGGGGTGTTGGACAATTCTTTGAAACGTAAGTATGACGCCTAGAGTGAGGAGGTGATGGGGCAAATTGCCAAGCTCAATTACATTTACTCATTTAGCAGATCCTTCTCTCCAAAGTGGCTTAATACTGTTAAGCTACTTAGAATGATTTACCCATGTGTGCAGGTGGGTCATTTTTTACTGTCTCAATTTAGGGTTAAATCCCTTGATCAACGGTACTACAACAGGTGCAGTTCAAATCCATGTCCTCCTAGTACAAAGGCAACAGCTCTAACCACTACGCCCCCTGCTGCCTTTACATTTAACATGTTCATACAGTTTACAGTTGAATATTATATCAAAGTAATTTTAGGGCAGTTTGCGGTGCTGCTGGGTGCTGTTGCGTGGTCCTTCCTCCTGGTGGCGATATGTGGTGGAATGAAGGTTTCAGGACCTTTCCCTGGGGAGCCTGTATTTGTTCCACTCCACCACTAGCGCAGCTGATCTGTCTAATGAAATAATCATCAAGGCCTCAATAAGAGCAAAGGGTTTCACTTATGGTTGAACAGAAAGTTCTGGGAAGTGCTGCTCTAGGGAGCAGTCAGAAGTATTGCCGGGAACTGTACTGTGTTGACGTTTTACCTTGTTTACCATTCCTGTTAGCCTGGCCCTGCCTTAAATACAGTGATGGGCCTGCAGCATCATGGGCTTGTGTGATGGGTGATGTTGTTGCCGTGGCGCTCCCTTGAACCTGTCGTTTGCATCGTGTCACAAAAGGCTGTTTAGCCAGTCGACCGCAGCGCGGGTGCGGTACCGCAGGGTTAC
This sequence comes from Scleropages formosus, assembly GCF_900964775.1. NCBI lineage: Eukaryota > Metazoa > Chordata > Actinopteri > Osteoglossiformes > Osteoglossidae > Scleropages > Scleropages formosus. The sequence goes on along the minus strand of NC_041824.1, from coordinate 18,428,865 downwards.
CGCGTTGACGAGCCTTTCTGTTACAGAAGGAGCGCCCGATGCAGGCCTCGCGCCCCCTGCCCGAACGCGAGGAGGACGTCAGCTCCGAGGTACAGCCGTGGGCTTCCCGGGTACCGATGGCGTGTAAATATGCATGTGACCTGGTTGTAGATATTCGTACGCGGCACTGCAGTGTACCCATCACCTAAGAAGGCTTTGTGAGCGTAGACCCCAGTCACGATGGAAACGGGCCGCGATTCACAGCGCGCTGACCCACTTTGCCCGGATGCCTCCTGGGCCTCGTAAATGGGCCGTATTGGTCACGGTGGCCACGGGGACCGACCTAGTAGGCGACGTGGACAGAGCAGCTCGGGGACCCTTGAGTGAGATGTCGGCCCTCTCGACTTTGACCCCGGATCGCATTCCAGCCCATCCACGTGCCACGATGTTTCCGTGTGATCGATTCGCTCGTGCAAATGGAGTGTGTGTTCTTACAGTTGGGTTTAGCCAGGCTCTGCGTGCGTGCCCGCGTGCATGCCTGCGTGCGCACTTGTGTGTCCGGAAGCCGTCTTTCCCCACTTTCTTCCCTCAAGCAATCAGAATGCTGAACCATAAATGATCACTCAACCACTCAGCGAAAGCAATGAACAGTATTGTTTTTTCATAAACATTATTATTTTGATCACATCCTCCACTACATTTATACTCAAATCACATGGCATCAATACTTAGTGATTTATACATGTGGTAAAAGTATCTGCAGCCTTTTCTGAGAGCCTCAGGCTATATATTTGTGTATAGCCATATTTGGATATATAATTTTATAGTTAGTGCTACACTAAGTGCTGTGAAAAAGGATCTTTGTCACTTATAACAGTGTATGAAGGAAGCCTGAGGGAGAAAACATGACACCGCGACAGTGTTGTTTTTATGTCATTTCCTAGGTCTGGAAGGCGATGGAATGTGTGATCAGTAGTGTGTGTTTGTGTGTGTGAACCGTGGTTGTTGGGCGGTCGAGCCGACGTACGACATGCCTGGAGCCGTTTGAGCTACGTTGATTCTGCTGCATGTCTTGACTATAGTGAAATGAGAGCAAGTGCTTGGGAATCAGGTTGTGTGTATGCGTGTGTGTGCGTGCACGCTTGCAACTTGGTATGAACTTTCCACATGCGGAGTGCAAGTACTTGGGGCTTCGCAATGTTGCTCTCTAGTTGGACTGAGCGGCAGCGCTGAGTTGGTGTTGCCGAGGCCCGGGAGTGACGGTTGCACCTCCGCCCAGCCTGGGGCAGTGGGACGCAATGCCATTTATCTCCCCCCACCCCCCTCCCGCAGGCCCTGTACACGAACAGCAGCGTGGAGGAGCGGGCTGAGGTGCCGGAGGAAGAGGAAGACCACACCTATGAGCTGCTGGTGACTGCGCAGACGAAGCAGTGCGGCCCGGCGCGGCCAGCTGTGGGTACGCGGCGCCACCCCTGGAGCAAAGCTAAACGTATATACAGCTCGTCTGCTCGGGACCCGCTCTCGGAATTATCAGACAGTCCGGAGCTTCACGGAACTTTTTTTTTTTTTTTTTTTTTTTTTGTTGTTTTAAATACATTTGTCATAATTTTAAAAAAAAAAGAAAAAAGGGTTTTAAAAATGAAGAAAAAAAAAATCACCAGCCAAAGCCCAGTGTAGAGGTGTAACGTTGCAGTACCTAATAACCAATTACTATACAAATGTGTACTCATGTCTTATATTAAGATTGCCATGTAATTGTTTTTATAAAAGTCACAGAAAGGGATGCATCATAGGGATATGTGTGTGTATGTACAGAATATATGTAATGTACACTGCTGTTTGAAAGTGTGTGAACCCCTTGTGTCCTTCGGTTTTACCACAAAATGGTTATTTAATGACAACTAGTGTTTCTCATGTGACACAATAGGTGTGTAAAAACCAATTCCATATGTAGCTTTAGAGGAAATCATGTTTAGTAGAAATATGCATGTAGGGCAGGTGTAAAAAATGAGAACCTCGGGTGTTATTGGATAAACCGAGTAGGTAAGTAGAAGCAGGTGTGTGAATCTCTCTCTCACACTCACACACACACTCTGTCTGAAACTGCTTGTCCCAAGCGGGGGTCGCGGCGAGCCAGAGCCTAGCCCGGCAACACAAGGAACAAGACTGGAGGGGGAGGGGACGCACCCAGGACGGGACGCCAGTCCATCACAAGGCACCCCAAGCGGGACTCGAACCCCAGACCCACCGGAGAGCAGGACCCGGTCAAACCTGCTGCGCCGCTGCTCTCCCCAGTGTGTGAATCGTAATACTTTATTCATTTGATATGTTAATTTTAATATTTTAAACAAGACACTCCTGAAGGGTTCACATACTTTCAAGCAACCCTGTGTGTGTGTGTAATATAGAAGTATGAATGAATGAATGAATGAATATGCTGAGTAATTGCATTGGTGTGAAACTGGGGAGTGTGTTCCAGGCAGGCGTGCTCTGGGTCAGGTTGAGCCGCGGGTCCTTCAGTAGCCTAATCCGTTTAGCCATGCAGCTGATCAATAGCTACTTCCAGCCCCCCTTTAGTGAAGGTGGGGGGTAGTTCAGCGTTTCCAGAGTGCGGCAAACGAGGCCCTTTGTAGCCGTCGGGGAGCCTTGCGCTTGGCACTCTGACCCCTCATTCTTAACTGGATTACAAGCGTGTCAGCGGGAGGTGGCTGGGGTTGGGGGTGGGGCGTGAGAGGCAGCTGGGGGTGGCGGGGCGGCCCCCTTTCTCCAGCCGCTCTCAAAAATTTGTTTGGCATTTGTGGTTGCGGTGAGCTTCTTTTTGTCTCCCGCAGACAGCTACGTGGGCGCTTAAGGGTCGGACCCATTCTGAACCCGGACAGGGAGTATTGTGAGCAGCGTTTAATTAGCCGGGGTTGTTTCTCATTAGGGCGTACGGCCTCGGTCCGGCGGTTTCGCGCAGCCCCCTTGAATGGCACACCGTTTAATTGGATTAAAGGGGATTTAATTGGCTGCCTGTTGCCGTCTTCTGTTAATACAGACGTTTCAGACAGAAATTCCCAGGGCTCTTTTACCCCCTGCGCTGCTTTCTACCGCCAATGGCCCTGCTGGGCCCCGAATGAATGAGAGAGCAGCTCCGCACATCCCTGCGTTTGGTTTCTCTGCTTGAACAGGCTCCTTTGCTCCAAGTTGGAGAGTTAGAGGGCTGTTATTCTAGGGAAACCGGGTCCTGAGTCCTTTGTCCGTACTGATCCAGGCCACTCTCAGAGGGGGGGAATCATTGATGTTGCTGCAGGGTGAAAACATTTCTTTTCTTCATGTAGCTGACACAATTCTCCAGAGCACCTTACAATGTTAAGCTACTTACTTGTTTACCCATTTATACAGCTGGGTAATTTTACTGGAGCAATTTAGGGTAAGTACCTTGCTCAAGGGTACTACAGCCAGAGGTGGGGATCAAACCTGCAACCTTTGGGTCTAAAGGCAGCAGTACTAACCACTGCACTACCAGCTGTGCAACTCAAATCTAGCTCAGCCTGTGTAGTATTTGCATGTTCTATCCTTGCTTGTGTGCTCTGGTTTCTTCCCACAGTCCAGTGTGCTAAACATTTGATGACGATGATTATGATGATGCCAATAATAATACAACCACCTGTTGAGCTGAGAGCAGTCGCTCGCAGTCTGTTGCTGGGTTGCATTCCCACAGTCCCTCCCGCTCACATTAAACACGTGATTTACACATTAAACCTCGATCGCGTCCACATTCCACGTTCCCACGCCTGACCTTCCCTCCTCATCCCAGAATTCATGCATCCGTAGGCTGGGTGAGCACAGTCTGCTCCTGAATTCCAAGTTTTTTAGGTCATTTAACTTTTAGATTTCAATAAGTAGGTGCGGTCGATTGCTCAGCATCTGCCTTAACGCATCATTGACCGCAAGGTTGCTCACCTGAACACCAGTGCTTCCGCAGTTATTTATTGGCAGATGCAGTTTTACGCACGCACACACATCAGATGTTTTGCACCAGTTTTGCAGCTCTGGGTCGGAGTGTGATGTGGACACTCTTGCTCATACTCACACCGGGATCTTTGTTGTTCTTTGCAGATAATGATGGTGTCACCTTGTCTTCCAACAGCCTACTACCTCAGGTAATACCGGAGTATACCGTGTCCGTTCCGATGAGTCGGTTCAGGAATGAATGTCATTAGAATTCCCCCCCCCCCCGTTTGAAATATTTTCCTTAGTCTCCCCTGCACAGCTTTCACATGCAAATATTTTTGTTTCTTCTTAGCTTCCCCTGTGAAGGTTTCAATATTTTTATTAAGATTATTATTATTATTTATTAACGGTGTTATAAGTTGTCATAACATTTATATATACTTTTTAACTCAAATTTTTGTTTATTTTTAATATTTTTATACATTCTTGGCTCTATGCTGCACAGGGTGCTATGGCTCTTACCATGGTTGTTCTCAGATGTACTTTGCCCGGTATGGGAAGGAGCCCAAGAGCAGCCTTACACAACTGAGGTCATTCTGCCCCCTGCGGGGTGGTAACATTGTTCAATAAAAGCAGCAGGTGGTGCAGTGGTTAAAACTGCTGCCTTTGGACGCGAAGGACCCAGTTTCATATCCCGCCTCTAGCTGTAGTACCCTCGAGCAAGGTACTTATCATAAATTGCTCCAGTAAAAATGGTGCAGCTGTAAAAAATGGGTAAATTGGTGTAAGTAGCTTGGCAATGTAAGTCACTGGCGAAGTGGAGTTAAAAGCAGCTGATACCATGATGATGTTTATTTCTTCTGTAAGATCTCAGACATACACTCACTCACTCACTCATAGATGTGTGTTTTAGACATCAGACCCCGGGCTTTATACCACCCACGCTGCCTGTCACAGTCAGCCTATGTCCCCGTTGACACGACTCCTTCCCACTGACTTCTCGTCCATGTTTCCCTGTCATTATGGCCCTCGTGCTGTTCGGTCCCCTTTCCCAGCGCTCTTCCCTGCGATGCTCTGTCCTCACCTCCGCGCCCTTCGAATGGCTTTCGGCACATTCTCCCCACTGTCCTGAACGAGTGGTCTTAATATTCTGCTTTTATCCAGAACTTTCTCCCACCCATTACCCCTACCCGACCCTAACCTCCCGTCCCGTCATCTCCACACACGCACAGTGCCATTTCACTTCTGCTGCTCTTCATTTCATTACTCCTCCTGTGGTCGTCATTTTCATAGTAGCAGCTGCAAGTGCATCACATGTCGGTCAGTTATAAAGTGATGGTGCTCCCGATGTCCCGGGCGTCCCGGGCAGTGACTGTGTCCACGGTGATGCGAGGCAACGCCCACCCGGACTAATGGAAATCATCAGTCAAAGGCGTTGTTCATCAGAGACTGGAGTGTCAGAACCAATTAATGGTGTTTAACTGTGTGCAGCTGTGAGCCCTGGACTGGTCTTGTGACGTTCTCTGTGGGATTAATGCGTGCAGGTTATTGATCCTCTGATCTTTATTTTGTCCTCTCTAATTCCTGGCACAACAGCAGCGGAAGCCAACTCCGTCCAGTGACCCCCGACCCCCAGGGCAGCCTAGCAACACCCTGCAGCCCCCAGATCCGGCATTTGGGCCCGCTCGGGCTGGATTCCGTGCTGCAGGGGGTGAGTGTTTGGTACAGTGCTCTAGCGTATTGTCTCTCTCTCTCTCTGTGTGTGTGTGTGTGTGTGTGTGTGTGTGTGTGTAAGTAATTGACATATTTGCTGCTTCTCCTTCGGTGACAGTGAGGTATCTAGGACCGCTGGAGCTCTTTGCAAGTACAGGTTTTAATCCACACAGACCTCTCAGTACTGTGAGCTTTACTTTGGGAATGAAGCAGTATAGTACATTATGCACTTAGTTGATGCTTTTTTCCCCCCCAAAGTGACTTAGCGTTAAGCTAAATACGATGATTTACCTATTTGTATAGCTGGCTAGTTCTTACCCGGTATCAATTCAGGGTTATTACCATGCTCAGTTATGCTACGAGAGGAGTGTGGGATTCGGACCTGGGTCCTCTGAGTGCAAGGTGATGGCTCGTATACAGTCAGAGAGTCAACCACACACACAGTGGTGGCAGCTGCACGCAGCCCCCCTCTTCAGTGTTTATTTAAGCAGAAGAGTATCTCACTTCATTCCGTTTCCATTTAAAAGCAGCTTGCTGACAGCCCCATGCTGAGGCCAGTTGGCGTCTGCCCACTCCTTCCCCCTGTGACCTGAGAGCGGGGTAACTGCTGTGTGGTTGCCTTGTGGGTATGTGTGGCACGAGGGCTGAGCTGGGACCAATCCACTGCGCCCCACACGCACAGACACCCACCCACTCGGGCCATGCAACTCGCACACCAAGATTAGGTGCCAGTGCTGTCATATCCCAGCAGCCTGACCTTGGCATGATTTATGCCAGAAGATCAAATGTCAGCTTTCCTCCAAACTCTCCTTATGCGCTCTTCCCTCTATTTACAGAAAAAATGTACTAATTTCTGACATAAGTTCAGTCAGACCCAGGTTCGAATCCCACTTCTTTCCTGTAGCACCCTTGATCAAGGTACTTGTAAATGGTTAAATTTGCAATAAGGAACTCAACTGTAGAAGTCACACAGTATCAGCTAAATAAACTAATAATGTTGGTATTATAATAATAACATTAATAATAATGAAGTAATGTTGAATCCACCATTTCAGAAAGAGCTGAGCTGTGGCCACCCAGGCATCTGGCAGTAGGGGTGTGGGCGATCGGAGGCGCTCATGGAGGATGGACAGCGTGAGCACATTAGCGTTGAGTTAGCGTATGAGCTGTGTGTGTGAACTGGGGCAGTTAAGCCCTTTTGCACTGGGTTGGGGTGGAGTGTACTTGGCTGGGTGGGCGAGATGGGGGCGGCCGTTCTTCCCGTCTGTGGAACGGAAGGGTGTGCTGCATCCTTGATGAGGCGAGCCTTTAAAATGCTGGATGGACTCTTTTATTACAGTTTAATGAAATTGCTCTCAGGCTATCTGACCTTGATGTTGGTCGCCGGGGACGGATTTTATGTTTGAGACGGTGCGTTCCAGGAAAAACACCGTATAAACACTTAATTAATTAAATGTGTGCAAGGGACCCAGACACCGGTACAGTTGCTCAGTGCATTGGGACCTGAAGGCATCGCACTCAGACTGGCTGCCTTGCACTGAGAATGAGGACTGTTACACTGGGGTGGGTGCAAGCCTGGGTACCGTTTTGCACGCCTTCAACAGCACCAGTACCCTGATGACAAGAATTGGCTTCAGGCTGCCAAAGTCGAGCCCCGATCATTGTCAGCAGGCTTGTGGATTGCGATTATTAACTTGTATTTTGTAGCTCACACCTTTACCCAAAGTGACTTATAATTCTGGATGGCACTATTTTTTTAAATTTTTTTTTTTAAAACACATCTTATACCCATCCTCGCACCATGAACAAGGTAACACAGTGCAGACGCTGGGGAAGAAGTACAGTCTTCACACAGAGCCCACGTCTGAAGCCAAAGCTCAGGAGCCGTGTGGGACCGGTGCTACGCATCTGTCATGTCGCCGTGCCACCGTGCTGCCCCATGACCAAGCAGACTCACTGGCACTGACCCTGCTTAGATTGTCCCTCTTGGGCAGAGTGCGCGGATACTATTTATTGTGCGGCCCATTTTAGTGGTCACATAAAGTTTGAGGCACTTCACACTCGGCTGAAGAAGCTTTAACCCAGTGATCAGCCGCTCCTGCGCCTTCTCACGTGACCACCTCCTACCTCGCTGTAAGCAACCATGTTCGCAGACAGTGTGCAGTGTGCACTTCAACAGGAGAAATCATTAAACAGGAAAGATGGTTGGTCTGGCAATGGATACATGGTGTGAATGTGATGATGGACAGGTAGGTGGACGAATGGGTGAATGGATAGGTAGGTGGATGTATGGGTAGACAGGTGGACGGATGGGTAGGGGGACGAATGGGTGGATTGATGGGTAGGTAGATGATTGGGTTGGCAGATGGATAGGTAGATACATGGACATGTACAGTATGTTTAGATGGATGGCAATGAGTTGTTAGGTGGACAGCAGGTAGATGAATCAGTAGATGGTTGGGTAGGTGGATGAATCAGTGGATAAACTGCTGGAAGGACGGGTAGATGGACACGGCGGATGGATAAGCAGATAAATAGGTTCACATATGGGTGGACAGATGGATGGTAGGTGGATGGTTGAATTGTTCACTCAGAACTTTATCAATCCCAAAGGACATTACAGAGGTCAGCATAATGGTTAGGGGAGTGCCATGTGCCATCTTTGCAGGTTTCGCAGCACCATCCCAAGGAGGTCCTGGGGCGGTGTTGCCGTGGAGCCCCCTGCTCCAGCTCCATCAACACCTCCTCTTTCCGTCCTCGCTGAAGGACGAGCGAAAGCAAACACGGTGACGAGGGGTCACGCACCTCTCGTCACGCGGCTGTCCCAGTTTCCCTGTCACAAAACACCACGATGCCCTCTTGGGCGCTGTGCGAGGTCTGTCTCCACACACACACACACACACACACACACACACACACACGCTCAGATAAGAGGCTAAATGTGTTTGCAGCATAATCGCCAGCCCTGTCATATAATATAAGACTAGCACTCAGATGCAGAGGAGCCTGTGTTGGAGTGTGGAGGAGAGGGACTTGGGCTTCCACCGTCCCTCTGCGGATGCATGGCAGTAGATCAGCTGAGAAGGAGCTCCCGGGACAGCGGTAAAAGGATTGGATGGAGCAGGGAGGGAATCCGGGATGCTATTAGGTCTAATGGCGAGGCGGTTCTCTGGTCCTGGTGAAAATCCTCCCTGGCAGCCACTTTAGTGCAGTTTGTGGTGAGTCGTTGCTGGTTGAGACTCTTTGCTGGGAGAGGGGTGAACAAACCACTTTGGGGAAAGGGAAGGGCTGGTGTTTTTATTCTCAGTCTGGAGAACGCGGGACCTGAGAAAGTGTGTGCCGTGTGTGTCCGAGCTGCACGTGCTTCTGGGGGTTTTCTTGACCCCCTCCCCAAGTTTGGTGTCCATTTCAACCCGCTCGACTTTCCTGTAGGGAATCCTTACTGCTGCATAACTTCCTTGGAACCTGACCTTATAAAGACGGCTGTTAGTCGATTGGGAGGGACGGGGAGAGAGAGAGAGAGAGAGAGAGAAAGGGAGGGAGGGAGGAGAATCGGCACACAGCAGCCCAGAGACTCTGTAAACGCTATTGGGAAGCTCCTCTTCTTCTACAGCACATCACAATTTTGTTTCCTGCTGTTCAGGATCTTTTTCTGTCCGCCATCTGTGAGTGATTAGTCTATTTCCCTTTGCCCTTCCCTGCCTCCCCTATATGCGATGCGGCCATCACAATCCCATTCTCTTTTCTTTTCTTTTCTCGCCCCCCCCCCCCAGATTGCGGCCTGGGTGCTGGGGTCCCGGAGCAATTCACGGGGCTCCTGCACGGATCTTCGCCAGTCTTCGAGTCCAGAGAAGAGGCCTTCAAGGTGTCGGGCGCAGCCAAGGGGAGCCCAGGTCAGGAGAAGCGAGCCATGGATGCGCCTCTCCAGCCACCCCCTGCCCAGCCAGCGCCAGCCATAGCGACCCACCTTCCAGACCCCAAGGCCATTTATGCCACCGTGGTGCACGTGCGGCCCGAAGCTCGCCAGCCACCCGGCGCTGCGGCCGCAGCTCCCCCTGCTGGTAGGATGCGTCCGCCAGGGGATCTCAAACTTGCCCGCAGTCTTTCCAAGTCGGACTCGGACCTCCTTGTGTCGCCGCCCGGTGAGGAGGAAGGTGGACTAAGCGGCCGCAGTGAGTCCGTCTCCAACTGCAGCGCTAGCAAGAAGCGGCTGGAGAAGTCGCCGTCGTTCGCCTCCGAATGGGATGAGGTAAGAACCTCGCGTGACTTTCGCTGATGGCAGACGTGGCATTCGGCAACAGGGCAGAGCGTAGATTATGCCTCTGAGAAAGGTGGGCTGGTCTCCACTCTACAGGCTTGCAGGTAGCCTCCTCGGAAAGAGGAAGGGAAGGGGCGGGAAGTGGAGGCTGGTGACAGTTTAAACCACCGCTGCGGACTCGTGCTTCATCAAAGACAACACGCATGCGTGTGCAGGGAGAGATCAGCCTGAGGCATTACCATGACAGCAGCCGCAAACGCTTCACTGCACCGGTCACATTCACTGACATCTTGTGTGCCCCCCCGTCACATCAGAGTAGTGGTGGAGGATGGTTGTCTTAACCGGACCGGTGCTTTTCGTGCTTTTTACCCAATCCTGCCCCCAGCTAGTTTGGCGCAGTCAGTAGTGTACCCACCTGGCTTGGGATTGGTCCTGGTCTGTCTGTCACTCCACTTTAGCCTCTTAGCCCCTTGTCCTCTGCCTTCAGCCAATTTGGTTCCCGAGATTTTACTTAATCGCTGACTTTGTTGAGGAAGCAGGTTTCCCTTCACATTAAAAGCTCCCTGCCCTAGAAAGAGAGCTCTGATCATGGTGCTGCTCCCTAGTTTTCCTGCTCCAGTGGCACTTCATGCCCACAATGTCTGTGTTGGGTATTTATAAAGCCACCTGAACACAGCTGGATGGGTGGATGGACAGACGATGGATGGATGGATGGCTTCGCTGAGGGAAACTGCACAGGGCTGCAGCAACACATATACTATGTTTGTTTTGCCAACAACTGTAACAGGAGGACACTGGTGAGACATATGAATAAATAATGATGCAGAGGTAATCAGTAGTGTAAAAAATGGACAGATAAGTAAAGAAAGGTTAAAACAGATGGAACCACTCAGCCAATAAGAGGTCGGTGCCACTGCGATAGGACACGTTATAGAACCTGTAGGCTGTTGGCAGAAATGACCACAGGTGGTGCTCCTTGGACCAGCACAGTTGAACCAGTCTCTTGCCCGAGGTGCTCCTCTGTTTGGCTAGGGTGGTGTGTTCAGGTTGAATCACGATTGGGTGATGGTTAGGAGCTTCCTCAGTTTTACGGACTCGTTTTAGAACCCACCTCAGGCTGAACAGAGCAAAAAGCCCGTGCAGGTACGTCCCATCACCGTGAGTCGGGTAGCTAAGAGTCCAGATGTTACTTGTATTGCTCTGTGGAAACAAGGAAATGATCAATATAATGTTGTGTGTACTAATGTGCAGGAGAAAGTGTTTGCTTGCATAATTCTGCCACTGCGGTGAAAGTGTCCAGTTTTTAAATTTACGCAAGTGTTGCGGTGCCGCCATGCTCCCGTTCAAGCTTTTCTCAGGATGATCGTTCTCGAAACGATCTGCTTACACCCAACCTGGAGATATCTGGAAAAGAGGCCACATGCACCTGCAGGAAACATCCGGGAAGGTGTTTGGTTGGAGATCTAGGGCAGGGACAGTGCAGCGGTAACAGATAAGCTCTCCTTGTGGCCTAACCAGACTCCCTCCCTGGCTTTAATGCCTTCCTTACGGGATGCCAGAGGAAGCTGCAGAGCATCCTCCGTGTCATGGGACAGTGTCTTCATGTGGGGGGGCTGTGGGAATGCTCATGAAGGTAAAGGGTCTGGAAGAGGGGGTCACCTCCATTATGCTGAAGATGAAGCATCGTGTATCTAGCAGTGTAAGTCACCTTGGTGAATAAGGTGTGTGGGCTAGTAACACTACATAGTATCCTCTGTAAGTCGCTTTGGACAAAAGCATCTGCAAAGTGAATAAATGTAAGTGTAAATGTAGACCTTAACCACTGTGCTTTGGATTAGCCAACCGCAAGCCCCCCTGTGGATTCATTCAGTTTCAGTTAGTGTATTGCAGTGCTGCAGTTTCACAAATCATTCCAAGAGGTGTTGCACATGCCAGTCGGTCTCTGTTTATTTTTACTTGCTTTTTTAGTATTGAAATAGGACATTAAAATGGGCAGCTCAAACCAGGCCTTGTTCCCTGGGTGGTGGTTGTGCATCAGGCCATTTGGCCTTGAGCTAAAGGCCTCTGCAGTGCTACGATGGGAAGGCTGAGTACAGGGCAGAGATTGTTTCCTTTGGGAGCTGATGAGAGGCCAGTAGAGTTCACATCGTGTCACCAAATGACAGTCCGCTGTGATCACCCCTGTTTCCATGGTCTTCAACAAGCCACCATTACCCCACGCTGTAGGTTTGGATCTCCCTGCTGTGGTCCAAGGGTCTTCCCTGACCGGCATGCTGGGTATTGTCTGCAGGTTCACTGTTCAATGTGACTGGAGACATTTCCTTGATACACCATACAATAATGCACACACTGGCTCAGTTGGGACCTGAAATCTATAATGTGATAATTTTCTATAAATCCAACGTCACTTTAACGACTAAGTCACAGTGAGTACAAGCTTAATAATATAGATATCCCTCAATTAAAATACTTTAAGACTTTCATTTTTATTAATGTTTACATTTATTCACTTAGCATATGCTTTTCTCCAAAGCGACTTCCAATGAACTCTATGTAGTATTACCAGCCCACACACCTTATTCACCACGGTGACTTACACTGCTAGATACACTACTTACACTGGGCCACTCATCCATACATCAGTGGAACACACTCTCTCTGTCACTCACACACTATGGGGGAACCTGAACAGCATGTCTTTGGAGTGTGGGAGGAAACCAGAGCACCGAGGGGAAACCCATACAGACATGGGGTGAACATGCAAACTCCACACAGACTGAGCGGGGATCGAACCCACGTTCTTGCACACCACCCAGGCGCTGTGAGACAGCAGCGCTACTCACTGTGCCACCGTGCTGCTTAACGTTGAGGTTCAAATTAGAAAACTTTTAAGATGCTTGAAAACACCTTGACTCTCATTGACTGCTGGTTGTTGACAGATTCATCCCCTAAACTTGTGCAGCTTTTGTCATTTTGTTATTGATCACCAACACTTATGAACACCAGACACGAGCTGTAAACAGTTGAATTGAATGAAGGTGTTCTCGCACCCTGTACCGTTTGGGTTCACGTTTATTCATACTGGTCAACTGGGCGTCTAAATGCAGGTCATGTTCGCTCTCAGTTTTACTGAGAAATATTAGAGAATTGATTAGCGAAGAAAAGTCAATTAAAAATTGACTAAACCATATCACGAGGAACCAGAGTGCTTTTATAAGTTAAGCTTTATGGTAATAAGCTGCATTTCAAAATTAAATCACGTTCAAAGTGGTTCTATACAATACGATTCCGTTTTTAAATATGTAGATTTTTAGCTGTGGCTGTCCTCTCAAATTAGGAGTAACCGAAAGCTCTTATTTTACAGTACTGTATTTGGAGATGCGTGACTGTATCCCTTCATCTGCCCCAAATATCGCACCCTGATACCCGCTTTAAGGATGGACACTGGTAAATTCTTGGTTTTGCTCTGATTTGTGGGTATGAGTGGGGAGAGAGAGAATGAGTGTACAGTATGCTGCTGTGTCGTCATTCCCTGAACGCAGGCCAGGTAACCCTCCCTCCTGAATAATTTATTCTACAGGCTCAGGTATCGCTGTGAATGGAACCCGACTCACAGTGGCTTCGGAGAGATTGTGTCTGAAGCCTAAAATTAGCCCGGTTTCCGGAAAGGTCTCCTTAGAGTGTGGGTCACCTAAAGTGTTCCTGCTCCATACAGTTTCTCTTACACACACAGAGACTAAAGGCAATTTAGAGTCACCAGTTTACCTGAGATACATCTTTGGATTGTGGGAGGAATCCCACACAGGGGGAACATGTAAACTGGTCGCACGCTGAGTGGGGATCGAACCCATGTCGAATGGCATAGTCCAAGGGCTGTGATGCATCAGTGCTACCTGCTGCGATGCTGTGCCGGCCCAGCTAGAAGAAGCGACAGGCGCGTCGATCCCCACAGACCACCCAATTGCCGCTTTTCCTCACCTGAGGAGCTGACATGTGGTGACGGAGCGAACCGAAGTCCCCCCGGCGCTGCTTCAGCCTTCCCGTGTGAGGGAGCAACTGAAAGGAATGGTTTCAGGGCTCGAAACAAGTCACGAGCTGCGAGGCAGGCAGCTGCCGAGATGACGAGACCGGCCCCAGCAGGCTTCGGGAGAGGAGAGCCGCAGCCCCCTACGCTGAGAGCGCGTGATCGCTTGGGTCAGTGTCCGCCTGCCAGGGCGACCCCATCGCTCCACCTTTAGAAAGGGTACGAGGGTGACGGAGACCTCAGATCTTAAGTCCGAATCCCCCGGCTCTTAGATTTGCACGTTGCCTTTCCTAACTGTCTTTTTTTTTTTTTTTTTATTTCTGTTATTGTTATTATTTATTCCTCAGCTTTACATTATTGATGTGTGTCTGCAGGGCAGCTGCTGCACTTGTTTACTGCATGGCGTTGCAATATTCATGCGTCTAACCGCGGTGCCGCCGTTAGCGCTTGCTCCTTCGTTACCTGGCATTTGTAACACGCTGTCAGAGCGAGGCATGCTGGGTATGAGGGACCGGATTTCCACACTTGAGGAGGGAGCAGGTGAGAGTGTGATTGGGGCGATCCCAAGATGCTGCTGTGTGTGCCGCTCGCTCGTGTTCTGCCTTAAGCAGCCTTTCCGTACTCATGTATTGCTTTTTACAAATCACCGCACTTCCAGACTCTTGGGGGGTTTCCAAGAGCCTTGTGATGAAAATATAAAAACACAAAATACCCCCATTTTCTTTAATATTAACAGTTCCAAATGTAAGGTGGTTGCATTTGATTTATGGTGTGATCAATTAATGTTGAACTATTATACCCTCAAAAAATGGAGCTTATCATTCTGGACAAGGAAGAAGCTGACCAATTAAAGGTTAGTCCCATGAAGTAAAGAAATTTTTTTTCCTCATTTGAGCAAGAGTATATCTGTCAAAATGAAAACAGTTATACCCGTCACATTTTTCATAGAGAGCGCAAACTGCTGTCGGTAGATGTTACGATCCATACGTCACGACGGTAGGTGTTATGATCCATATGTCATCTATCCTGCGTTCTATGAGCGATGAACATCGGTGCATCAAGTGGAAGGCAACAGACTAGGTTTACTTAAGTCACATGTCTGCAGCCATGTCTCTCAATGTAATGCACAGATTGTATTTTTGCTGAGATGTACGTCGCTTTGAACAAAAGTGTCTGCTAAATGAATTAAAAAAAAGAAGAAAGAAAAAAAGAAAAGGTTAAGAAGTACATTAGAAGGTTGCTCATGACGAAAGCTGACCAAACCTGGATGTCTGCTCTAAGGCGTGAGATGAAGAACAGCTCTGTTTACTTGTCCATATCAGTTGCCACCCAGGTCTTATGAAGTGACTTTGTTGACTTACTGTGCATGAACATGTGCAGCGTTTGCCATATGGTTACTGATCCCTAGCACTCTCAAACCAGCTGAGACAGCTGGTAGGGTAGTGGTTACAGCTGCTGCCTATGGACCCACCGGTTGCAGGTTTGAATCTCACTTCCAGCTGTAGTACCCTTGAGTAATGGAGTTGGTCTAAATTGCTCCAGTAAAATTACCCAGCTGTATAAATGGGTAAATAATTGTAAGTAATTTTCAGAACCGCTTGTCCCTTACGGGGTCACGGGGAACCGGGTTGTAAGTAATTGAACACTGTAAATTGCTTTGGAAGAAAGCATCAGCTAAATGGGAAAAAATGTACATGTTGTTTGGGTGTGTTTTACTGCCAACTATTGGTGGGCCGTGGAAATGCAGGTGACATTTGTTCTGCGACAAATTTTTTAAAGTAAATAAGTGACGAAAATACAATTAAAAATAAACGCCTGTCTTCAGAAATTCATAACTCGAGCATTCAGAACAAGTGAACACAGTGTATATACTGATCAAAATCTGCAATGAGTCTGGTCAGACATTTTTTTGTTGCCACGGAATGCGCCCACCCCCTCGACAAATCGGGGAAGGGTAAAACGCACTTTCCTTTATAACAAAAGGCTTTTGCAAAATCAGCACTGTGATGGAGTTTAGGTCTTTGCCACTAGACTTTCAGTTTGTGACATTTCGGAATACTTCCCTGCCTCTCGGGTTCAAGTACAGCTGAACCTGGTGTCCTATTAAAGCAGTGTTTGGCAGGGAGCTGGAGGCAAGTGATTAATTATGAGCTGCAAAGTTATTGGGAAATGTCCTGTCTGGAAGATTCGCTGAATTGTATTACTCTTTGCAAATTTGCTGCAGGTGTAGCTATTCATTATATTCTGGTCACTGTGTATGTGTGTGAGAGATGCTGTCCCTTCCTGCGTGTTCTTTGCACAAGGCCCATCATGGTACAATAGTGATGCTCTTCTTGATATAAGTTTGTCAAATATGAAGGCATGTGATGCTTGCAGGCTGTGGCGTAGCTCTTCACAGTGGTGGCCTTGCAAACCCTCCCGATCCTGGAGCCGCTGCCCTGATTTAATAACCTAGCAGCTGCCTAGACGTATCCTCCCATGGATTATCCTTGCTCTCGCATTGAGACCCCGCATTTCGAAATCCTCGGCACGTGCATTTGAAAAGCGGCACCGGAGTGCCGAAAAGTAGTTTGTCACGCCGGCTCTACATCGTTTTATGATTATTTATTTCTTTTTTCTGCCTTTTTAAAAGTTTCTCCGTGAAGCCTTCGTCATGGCCGTCTTGCCTTGGCTGGTTGGCCCCGAGGATGCTATGCACAGTGTGTGACAGTGTGTGGGTGAGGGATCTCAGGACACCACAGGGCCTTTGATTGTCCCCTGTTGACTCTTTCTGTCCACCCCCATTTTAAAGCGCGCGCACACAGACAGACACACACACACACACACACACACACACACACACACACTCCCCTCTGCTGTCTCAGGCTGTGGAGATTTGAATTGCATGAGGCCCAAAGTGGATAAAAAGCCGGCTCATGACTTGCTAATGCGGACCCCCGTTGCGATGCCGGGCCCCGGCCGGACTGACGACCCTGCGCTGGGGGGTGGGTGTACGGGGGTGCGCCTCCGTGGGCCGGCCAGCGCTGAATGGCACGGAGGAACATGGGGACGAAAAGCCCCACAAGGCTCTGTGCTCCACAGCGCAAAGAGCTCAGCTCTGGCCTCTTCGCCCCCGAACACGGTGCTGGCGCGATGGCTGCCCCGAGACCCGCCTTCGTGAGTATCCACTACAGCATATGCGGGCAACACACAGACGACTGAGACTTTGCACAGTACACCGGTGTACATTGTGCGCTTGTAATTTGAATCAAATGAAATTTCATAACATATTAAAAAAGGAATATGCATATTGATGACTGAACTTCCACACGCAGGTGAACTTGCGGAGCGGATTCTCGGACGGCGAGTCACGGCTCCGCACTTGTCACTCGGTGATATATCGCTGGGCATCTCTCTCGCTCGCGCTCTCCGTCCCTCTTGTCTCCTCTGTTTTCGTCCTCTGGGTTGCGTCTCATTTTTCCTCCCTTTCTGAGCCCCGTGTGTCCGCTGCTGGCTACAGTGCAGTTTCATCCAGGGAACACGGAGACAGAGAGGTTCAGAGAAAACAGATTGTTCATCCTCTGTGGGCTGCGGGGGCTTCTGATCGCATAGAGTCTCGGCATATTTTCGGATACTGCGTTTCTGATTTTCTTTGAGAAAGTTAAATGAGGGTTTCAGAATTCCTGATAAGTGCGCTGTATTTAAATGAAATGAACTGACACTCCTGATCCTAGTTCTGTTTCATTAAAATAGCGGTAATAGTGTGTGTGTGTGTGTGTGTGTGTGTGTGTGTGTGTGCGTGCGCGCATACACCATCCCCCTCCACTGGAATGCCTCCTGTCCATGTGATGCTGGCCATTGGCACCCCTCTCTTTTGTCTGCTCCGGGGGTTTTGGCACCCATTGCCGGAGGCTGCCTGCTCGCCATTGTGCCGCCCGCTTTTCAGGCACGCATCTTTGGCTTGGTGACCCCGGGTGCGCCAGCAGACCGCGACCCGGCCATTGTCCTCCTCGAAGCGCCGTAATGGAGGAATCCCTCGGTACGGATCGGGATTAAATCTATTCAGCTGCCAGACACGCTCGCTGTCAATGGACTTCGAGATGAACCTTCTTTGCTGGTTCGGTTCAGTCTGAGATTTGCTAAGACTCATGTTTTGTTGATCTGTGTGGGGGGGGTGTTTGTGCTCATCGCTCACAATTTGGGGCAGGATGCTGATGTTACGCTGGAGCGTGGCCACGTTACTAGGTGTGCATGTGTGGCTAGTGTGAAAGCTTATTATTTTAAGTGCTTTCGCACTCTCACTAGGGGTATGAGACGGGATTAATTCAACTGGCTTCCACCATGCTAACAGCTCCTATCTGGTGTTTTCTGGTGGTGTTGATCAATAAGAAGAAAATGAACATTTTAAGTTTGTCGGGTAAGTAGGCCAATAACTGACATTAAATAGGAGTTTGCAGAGACGAGGTGTTTTTGTCTTTTTAAATCGCTTTTACGGTGTATGTTTTTAAATTCATTGTTGCTGTATCCGTGACTTTTACAGAACCTACTAAGCAAACTGAACTAGTCTTTATTATGCTTTTCTTAAGTGTGTGGATAATAAAGCAAACTGAAAGTGGCTAGCTGCTGACTAATGTTGCACGTGTTGTTTCAAGTTAATAAAAGATAATAAATTGAAAATCCTACAACAGACTGGCATCCCATCCATGGCGCTCCCTACCTCACACCCTGTCTTTCTAGGATTGGCTCTAGAATACAGCAGCCACCCACAGGATGAGCAGCGGATGCGAGTCGAATGCAAGTTTTTAGTTCATTATCGTTTTATCTAAAGTTTTTACAGAAACTGGCCCTTGAATAAATCAGTTGCGGTCTGTATTACTAAGCTTTCATTGATTGTCACGCAGTGGCTGCATTTAAGAACAAATCAAATTACAACCAGATTTCTTATTGCAATTGTGTTCATAAGTTGAGGACCAAGCGTACACAACTGGAAATTCATTAGCTGCTATGGACCTTCGGAGGGTTAAAATAAGATTAGCTCCGTTTTTTTTTTTTTTGTATAAAGGGAAAGTGATAAAGCTGTGTGAACCCTGCCTGAAAGATATTCCAGTCACTCTCGCTTCCTGCAGCTTTTCCTTCTCCTAAAAAATTTGTTTTGCGATGGATAACATTTAGCCTTAGTTACGGTCCCTTTAGTGTTTCTAATTTTCTAAGCTTTAATGTTTATTCTTGCTTGAGTCTACCCCAGGGAATGAACAGCGACAGATCTGTCTTTCCAAAGCCCTAGCAACACATTCATGTTTCGGGGGAAGCCACGTTGCGGAGCAGGTCACAGACGACCCTGTTGCTGGCCGTGGAAATCCGCACGGTCCCCGGCACACGATTGCCAGGGCTGCAGCACTTGTGCCTTTCGTAACGAAGCTTAGCAAGGCGCCAAGTTGCCGTGGCACCGAGCCTGACCGTTTACTCTTTTGCATATGCTCACGTTTCCTGTATTTATTAGTTCAGTGCGGATGTGACGGTGCCGTGTAGTCAGAGAACACGGATTAGTTTGCAGAATTTAAATCTCCTCGAGTGTGAATTATTACTGTTATTTTTATTACTATTATAATACACTCAGTGCACATTGCTGCTGTGGAGGGAGCTCACTTGAAGATTCATCAGTGCTTTAATGCTGACCGTGCCACTTCACTTCAGACCATTTTGGAACCACTGCGTACTTCAGTGAGCTGAGGTCAGTTGCGTTTCCTTAAGGTGTAGTTACAGGTTCCCTCCTGGGTTTTGTACCAGCAGTGAATCTTTAGGTGAGGAACTCAGATGAGTGGGTATTTATTCTATTTTCTTCATTTATCTGGTGCTTTTCTCAGAAGTGACTTAATTTTTACTGCTTATAGTTATTGGGTCATTTTCACTGGAGCAATTTCGGGTAACTGCCTTCATCAAGGGTACTAAAGCAAGAGGTGGGATTTAAACCCATGTCCTCAGTGACTGTACTGGATTGGCTGATCAGGTCCAATGCTCAGCCTAATTAATTGTGCTGCTATTTGACGCAACAGCACCACAGTGAGCCCCCCTCCACCCAATCCAGTGGCACTTTAGACTGTTTGACAGTTTTGTACAGTATCGTACCAGTGACGCATAGTCCAGCTTGTTGATTGGAGACAAAGGATGGGTTGTAGGTTGTGAGTCAGCTACGCTGGAGCCATCGAGCTTGGTCTCCTCAGTAGTCTTGACCGGTCCTCCATCCACTTGATTTAGTCTCTGCAGTAAACGAGTTCCTGCTTTTGGGATGCCTCCCACCCCCTACTATTTACACTGAGGTTGCAGCCTTTGGGGCTGGCTGGGGTTCCCGGGTGAGGGAGAAGCATAATGACAATAAAATGAGAGGAAAACCTGAGGTCCATGCCCCACCCCCACCCCCAAGGTCTCCTCTCCACCTCACTGCTTTCCTGGTCCTCCACATTTTGCCTTATTCTTCCACGGTTGACACTACCCCATCATAACCCTCTAACATTGAGTCCGTCTTCAGAAATTCCTGCCTGCAATGCACAGTTCTCTTCTGTGGTGTGTTGTGAGGTGCTACTTGATACTTTAAAAAAAATTTGACAGGTTAATAAATGTGTGGCCTTTAATCACTGTCAATAATGCACTCAAACTGTATATGTAGTATACTGTATGTCTAGACAAAAAGTGGGTAAAAATTGATGTACTTGGTTGGATCTAATAGATTTACAGTGATATCACGTTGCTGCAGAAAATTTGGTTTTGGTGTTTTCACACTGTCACCCTTTCATATTTTTGAAGCCTCCTGTGTCAAAAACTGCCAGGGCCGTTCCTCTGAGACTTCTCTGTATATTCAGTATATTTGATGCATCTGTGGCCCGAGAACCCACAACTTCACTGCTGCACTTCCATGAGATTTCTTTTCGTGGTGCTTTCTAGATCATTCTGTCTAACTCCCTGTTCTCCTGAGACTGGTTACCTGGTGTGTAATCCCCTGGACGTGGTTCATCAAGGACCAGTAGATGGTTGTTGTGGTTGTGGAATGTTTTTTGGTGCAAAAAAAAAAAAAAAAAAACCCAATTCTTTTACAGCAAACACAGAGGTATCAGTCCACCCAGCGACGGAGACCTAAGTCGGTCCAGAGCGTAAGATGACCTTTTCACGTGTTGTTTCCACTGTCTTGTCTGTCTGTCTATTTATTTATTTATATTTTTTAACTGATTTTTGGTGAATGAAGTGAAGCTTTGGAGATATGGGACGTAGTGGGTGGTGGGTTGGAAACGTTGGTCCTGTAAAGAGTTCTGGGTGGAGGGTGTCCTTTGCTGCTGCTGCTTGAATTTCTCTATTTGTGATGGGCCTCTTTTACCTTCTTTACCCTACTTGCCTCTGTCTGCATTTGAGGTTTGCACACCCCTTCCATTTGAGCTGGCTGCTGGTGCAGGGCATCTGGGACAAAGGTTCGATAAACAGTAGGACAAGTCTTTTCAGCTGCTGCTTTTGTGTCGGGTAGACATATACAGGTACAGTACCAGCTACAAGTGTGAGCACACCTGGGCAACACCTGTATGGGATGAACTTCACAGAAGAGTGAAAGCAAAGCACCACACGGGTACTAAAAATGTAAAAAAAAAAAGGAATAAAAAGCTGGTATAACAGGTAGCCCGTTATAGCTGAATGCAACAGTTTTTACTGGCCTTGACTTCTCCAAGAGATGCCTATGGCAGACTGCTCCATAAAAGTTGCTCAAAGTTACAACAAGGCATATTCTTGGAAAGTCACGATTTTACCTTAGGGGTATAAATGGGGCGATTTTTCTCTTGCTTTATTAAATCTGAAAGCAGAAAAAAAGGAAGATCTCTCTTCCCCAAAGTCCGTTATGGGCATCTCATTTGGTGGGTGCAGTGAGAAATGCCATGCTGACCTTAAGCAACAAAATAAAATTAACATAATGCTTATGCTGAGTGTTTTAATGTGGTCTCGCAGAAAAGTCTTCTGATCTTCTAGTCCTCAGTCCTCGTTTTAGTTGTTTCTCAATACTGGAAAATGAAGCCATGACCAGTCCTCCTTTTACCTTAGTTTTTGTTGTAACACCTAAAATTTTGTATTCGTTTTTTTTTTTTTTTTTTTTTTTTAAGAAAAAAAAGGCCATGCTTCAAAGAAGCAGTAAGAAGGAATAATGTTGGGGTTTGCGCCCTTGGTGTGGCCACTAAGCAGACGCACCACACTTCGGAAGTGTTTTACGCTTTAGGTTGTTACCTGCGGCATGCAACGCTTGGAGGCGGTCGATGCTCTGGGGCATGTCAACTTGTTGAGAACCAGCATGAGTCCCTCATGATGGAGGACACATCTCCCGAGGAGGTGCAAACCAAACCTGAGTAGCAATTTCACCTGACAGCTATGCTGGGGGTCCGCCCTTTCATATGCATCACCCTGTTTGAAGGGGGCACGTTCTCTATGACGTGGAGCAGCAGGGGAGCCGTGCTTATAGAACCGCTCTTTCCGCATCGCTCTGTGTCTGAGTCCAGTGTGTGTGCAGAGGTGTGCATTGGTTCAAGCTTGATGTGTGTGTATGTGAAGACAAGCTCAACATGATGCATGCGTCTCTTGTCCCGGATGGTCTACAGTGCTTGTAGGGTTGGCCTTTTCGGTTCATCCTAAGTCTTGCTGCATCACCTGTGCCAAGCTGAAAGAAAAGCCATGACCACACACAGATGTATTTAATCTGTTCAATTACATAACGTGTCCAAAATCATTTTAAGATTGATCGGAATTTAAAGGAAAAAAGGTTGATACTGTCCAGTTTTTCACTGGTTCCTTAACTTACAAACTCGAGCGGGACCAAAAGTCAGTTCATATCTCGATTTGTTCATAAATCCAATGTCACTTTTACCACTAACTGAGTCAATAAGTGACATAATACAGATGTACCTCCATTTATTAGGGTCAGTAGAAAAAGCTTTAATTCAAACAATATTCTGTAAGACTCATTTCACTTATTTGAAACAAAGCTAAAATTATTTTGCAATTATTGAAGAGGGAAGAAATCCATCATTACCACTACTTCATGGTTAAGTAGACGTATTCAGCCCATAATCATGCGCAGTGTATTTCAGCTTTTGGCCACTCAGCCTTATTATCTACACAATCAAAAGGTTAATAATACAGGCACTTTTTGGTCTATTTGTGGCGTAGGTTCTGTGGAAGTCTTCTGTGAATCAATAATATATTTAAAAAAGAAGGAAAGAAGTTAACATGGAAAACTAAAATTAAACTAAAAGAAATCCCTGTAGTTTAATTTCTTGAATGCGCAAGTCAACCAAGCTGTAAACACTTTGGTTGTGTTTTGAACAAAGATGGTCCCACACTCCTGTTTGGATGAGTTAGGGTTTTACTTCCAGCTGACGACTGGACATGGAAATGTGGGTTGCCTTCACTCTCAGAAAACAGTTTTCAGAAAAGAGATGAGTGAAGAAAATACAATGAAAAATAAATTCAGTCTGGAAAAAATTTTAAGCTCAATCTTCAAAAAAAAATTACTTGAACATTTGTAATGCAAGGAGCCGGTGTAATGGCATGTTTTTTCTTCATGGTGAAAAATAGCACATTTCAAATGGGATCCTATCAAAATCATGAATTTAGAAATGGTAGGCGAACTCAAAAAAAAATTAAAATGTACACTTTTAACTGTTTAGCAGGGTTTAATTCATGGCCCTTAATTATAGCATCCCCACCACATTTGAAACTAATTTTTTTTTTTTGTACCCTCCACCCTCAGATCGAGAAGATCATGACGCTGATAGGAGCTGGGATCGACTTCTCCAAAGAACAGCCGCCCACTTCCTCAGGTGAGACGGTGTTATTAAACACAAACAGAAGGTGGTATTGGAGAGGCTGACTTGAATGACACAGTAACTCACATGATACGGTTGGAATATATGTTTAGCAACCTATCACAAAGGCTCAGAAGAAACTAAAATCATTAGGGGAGTTGGTGTTTGGGAACATTTCACCGAAGCTTAATTGGTAATCTAGTAAAGTCACCGAAGAACGGTAATGATGTATAAGCATTGTGAATGAAAAGTTGGTTTCTCATTCTTTGGGCACACTGACCATGTTGTACTTTTCCCAATTTTGCAGGAGTACCATGTATCAAAATGCAAGTAGTGACTCTAATTTAAGCACGGCGGAGCTTCTTCTGTACCAGTGGCCTGGTTTTCCTGCGTGGTAGACAGTGAATGTGCACAGACTGTAGATTAGATAAATGGAAGACTTTTTTTTTTTTTTCCTGCTCACTTTAAAAATATATTTATTTATTTATACTTTAGATGTAAACTTTTTTAAAAAAAAAAAAAAAATTCTGCCTATTCCTGTATAAATTATAACCCTCCTTGCAGCTTGTGGTCCTACCTTGTGTTTGTGCCATTCAGTGTGTGCTGTGAGATTGAGTGTATGGTAGGTTCCTTTCTTATGCCCACTGCCCTTTGATTTTAACTAAATGTGTGAATCAGTGGTGCTGCACTTACACCTATAAGAGCTCCGCATAGGAGTTGAATGGGTTCGGTTAGGACATTATGCTGGATCAGGTGGTTCCTTGCTGTGTTCCACAACTGAACTTTTGGGACTCAACCCACCACGACTATAAAGCCCTGCTGTAACTGAATGAGCATAGTAGTTGGCGCCACTGCCTCTGGACTCAAAGGTCCTCTATTTGATTCTCACCTCCTGCTGTAGTACCCTTGAGCAAGGTACTTACCCTAAGTTGCTCCAGTAAAAATGACCCAACTATATAAATTGGTAAGTCATTGTAAGTAGCTTGACATTGTATGTTACACTGGCAGAATAAATAAATGTAATAATGTAATGGAAGGATAAGGAAAATACATGTCAAATGGTGAATGGCCTCTTTCTCCATTGTAAGACTGCTTTTCAGTTTTGCACAAATGCTTTTTTTCTGCTCTTTACATCAGAATCCAGGTCTTTGTTGGTGGATCAGCTTTTGATTTGAATGCCATTGGTGAGATCTGCCCTCACATGCTGTGTACAAAGGTGCACCTTGCAAGATGGTATGTGGCCTTTGGCCTGTTGTCTAGAGGACACAGCAAAAGAGGTGATTCATTCTCTGCTTTGTCACACGGTGAGTTTAAGTGACTTGGATATTACCAATTAGCTGTACTCCCATTTGGCTTTGAGGAGGCCCCAATCATGTTGTTCCATTTAGTGTGAATGGTCCTTTAGGCTGGTGAGAGAAGGATCACACTGAATTGCACACATGATGGGTACTGATGAGATTCATAAAGACGTCCCTTCTTGGTGTTAGGAGCCTTGGCAGACAGTTTGGTGGTGGGACTTAGGAGAGCGTCTTGGGACATGTGGAGTTGAAATCAATCATCCCGATGGGTGGGAGACGTCAGCCTCTGACCTTCAGCTCTCCTCAGCTCTCGGGCGAAATTCGAGCATGTAGCATTCTGTAATGTTCCACTAGGGCAGCAGGTAACATAGCGGCTAGAGCCGTTGCCTTACGATCGAAAGACCCAGGTTGCAGTCCCACCCCCTTCCATTGTGCCCTTGAGAAAGGTACTTGCCTTTAATTGCACCACAAAAAAATTACCCAGCTGTATAAATATGTAAATCATTGTAAGTCACTTTGGAGAAAAGTGTCAAATAATGAGTAAATAACTAAATAGAATCACATACGTCTCAGAGAATACAAAAATTCCTTACATCAACAATTAGAGGTCGAATTGTGAATTATAGCAGACCGATCGAAACATTACGCCCTCTGCTGCCCAAAGAAGGATGCCTGTCTTGTATTTGCTCCAGCTTTCCGGGCAGAAAGGGAACGGGGCTTATTTCAGGCCTGCTGCACACAGCCTGGTGCCACTGCTGCTGGTGTACGCAGGCAGGGCCCAGTGCAACTACAGTGCGACATCTTGGCATATTCCCCATTCTGCTCGACGGCGTTGTCTCGGCGTTGTCTCGGCATTGTGTGCAAGGTGACCCCTGCAAGCCGAACACACACCAGCCTGTTTCTGCTCCTCTTACCGCCCAGTCCGAAAATGCTCATCCTCCCAGCAGGCTCCAACCCCTAAACGTTTCCTTTTCATTACCGTTTCAGATGTGCAAATTCATGTAATGAGAGCACGGTGCACCTCGCGAACCAGTAAAGCGTTATCACGATCCTGCGTGGTTACGGCAGCGTCTCAAGTGCGTAAAGTGGAAACTGGGTAATCCGCTTACGGGAAACTGCAGAAAAAGTGGTGTGCGGGTAGCTTCTTCTAGTATCTTTAATACCTAAGATGCTTTAGGCATTTCATGTAGCACTTTAAAAATGGGGTCTGCAATTTGTGCGTTTAACGCAGCATTTCACTTTTTATTGTCTGCGGATTCCGAGTGCGCTGCTTCACTCGGGGTCTTCTTCCGTATGTGTTGCCCCAGTAATCGTATCTCTCCAGCTCTGCTCGGGCTCTGTTCTCCTCCCAGACTTGGTGCAAAGCAGGGTCTGCTGCCACCGCCGTCTCCAGCTGGGCTCCTTGACCCAGTTTGTTTCCGTTGCCGACAAAGTGGATGGGCTTCGCCTGCTCTGTTTGTTCACGTTGCCGGCTTCCCTGTTGGGCGGCTGTAATTGTAGAGAGCTGGGTGTTTGAAGAAGAAATTTGTCTGTCACCTTCTCCCATGTCTTCATAATTTTGTGCTCATGTCTTTCTCCTTTGTTCTCTCTCTCTCTGGCACCACTGTGAATTCAGAACCCCCACCGCCCCCCCGTGCGTGTACACACACACACACACACACACACACACACACACACACACACACACACGCACTCACCCTGGCCCCCGCTGATTCAGCCTGTTTAATTGCTTGTTAACAGCGAAGATCAATAGGGAACCACGCTGGGGCTTGGGTAGCAGACATTGGATCTTCTGCTGACGCTTGCGCCGGTCTTCCAGCACCATATGCAACTGGTGGTTGTTCTGTATCGCACGCCGTCGATGAGAGCATGGTATCCTCCTTTGTCTGCATGAAAATGTGAAGTTCAGTGTTCAAATAGCACCAGCTGCAGTCTTATGCATAAGATAAAATAACAGATAAAAGAATATACAAAGAGATAAACAAAATAAAGAGAAATGCTCATTAAAAATATGTGGTAATGCTCAACACATTCGTACGTTTATTAATTTAGCGGACGCTTTTCTCCAAAGTGACTTCCAACAGATATTATGTAGTGTTATCAGCCCACACACCTTATTCACCAAGTTGACTTACACTGCTAGATACACTACTTACACTGGGTCACACATCTGTCAAACAGTGAACTTTACAACTTTGAATAACTATACATGTATGTATGCGTGTGTGTGTGTGTGTGTGTGTGTGTGTGTGTGTGTATATATACATATATCAACTTAGTACATAATCATATTTATGTACATTGCATACCTTGCATTTATATAAAGTACATTATGGAATGGTATTAACTGTTTCATTTAGCACTTGTATCATTAAACTTTGTAATTGTAAACTTTTAGCACCATTACTGGTGTCTAACTTATTTCCAGCACATTTAAATTGTATTTATTAATTTATCTGATACTTTTTTCCCAAGCAACTTGCAATATTAAGGTACCTACAATGATTTATCCATTTATACAGCTTGGAAATACTACTGGAGCAATTAAGGATAAGTACCTTACTCAAGGGTACTACGATAGTAGTTGACGTTCGAACCGGCAACATTCAGATTCAAAGTCAGCAACCCCAATCCTCTCAGTAGAGAGTAAATATAATTTCTGCTGGAGTAGAGTACGCAAGAGAGATAGTAAGTATAAACTGCAGTCGTGTTATCTGTGAGAATGTGTAATATGTACACAAACACTAAGAACCTTGTCCTGTTGCAATGGATAATACTGGAAATAATATCAAGATAATTTGATATCAAACTGATGAATTACATTTCTGGATAAAGTGAAGACAAATGAAATATGACTTCCAGTTCTGTCACCCATGTGCCCCATAAAGGTTACAGGAATGATAGTAAGTTGTGTGGTTCTGGAGGGCTCATTGGGAAGGGACCTTGGCCTCGGGTTGAGAGAGCGAGCGGTGCCAAGAACTTTCCCGGTGCACTAGGTGTTGGTGCATTGTCAGCCCATCACGTCCATCAGCGTCCAGGTTCGAGTCCCACCTCCTGCTTGTGCAACCATTGATCGTACTACTTATTTCGAACTATACGTCAAAATTACCCAGCTGTATCAATGGGTAAAACACTGTAATTAGCTTAATATTGTATGTCTGACCGTGACTTGTAATTGCAAGCAAAGGGTTTGACCCGAGAACCATATTGGCCACGCGTTGGGAGTCGCACGTAGCATGAGCCTCTCCTCCAGGCCTGTTTGTTAGGAACTGGGAGCTGCTCTGTCTGCACTACCTGTTGACACTGGCTAGTTTGTCCACATTCCCTTCATCTCATATGATGATTTGTGAACTGCTGTGAATTCACTTTAGAAGTAGAAATATGGCATCTCTGTTCCTGACTGTGTCCAGCCTTCATCCCCTGTTTAATTGCCCTTCCTTCATCGCCCAGTCATGGAGTAGGAGCTGGGAGGGTTGTAGTAAACAGTGGGACAGATCACCCTCGCAGACAATGAACAGCACCCCCACGGAGGCAGGGGCGAGGGTGAATGAGCGAGTGAGTGAGTGAGTGAGCGAGAGAGAGAGAGAGAGAAGGAGAGGGAGCACAAAGGAAGGAGGGGAAACTGGTCTCAGACAGCATAATTTTCACCATTCACGGCTCTGGAAAGACACGGATTCTTCCGTTTGTGGAAACGTCGTTTGTGAGTCACAGACAGGGAATCCCAGCCGGCGGTGCGCTGCTCTCCACCGTGGGGGTTCGCTGTGAGAAGGGGAGGGTCTTGCGGCTGAATTGGAGCACTGATGTGTGAGGGGCTGTGGAGGTGTACTGGGGTAGCTGCCGGGGGCTGTCGGAGCTGGCCGGCGGAGCGCTCGACCTCTCCGTGTTCTCGGAGCCAGACAAGTTGCTGACGGCGGGTGCGAGCGAATGGGATCTGCTGCAGTCTTTCTTTGAACGGACTTCCTGTGGGGCAGGACGGGACAGACAACCGTGGCTGGTGGTGAAGGAGGTTGGATCCACTTCGGAGGCGGGATTCATCACGGAACCGGTGGACCCGTTAACTCTGTGCCGATCATTTTTACTCTGACGAAAGCCGTTCGTCTGCGAGTATCAAGGAAGATGTGGCTGTATTGAAAGCCTGGATTGACACCGCGTCGCTGTCACAGACAGTGCTGCAAGTGGTGTCGACCGCAAAAGTTGCTCATCTTCATCGTAACGGAACTGGGTTTGCTTTTCATTGCTGATGGCTTTCAAGAATTTGGAGCTGACTGTCTGATCGGGGTGGCAGATGGTTTGGCCGGGGGGGAAGTAATACCGATTGTTGATCTTTACTGGATAAATTCTTCTTTTCAGTGTTTTTCTTTGAATTTAACTTTGAATGAATGATGAGAGTGCAAGAGTGAGTTTGTAAGAAGATGGAAAATTTTTTAAATGAATGGTTTTGTTTTTTGTCAGCGTGTCCTGTAAGGCTCTTTTAAAAGTTACACCGAAATGATATACTTAAGGCTGCTGATTCCTGACTGACTTTTTTTTTTTTTTTTCTTTCTTCCTGTCGGGTTCACTCTGTGCATAGTCACTGGTATGCTAAGGTACCAGGGGTAGTGTCACCATCAACCAGGACCCCAGGTGCCACGTGTGCCGTCACCCCTGCTCCTTCCCTGCGTGTCGGGTTTGTCCCGGCAACTTGTGACCCGACGCCTCTGTGCTCTGTCAGCGTTATTGCCGACTGATGGGGCAGAAAGAAGGTGTGGGCCAAGCAAGGGTCACCATCTAAATCACGTGACTTGTTCCTCATTGTGTCCCATCGACACTCCCAACAAGCACCCCCATCTCTTTCAGAGCATCGGACAGAGGACCATGGATGTTCACCTCTTTTACCTGTGCGCTGTGCTCTGATTCATGGAGTAATTAATGTGCTGCTTCAAATTTCTCACAGGACAGCTGAGATTTTATTTGCATTTTGTCAATTTGCAAGATTACCCTGCTTATCTGGGGGATGAGTGAATGATTCCTCAAGGTTTTTGGCAAGTTGCAACCCACCCAGATACTGCCCCTTAATCTGCCCCAGATCCACTCCCTTCCTGCCTTTTTGCCTTTACCGTGGTCATCCTGACAGTGCGGAACAGCCCTGACCATACCTCCTTCCCCTTAACCCCTCCCTTTGTGGATTAATCTTTTTGCTGGTCTAAGAGTTTGGGCCCCTACGGACCCCCGTGGGAGCCCCCGTGCCAACCTGGACACTGTCTCCCCTGCCCTCCTGGTGCTTCTGTGCCCGGCTCCGCTGGCCGAGGATGATGTGGCAGTGTCATGTCTCGTCCTCCGGGTGCCGGTGCTACCGACTGAATGGCTTCTCTCTGCTAAAGCGCCTCCCTCTCTCAGCAGGTGGTGCTGGCGCACGCTCCTTGGACCAGCCTGTGGGCGACTGGCTGGAGCATGTGGGCCTGCCCCAGTATGAGAGCAAGCTGCTGCTCAATGGCTTCGATGACCTGCGCTTCATGGTGAGTCTCGTTCCTTCTGCCCGACTGCTTTGTGTTCTCTCTGACCTTCATACCATCCTATAATATCATGCACTTTTGTCTTCAAGTCCCCAGATGGACTGGTACTGATATGTTTAATAAAGTGTGTTCTGGCAGCTTCCTAAAAGGATCATGTCAAAATGGTAATGTTCTGTGTGTATCTTCATTGTTATACCATATCCTTCTGGCTTCCCTTTCTTGATCTCCTTTGTTCTGCTGTGAAATGCAAAGATGTGCTGCAAAAATGTGAATGGAGAAGATGTGTATGGAAAAGCATTTCTTGTCTTAGTAACATCATGAACATCTTGAAATGGGTTTGTAAGATGGGGAATCAGCCACAGGTGAAATGTCTTCCCTCAAATCAGAGCATCCTCTGAAGTATCTCATGCATCATAAAGTAATAGTCAAGCAGCATCTCCTACATGTGGACAGATGACTGCTAGATTGACAGATGTTAAAGAAAATGCGCGTTTTACGCTTCTGTTCTGCTTTGCTTTTTAAATGCATCCTGAATGCATCAGATTGAGAACAACTGCTGTAATTTATTCAGATTGGCCTCTTCTAGAGGAGTTGAAAGAGCAAATTTGATACGGCCATTGTGGTATGAATTAGCCTCTGGTTTCACCCCAGCCACGCTTATTGACTTCCATACCAAATGGATGCCTTTAAAAACAGCTTAAATTGTTAAATGGAAAGACGAGAAGGAAATGCCTCCCCTCCCAAAGATCAGTCTTCCTGAGTAAACCACTTTTAAATATTTAAAGACCCAAAAAAGCAAAAAGGCCTGGTAGCCAAGAAAGTGTCACAGCATTGTAAACAAGGTAGTTGGAAGCTGAAGGATATGTACTGGTGTCTTTAGGCTTGCGTTGTCGTTGATTTTTACAGGTTGGAGAGCTTGCTTCACAGGCTTACAGATGTTTGTAAAATTACTGTTCTAAGAGACCCAGGCAGACACTCCTCCCTTGTGAAGAAACCCATAATTATGAAAAGAACTTGAAAGTCTCCCCTATGAATGCCTCATTGCCTCTAGACCAGTACAGACCAAGCAGAGGAGTACTTTTCAATCGATTGACTGTCCAAGAGCTTAGCTGTTCTTGCAATATAATGAAATTCCACTCCAGCACACCACTGGATATGGTCTGCTGGACCAGCAAGGTTGTCAAACCCCACGTGTATCATGCTTTGTTGTCAGTGTCATGAGTTGGAGTTTTTTGTCGTCATGGCAGCTAATGAGGATGGATGTTGAAGATAGAGGAGAGGTCCAAGCTGGACTATAAAAGTAGCCCCCTGGTTCCTTATGAAGGGAAAAAAGCAAGGAGCAGCTGTTGAGGAAGGGAAAGGTACAAAGATGGATGGGTGGGTGGCGGAGGGATGGTTTCTCATTGTGTTGCCGTGTCCTCCCTCAGGAGTCATTTTTTACAAAAAGCTGCTGGTTCAGACACAGATTCAGAAAGAGGGTGATTCAGAGAGCTGTCACATTGCAAACTGCAGTTTATTCAGAGCCAAATGAGGGTGTCAGAGACCGGAACAGCAAGGTATGGAGAGGCACACTTTGAAGGTGAACCCCCAAAGTGACAACCACAGCACATGTACAGTACATTTATTGTCTCTGAGAAAGCCAGTTTGAAAGAGAGACTGCGCATCAGGTGGAGATGTTAGTTCTACAGAAGAGCTACTTGCCTTTAGCTGTTTCTGAAGAGCCTACCGTGGCCATGTGGTGAGCCAAGAAACACCTCATGGACCATCTTCTCACCCAAGTCACTGAAAGGGACCCTCACCCTTAGGTAGAGCAGAGGGCTCCATCAAGTACACGGGCATCAGGTTATGGGCCCTCAAGAAACCAGGTTGCTTTATTCTCGGATGCTGCCTACACTACTGACCCTCTCAGAAGTGATTTAGTAACCAGGAGTCCCCTGCATCATGGCAAGTCAATTGTTCTGACCATCAAGGAGAAAAGATTGTTTTTGCTTAAGACACCATCCAGTTCTTATTGTCAAAGATGGAGCACTGGGTCCTTCTCTGATGTATTAGTAGGTCTACAATTTCAGTTGTAGAGGTCGCTGAGCCCCTGTCAGGTCACAGGATATGCTTTCTCTCCATTTCCTGGCCCCATGGCGATGTTGAGGTGGTGTTCATGCATATGCTGCTATGAAGTAAGAGGTCGCAACAGTCTGTCGTTATGTGGATCATACATCTAGCAGGATTACAAATAAGAGCTTGTGAAGTGTGCAATAATATATAAGTTCTCCCTCATCAGATGAGGATGTTTCGCTGCTGAATTCTTATTCAGGGCTTTCATGTTGGAGGCATGGAAATTTCAAAGAACTGGCGGAAGAAAGAAGCCCAGTGTCCCCTGTCAATCCAAGTCTGCCTCTATTTTTGGAACTGGAGAATGGCAAGACTGGGGGGAATTGTAGGGGAGCGCTGGAGTTTGAGAGGTGATGGAACTTTGCTGGGTTTTGGCATTCTGCTCCTCTCTGCTTTTGACATCGATGCCCGATTTCGAACATCCAAAATTCTGTTAAAGCCACTGTACGGGCAGCACTCGCCGTTAGGTATCGGCTGCCAAACTCCGTGGTTCATATTAAACCCCATCTCATCCCACAGGGCTCAGCGCCTGAGTGTGGCCTTTGCCCGACCGTGTTCCTCTAGCCTTCAGCTTGTTCTGAAACAAAGAGGTGGCGTTACATGGGACAGCGAGGGGCTTGTTTATTTTTAGCGCTGTTTGCGATTGTGATTTTCCTCACGGCGTAATTAAAAATGCATTTGCAGCCAGATGAACTCATTGAAATAGAGCCTCTTGTACATCCACGCAAAAAAAAGCACACCCCGCTCTCCACAGTTTATTCTAGAGCGTTTCATAGAGTGTTTTACACACGCACAGTCGGAAACCACTTATCCCAAGCGGGGTCATGGCAAACCGGAGCCTATCCTGGTAGCGCAGGGCATAAGGCTGTAGGGGGCCAGTCTGCCGCAAGGCACCCCAAGCCAAACCCACCGTGCCACCGCACCCCCCCACTACCATAGAACGTTCTTATGGCCTATTCCCTTGATCCAAACTAGTCCAGTCCATTCTTTCCATCATTGAAAAACCACACGATTCATATCATTCGCTGAACTACCTTGAAAAATCCTCTTAGATGCCTAGTTCAGCTGATGGTTGTAGCTGACTCACCATGCTGGTGGAAGAAGGGTGCCTGTCCTTTTTGGCTTGGAAAATCCAGCCGCACTGCAGGGTAAGACTGTTGAAGCTGAAGGCATCCTTCTCTATAACAACGAAAGGCGCTGAGCCATCATGCTTACATAAGTATTGATATTGCAATGTTTTAAAATTAGCACTCTGTGTCTACCTTTGTCTACCTTTGACCCTGCTGGCATTCCTTTGTTCAGAACTCCAAATAGACCCACTGGGTATTGTTTCCACTCAGTGACCAGAGACAGGAAAATCAGTTGCTGCTGAATGGTGGAATCAGTGTGAGTAACTACTTTAGAGCCAGGGCTGCAGTGTTGGCCTTTTCCCAGGAAGCTCCAGCTCATGGGCCACAAGGTGATGGAGAAAGTGTAGTGCGTTATAGGTTGATGCACAGAGATGCTGAGAGAGTCGGCACCCTCTGCGGCCCCTAATCTGGTCATTTTGCTGGCTGATGGCAAAGCTCGGCACTGCGTGCGACTCAGCGAGTGGTGTGAGGATCATCGTTGTACTACATCGTGTGGTTGGTGAGCGGGGACAGCTCATTAAATGAACCTCGTTTATTTTAAAGTGACTGGGACAAAGTGGGGGGAGGGGTTAACCTGGATGGTTGTCTGTTTTTCCACCCGTGGAAGGCCTGAGATGCAGTGAACGGCGATGTTTCGCTTTTGCAGTGCTGCTAATGGCTGCAATGCTCAATACGCAAGGAATTTTCTGAGACGAGGGACTCGCCAGTGGGACGGAACGAGATGAACGCTTAACCTGGGTCACCTCCGTCTTGATGAGACACAGCAGCTTCCGAGTCTGCGTGGAGCAAAGCGAGCGTGTTGACTGAGGTGGTGGGGGAGCAGATGCCAAGGGAGGCTAAGATCAGACAAGGTCACGAGTGCCCATGTGATCTAGTCTGAATTGCAGGGAAACATTGGTCTGAGGCATTAGGCACATAGTCTGACTGTGTGTTTCTGTGGCTGCATGGAAATACTGCTTGTTGCCTGGAAATCCTCCCCATGCCACGTGTTCCGGGTGGCGTCGGCAGAAGTGACTGTCGTCCTCGTGTATCTTTGCACAGGATATGCGGACACGCCCGGACGGTAGGGCGGCACCGTTGCCGCCTCTTGCGGTTTCCTTGTGTCGAGAGGAAACTTGATCATTGTCCATCTGGGGCAGCGTGCCCTGGGTGTCGATGGTAGAGGAGAATTTGCCGCTTGACTACGACAGCACCACGTACCACATCAGAAAGGCAAACGAGTGAGACCTGGACACCCCAAAGGCTGCTACTAATACGCAGGAACTCATGGCGTGTCAGAAGAGAATTACTTCTGTCGTCCAATATTGTTGCTTGTCATGTTTCTCCATGGCACTGACAGATGCACAGCAGTGGAGCAGCTATTGTGCGTTGAGCTGCCTAGTCTTCCCATCCTGCGAATTCCCACTGCAGGAAACCAGTGATGAGCAGATGGGCTGTCTTTTCGGAGCCTTTTTTTTCCCTCTTTTCCTGCCTTTTCACATCATGTGGATTAAGTGTTTTAAACAACACCACTTTGCTGATCAGTATTGTGGCGCGCGGCACTCTGCGTTTGGACGACACGAAGGAGGACGCACAGGCAGCGTTCATTTCGAATGTTTTATGAGAACACCGGCACACGGGGAAACGATGCTCTCAGTCGAAGGACCCCGTTTCCTCAAGGACCTGCCCTTCAAGCCAGTTTTTCCAGCTTGCTTTCTTTTTTCTCCCCACCTGCAAACATGGTCACCCCATAATTTTCCCCAGATGTTCTCCCAGTGGTTGAACGCTTTATTTACAATTACCCATAATCCATCTCTTCACATTAAACACATTTCCCGCTCAAACTCGCGGCAACATGTGTCATTACAATAACATTCTTAATTTTTTAATCCACTTATGGCTGGATATGCTTAAGTGATCTGATTATGGCTCTCAAGGCTCCAACAGCATAGTCCCCTCTTGGTTCTTCATCCAACGATCTGGTCACGGGTCTGTTTCAGTATGGGCTGTGCTAGTGCTGCCAGCTTTACAAGTGCGAACCTTAGCGGGTAACAGCCTGTGGTGAGTAGTAAATGCTTGTACTGCGTAAAGGCTGTGAACTCGGATGGCCTCGAGGAGCGCTCAAGAACAGAAGTGCTTGTCATTGAGCGCAAAGTCCAGCTGAGCACTTTCCCCAAATGTAACCCCCCATCGCCTCCCGTGTCTTATTGTTCGTTTCCTAATTTCCCGTGTCGGAGGACGATGAGAAGCCGATTGCTGGAGGAGGGAGTCGTATCCATGAGCAACAGGCTGTTTTATACCGTGTCTTTTCTGGGCGTCATGCTGATGCTCTTGGAAGACGGGTGGCAAACAGAGACCCTGCCAGGGTTGTTCATCTGCATAGCGCTGGGCATCACCCGTCATCGTGCATTTAACTCAGTGGTGGAGACTGCCCGTATGGCAGTCTAGAACAATCTGTGATACTTCTCTGTGCTTCGTGGAATTTTGTTCCAGGTGAAGTGACCCATGCAGATTGTAAACACCCCCCGAGGAGCAACCCAAACTGCAGCAAGCTGTTTTTTTGCAAAGCAACGTCTATGTCTTGCTAAGTTCTATTGTACCTTAAATTGTAATAATAATGAAAAATTTAACCGTGTAGCTGTCAGATTGTGATGTTCTTTGGAAACATCCATCAGACTGAATTTTTTTTTAATTTTTTTTGTTCTTTTTAAATTAAATAAACAATATAATTGTCCCCTGCATTAACCTGACCTACTGTCATTAAGACATTGAGTGTTAGATCTTTAGGATATTGAAGTGACTGTTTAACATTGCACCTCCTTTCGCAGTTTGCGTTAAGTCTCTCATTCGCTTAGGCATTCGAGAACCTCATCTAATGGATTAAAGTGTTTGTAAGGCAGATCAGGATACAATCAGGTGGCCACACTGGGCACTATTGGGGGAAATATTCCTCCAGTTGTCAGGATTACAAAACAAAGCCTTTAGAAATGAATTTGCATCATGGGAATAAATATTGAATATGCAGTATCTGCAGCTGCTTCCCCATATTTAGTATTTGTACTGGAACACAGCTAATTACCCTGTTATTGTATGCCATTATCTGTCCGTGGGTAATAACTGCCCTGTTATTTTTGGAATTGTATCTGTTTGTCTCCACATTTATTTAAAAAATAAATATACAGCATATACGAATAAACAGCAGAGAAACGTCAAAGCAAGTTAACATTGAATTGTGACTGCGGGCAGCATCTTTTACTGGCACACTGTGCGCTTGGGAAAATGTTAACATGCCATAAAAATTGCTCTAAGTGTTAATATTGCTAATTATTTCCTCCTTGAGTCATGCATAAATAAGTCGTCTGGCGATTAAAGGACCGTTAGAGAAATGGCTCTGAACTCGGAAGCTCTTTGTCCCACTTAAGATGCGCAGAGCTGAAGAAGACAAGGTACCTGTTCCTAAAGCAATTGCGGAGGACCTTTCAGGCGGCGCGTTCACCTCATTAAGTTTATCCCGCACCTCGGCGCGCAAGTACGGATGTGCCTCAGCATCTATTTTTCCTTTTTCTTTAAATGAGAAGTTTCTGACAACTTGTTCCACGCCTGTGGCGCACGGTATTCCCCCGAACGACCTAGCGTTTGGGTTAAAATATCTGACATTTTAAGATAATGCACTGAGTCAGTTAATTTCTTTCGCCTGAACGTCAGCTTTGGCTCGAGATGGTCTCCCTCAGTTAACCCTCTCAGAAAGAGGATGAGCATTTCAGTATAGAAGCCTTGGTGCAGAGTTGGCGCCAATTGGTCGTGGAGCATTAGATTTTCCGTGAGCTCCCGAACGCAGAACTCGGCCGACCAACGGCATCGGTTTTTGACGTATACCTGTGAAGTTATTCGCTGGCTGATACCTTCTGTTCTCGTACCTCATTGACTTGTTCCTGTCGTTCTGATGAATCATTGACTAGCTCATATGGTTCTGATGCATTATTGACCCCTTCTTGTGGTTCTTCTGCCTCATTGGCCTTCTTTCACGGTCCTGGTACTTCATTGGCTGTCTGAGACGAGAGCAATTTTTATTCTTGGTAGTTCTAGTATGGCTGAGTTTTTGTTTTTGTCTTGATTGACTTTTATGTTCATTCACTCAGCTGACATTCGTGACTTGCAATTAACACTGTGTAGTGTTATGAGCCCACACACCTTATTCACTGCAGGGACTTACACTGCTAGATACACTACTTACTATGGGTCACTCATCCATACATCAGTGGAACACACTCTCTCTGTGACACTCACATACTATGGGTGATTTTAGAGTCCTCAATCTACTTGAACAGCATGTCTTTGGACTGTGAGAGGAAACCAGAGCACCCAGAGGAAACCCACACAGACACTGGGAGAACATGCAAACTCCACATAGGCTGAGTGGAGATCAAACCCACATCCATTCGCGCCACCCAGGTGCTATGAGACAGCAGTGCTACTTGCTGTGCCGCTGTGCCACTGTGCCGCCCAGACTTAATTATCAGTACTAATCTTTATTTATACAGTACTGTGCAAAAGTCTTAAGCACTTAGATGTTTGACAAAAATATTTGTTTTAGACGGTTATTTAATGTCTTCTGCATTAGAGTAAATGGGAAAGAG
This sequence comes from Scleropages formosus, assembly GCF_900964775.1. NCBI lineage: Eukaryota > Metazoa > Chordata > Actinopteri > Osteoglossiformes > Osteoglossidae > Scleropages > Scleropages formosus. The sequence continues at coordinate 18,390,501 of NC_041824.1, read as the reverse complement.
CATATTTTAGATTTCCAAGCATTCCTTTTGCAAAAAGCTACAGTAAGTGTTTTGTATGTTGTTAAAGTACACACACACACACACACACACACACACACACACACACACAGTCTGAAACCACTTGTCCCAAGTGGGGTCGCGGTGAACCGGAGCCTAACCTGACAACACGGGGCGTAAGGCTGGAGAGGGAGGGAACACACCCAGGACAGGACACCAGTCCATCACAAGGCACCCCAAGCGGGACTCGAGCCCTAGACCCGCCAGAGAGTGGGACCCAGACAAGCCCGCCGTGCCAAGTGGTTGTTGACGATGGGTGGTTACTAAGCTTTGTAGGAAGTTAATTAAGAGCATTATTTTTGGAAGCACTCTCACGTTACAGCTTTTTTTCCCCAAAAGCCTAAAACTTTTGCACAGTACCGTAGAAAATCTTTGCTCAAAATTACGTACCCATTTACACAGCAGGGTACTCTTACTGTATCGGTTGAGGGGTAAGTACCTTGTCAAGGGTACTGCAGCAGGAGTGGGATTTGAACCAGAAACAGCTGTAATCACTACCCTCCCTGCTGACATTAAGAAAGAGCGCGGGGCAATCGTGGCGATGTAGCGCAGCTTCACGACATCAGCTCGTTTTTCACGAGAGCTGTTGTCATCTGCGATGTTAGGCACCGTAAAGCCCTTGTGGTTGCGTGTGCCGAAGGCGACCGACCGTAAGCGCTGCACGAGCCAACTTTGCAGCAGACGCTAAATTTGCCGTCTTGCCACGGGTTAGGGTGTCTGTCTTGATGAATGAAATTGGGACAAATGGGAAAAAGTGTCTAGACGTTGACCTACAACAAGCCTTGGGTGTGCAACACGAGGTCCACCCTTTCAAATGTGGGACGTCCTGACCGTTTTCTTTACTGAAAATTCCATTTGTTTGATACCCATGAAGCGGTTTCACTTCTTAAGGAATTTAACACTGAAACGCATTACGTGCATCTGTGTTTGAGAAATTTCAAAGCCAGTCGCGTGAACGCAAGGCATCGGAACCGAAAAGTGAACTTTGCGGACGGCGACGGCTTCTTGAGACCGTTTTCTCCCGGTCGGAATCGCCTGTAACGCTGACCTGGGCCGTAGCCGAAATTATCGCGATGAAATCGAACCGTTATTTTAACGCAGAATTTGTAAAGAATGTTTATAGCGAGTTGCTGATACAATACGTCCTGAGGGGAAGAAAAAAAAAACCCAGTCACCTTAAATAAGCTTATTGTGACAGGTCGTGGTTTGGCATATTGACCAGACAGCTACTAGTGTTGAGAAGATCAAAAAAAATGAAAGGTATTATTATTATTATAATTATGTTTATTACTACTACTATTGTACTACTATTATTGGGCTATGTTGATTGGTGCAACTTGAAGGATTGGACAATTTTTACGATTTCTGTTTGGATTTCTACAAGAATTACTGTGTCTTTCAAGAAAAGTATCCTATATTCATCTGTTTATTAGAGATGCAACTTAGTAACAATTATGGCTTTTTAAAGGTAATCAATACTGTTGCATGATGCAATAAAACAATTTATTCATTTTAGACATTTAGGATTCAGTCGTTGGCGCACCAGACCCTGAAAATTCATTTTCCTTCTCTGAGGAGACACAAAGGAGGGAAGACAAAGGCAGCGGTGCTGCTGATGGTGGGGGTGGGGTGCGGATCCCTCACCCCCCCCAGCCTCACCCCCTTTGTTGGCCTTTTGCCTCGGACAGCAGCCCAGGGCACAGATGGGTTTTGGTTTCCTGAGCCTTGTGCTCATGCCATTTTGCTCAAGTTACCGTGGCACCTGCTCATTGGCACATGGAGCCACCTGTTGGCAGGGCTGGGGTCCAGACATGTCAATCATCTGACCCCACCCATTAAACCCCTACTACTCCCTGTGTTAAGCCTCTATTATTTACCCCTCGACAGACACACGGAGGGTCTCAATCGTGCTGATGCTACTGCCGCAACATCGACAAAAGCTGACCGCTCTTCTCTGTCCTATTAGCAAGAGCTAATAAATTCCATCCTCAGAAGCCTGTCTTCATTTTTGAATTGTAACAACCTGGAAAATCGGTGGATGTGTCAACTCTCGAAGCTCTTGTAGATCCGTTTACTCCCCAGTCGTCGCTGTAGGGAGTCGTGAAAAAAGTCGAGTGCTTTCGTTCGTGTGGTTTGCCGAAGAAGGCTGGCTGGACTGGGAGGGGCTGTGTTTTGGTGTTCAGGTCCTTCATTTTTTCCTCTTGCCGTCTACAGCAGGAGGGTCTCCTAACAGCTGACTGCTCAGCCAGGGTCCCACAGTGATGCATTAGAGAATTAAGGTGTCTTGACCCTTCTGGAATTTATCCCAGGCTTGCCCACCCCCTTATCCAGTACTGTGCTGGAAGGCTGGACTCTGGAGCTTTTCTGTGGAGCCGCGCCTGGACTCTGATGTTGAGCCCGGCCGAGTCGGCACTGGCGCAGTCGAGGTACCACGTCTCTCCTCCTCAGTCCCGCGGCGGCCGCACGCTCAAGTCGGAGGCCCGTTGTCCACCGATCGGAGCAATTGGACTCTTCCAGCATTGGGACTGAGGAGGGCGTCCCATGTGTCTTGGCAAATTGTGTGTCCTGCGCGGTGCTGTGGGCGGGACCCACCCATCAATCACCATTCCCACACCATAAAGATGATCGCCGTCGGCCGCCTGTCTGAAAGGTGCATTGCGCTGTCCCCACAAACGCCCAAGTCACTGCATGCACAGCAGCGGTAATAATTATCATCCGCTGCACGGCTGCTGACTTTGTCCAAAGTGACGTAATTTAGATTTGTACGTATTTATGGAAAATCGAGGGCAATGCGTACATTGTGATGTACATCACACATAAGGTAAGCACTCTAGTCAAACAGTGAAATACTCAGGGACACACATCCTCATGTGCCATAAAGCCATCCTAATAAGGGACAGTGATTGATTTGTCCCATGAAACTTTGAGCTGAATATACACCATTCCTGTTTGAAGCTGAAATCACAACGATTTACAGTGTTCTGTAGTTATGCTCAAAGGTTTTAAACAGTATTTTCTGTGAATATAAATTCTGACTCTCAGCCTCACTAATTGTGTTAAGGATGACTGCGGGTGGTGTTCAGGCCACTTTCTTTCTGCAGGCTGAAGGTTCGAATGTTGACAGCTGCTATTGGTGTACCACCGCGCACTTCTTGTTCCTAAAGATACCGACCAGAGATGGTCCTGCAGACATTACCTTCCCTCCATAATCGTTCCTCTGGTTTATTGCCATGTCTGGTTCTGCATTTCGACTGTAGCTGGAGAGCCTGATCAATGGCAACCCCCCACCCCCAACATTGCACTCTGTGGCCACTGGATATCAATAACCAGCCTTTCAACCAGTCAGCTGTTTCTCCGTCCCCTCCGGAAATGGGGTCGAACCTTCGATCATCTGTCCGTTCTCGCTCTCGAAGACATTGGTTGTGGGGGCGAGGAGGGGGTGCTCGATAACACCAGAGGAAGACTGCTTTTGTCACAATGAGTGGAAACCACTTTCCCCAGGGGTTCCTGAGCAGGGAAGGGTCGCTGTGTGTAGTGTGTGTAAGCGCATGGATGGGGAGATGTTATAGAAATACAAGCCATGGGAAATACCATGACTGTGCTTGGACAGTTTGGGATGACCTTATGAAAAAGAAGCACAGGACTTGGGCTCTAGGTGGCTAACATCCCATGTGCTTCTTTGACCCACAGGGCAGCAATGTGATGGAGGAGCAGGATCTCCGCGAGATTGGAATCGCTGACCCGGCACACCGGAGGAAGATCCTGCAGGCCTCACGCTCCCTACCCAAGGCATGTAGCGCTTTCTAGAAGCAAAGCGAGGCGTGTGAATTGACCTCACCGCTAGTGTACCGAGACGTGGCTGGGGCTGCTCGTTGCGTGACTCCGCCTCTCCCGATGCAGGTGAAGGCGCTGGGATGCGATGGTAGCAGCTCGCTCTCCTCGTGGCTGGACTCACTGGGTCTGCAGGAGTACCTGCACAACTTCCTGTCCAGCGGCTACCGCTCCCTCGACTGCGTCAAGAACCTGTGGGAGCTGGAGATCGTCAACGTAAGAGCCGCGCTGGGCCAGCGGCGCACGAAACGCATCCTATAGGCGGCTTCCCCTTCCAGCGTGGTCCCTCGCTCACTTTTTAAAAAATTCAAACATTTTAAAAATGTAAAAAGGTTTAAAAGAAGCAGCTTTTCATCCATGCATTAGTAGGCGTACAGAACCAAAGTGGATTCCGGCAGCGAGGCCCAGGCGACGGCACCGCGGTGTTCCTGAGCTGCTATATGAACGAAACCACATGTCCTGCCCTTACCACAGGTGCTGAAGATCACCCTCCTGGGACACAGGAAGAGGATTATTGCATCCCTGGCGGAGCGACCGTACGAGGAACCCCCCGTCAAGCCCCCTCGCCTCTCGCAGATCCGGGTCCGTGTCCACGCACCTGAGCGCTATAGCGTAATGCAGCGTAATGCGTAATGTAATCCCTGCAGACCGGACAGGAATGGCTCACTGACTAGGCTGCAACACACCTTCTGTGTCAGGCCTCTTTGCCAGTGCAGGTGGTTAAAGTATTTATATATTAGTCTTGAAACAGTCCCAGCTGAAAGGAGGTGCGGTGGCGCAGTTGGTTGGACCGGGTCCTGCCCTCCAGTGGGTCTGCGGTTCGAATCCCACTTGGGGTGCCTTGCGACGGAATGGCGTCCCGTCCTGGGTGTGTCCCCTCCCCCTCCAGCCTTACGCCCTGTGTTGCCGGGTTGGGCTCCGGCTCCCCGCGACCCCATATGGGACAAGCAGTTCAGTCCCAGCTGTTGCTGTACTAAAATTATGTGACTAAAATTGCAGCCCAAAATGATTTGTAATATTTGGGGTCTAGTAGTAGTAATTTGTGCGAAGACATTATGGCTGGTAGTAAAACTCTGAACCACATAATAGCAGGTGTTACACTGTGTACTGTTCTCACATGACGGTGGGTGTTAATGGGCCCCGATTGCGCCCCCAGTGTCAGGAACTGGTTTCCCAGACATCCTCCCCTCTCAGCCAAATGGACTCGTACACGGGCCGCTCCCTCGACCCGCTGCTGCCGCTGGGAGATTCCGCGAGGAGGAGGGCCGCAGAGCCCGAGTATGATGTGTGCCATCGATCCCGGAGCGAGCGGCAACGCCCCCATGTGAGTCGCCGTCACCGCACAACATGTTCCCGCAGTCTTTAGGAGCCCCTCCCTCGTCCCGGCTGCAAACGTCCCCTCCCAGCTAAGCTGCCGCCTTTGCGCTTCTCCTCGCAGGACAAACAGGAGGAGCGACACCAGGAGCCCCGCCTGACGCTGCGGCCGCCCAGCCTGGCCGCACCTTACGCCCCTGTGCAGAACTGGCACCACCAGCCAGAGAAACTCATCTTCGAGTCCTGTGGCTACGAGGCCAATGTGAGCGCTGCCCTCAACCGGCCTGGCATGCGGCACATGCCTCCGTCATGGTTTAAGCCACGTGAGCATATCGTGTTTCTCTCACCCTGATGGCGTGTGTATCTCTTTGTGTCTGTTATGTTTTTCTTCCAGTACCTGGGTTCGATGCTCATCAAGGACCTCAGAGGCACAGAGTCTACCCAGGATGCCTGTGCAAAAATGAGGGTAAGCTAACGGTTGTTTTTCCTTTTTTCTCCAGTCTCCACACTCTGTATTTCACCACTTTTAACCTGCAAAATATCAGCCAGTGATTGTAGAATAGAGTGTACCACACTGGCACTACGCTGTTTTGTTTGCTTCTTTTGATAAATGTGTCAGCTAAGGTATATAACAACAGTAATAGTTATAAGAAAAATACACACACACACACACACGTTGTCTGAAGCCGCTCGTCCCGAGCGGGGTCGTGGCAAGCTGGAGCCTAACCCGGCAACACAGGGCGCAAGGCCGGAGGGGGAGGGGACACACACTGGACAGGACGCCAGTCCATCACAAGGCACCCCAAGCGGGACTCGAGCCCCAGACCCACCGGAGAGCAGGTCCGGGCCAAACCCGTTGTGCCGCTGTGCTCCCCTAATAAAATACACTTTGTGTAAATGGTGGTATTTGGTAAACTACTGAATGAAATAGGGAGGGAGTTTTGGTTTCTTTACCCATTTTACTGTCTCATAGTTAAGGTGTTTACCTCTAATTTACTGTTTGTCTATTTGCTGACGTAAATAATCAGTGTAAGTCGTCTTCCCTTTTATTATTTTTATCCTTATTATTCCGGCTATTATTTAGCTAATGCCTTTGTGTAAGGAGGTGTACTGTTGGATTTTACATTTATTCATTTAGCTGATGCTTTTCTCCAAAGCAGCTTACAATGTTCAGATGCTTAGTTATTTACCCATTTACAGAGCTGGGTAAATTTTACTGGAGCAATTTAAGGTAAGTACCTTTCTCAAAGGTATCACAGCTGGAGGTGGGAATTGAACCGGCAACCTTTGGTTCCAAATACAGCAGTTCTGACCACTACAGTACCAGCTGTCCCTGTACAATTGTACATGTAAATGTGACAGACAGGTTAAAAAAAAAAAAAAGGCAGCATAAGATACCTGTAGACCCTCAAATTGCTATAAGATTTGAAATGATTGATTTTCAGAAAGCAGCACTGAACCCCAGCTTGTCCAGCTGGTCGCTTTGTTTGGGCAACAGCTTCAGCCTGATGTCCCCCACTTTCTTGTCCCTCAGAAGTCCACCGAGCAAATGAGGAAGGTCCCTACCATCATCCTTTCCATCACCTACAAAGGGGTCAAGTTCATTGATGCAGCCAACAAGGTGGGTATAGGCCACGTCTGTGATGGGTGATATTTTCTGGATTGCGCTTTTCTTTTTCCCTCCCCATGTCCTTGCACAATTTTTGTTTTCTCAAGTTCGTGTGAGAGGGTGGGGCCGCTCTTGTTCGTCCCAAGCTTTCTACAGCAAGATTGTGTTTTTTGCACGTAACGCTCAGTGGATCCAGACGGCTAAGGGTCACCGCGGTTACCACCGTGTACCCGACCAGTCCGAGTAACAGAATGTTAAATTCCCCTGAGGCTCAATGAGTCCACCCTTCAAACCGGCTCGCTATGCCTGCATCGTCAGTCCGGCAAGTTGTACAACGATACGCCGACTGGATAATTACTGTGGTGAAAAACGGTCCTTCCTTCTGACACGCCTGTCTATCCAGAACATCATCGCGGAGCACGAGATCCGGAACATCTCCTGCGCTGCCCAGGACCCGGACGACCTGTGCACCTTTGCCTACATCACCAAGGACCTCCAGACCAGTCACCATTACTGCCATGTCTTCAGCACCGTGGACGTGGTGAGGGTTTACACAGAACGTACACACACAAATACACACCCCATGTACACCTGCTGCGCAAGGAATTTGATCTCATTTTTCCCTGAAGTCCAACACCACTACTCTGCCCCCTGCTCAGTTCCAGTAACCGATCCACTGATTCGGTAACGGTTCCAGTAAGTGATCAATCTGGGTTGAGCGGTGGGGGGGGGATCTATTACACTTTGACCTAGCCAGTTTGGTTACAATGCATCTAAATTTGGCCCCATGTAGAGCACATGGGCACTAAGCATAATTAAGGTTCTGCGCACAAGTTAATTTTTTTTCACAAATTTTTTAAAATGTTCTCTTTAGTTTTTATTTCATGCTTGCTTTGTTGTTGTCGTGTTCACTCACTGCTCTGAACCAGTATCCTGGGGCAGGATTGCACATGTGGGGTTTACTGTCTGTTCCATCTGCGTTATGATCACCCAAAGCACGTCGATGGACATTGAATGACACCAAAACAGGCGAAAATGGTGTTATTCAGAATGTGTAAGCCCACTGTGAGGTAGAAGGGTATGTATTCTCACAAGCCGTTATAGCAACTTCTCATTTTACTGCATGTCATTAAGTGAGGGATGTGTATATATGCAAGATACGCAGAGCAGTTTCATTATGGAACAAGTGTACCCCCTCCCCTCCATGTGCTTCGAAGAGTGAAACGCATAGTAGGTGGTAAATGAAGTAATTCTTGTGGAATCATGATGCAGCTCAAATGTCAACTTCTGTGGAGGGAACTTCTGGTGTGGACCGAAGTAAGAGTATAAATTCCCTTACATTTATGCGTTAGCTGAGATTTTTTTTCCAAAGCAACAATGTTAAGTAACTTACATTCATTTATACATTTTACACAACCAGCAATTTTTACTGTATTGTCTCAGGGTAGGTACCTCGATCAAGGGTACTACGGCAAGAGGCAGGATTCTAACCTGGGTCCTTGGAGTGAAAGGTGGCGGCTCTGACCACTATGCCACCAACTGACTTTTCATAAGAATAATCAACAGACATTCTGTATCTTTATCAAAAGCATGTTTTTAAATTTTATTTTAACCGGGATATGGATAATGTGTCATTTTTCATCCTGTTATTAATTTCCCAACTGAGTCATTTCAGCCATTCTTCACCTGCCAGAATAAGTCCTTTTATTAATTTTCCAGAGATGTGCAAGTCTTTATATTTTTCGGTAATGTCGTGGTCAGGATTTGCAGACAAAAAGTCTTTGCCGTGTGTGTTCTTGCATGTCTGTGTATTTATTTAAAGTACTAAAATACCATTCTGACCTCTCGGATTTATGACGTGGCCTGTGACAGATTCATGCGAAGCGATGTTTTTTTGTTATTTATATTTGCACTGCTGTCAAAGAGAGCAGAGGGTCATGCAGTGCACCGCGGTCGCAACAGCAAACAAAATCTGAGATGTCAGATGCGCAAAGCCGCACCGCTGACTGACGGGCAGCGTCTGTCTGTGGTGTTTAACTCGCTTGGGGGTCCCATTTCAGCCCCGCGTGACATCGTTTCTATTTCGAGTCCGCCTCGTCTGTCCCGACATCCCGAGGCCCGCGTGAAGACAGTTTTGTGCTGCTGTGCAGCTAAATATCCCCAGACTTCTTCCATTGCATCAAGTTTGTGGGGTGATCCTGTTGGAGGGTGCCAGTGTCATGGTGCGGGGCATCAGGACCACACCGTAAGGACTCAGACTGCGTGTAATTAGACACATTAGGTTACTACCTTAAAGCGGATTGATAGCCACACAAGGCTCACTTTTCAGAGCTGCGTTCCACTGCGTCAGCAAGGTGCTGGGTTCGGGCAGGGGCTACGGCCTGTCGGTGACCACTTCGGAGCCTGTGACACATTTCCTGTTCCTTATTTTGCTTTTTTGAGGTCAGACTGGTGAGGGAATGACCTCAGTGGTTTTTCTTTGGAGTTTGCTTTGTTTCTTCTGGCCCCTTCTTCTCTTCCCAAGGTCTGGGGCCTTCACTGCAGTTGCAGGTCTTTCTCACGATGGACTGTCAGCCGCGGGGGGTGCGGTTCCTGACGTCAGCTCTTCCGCACTGCTGGGATCTCCACTTGGGGTGAAGGTGCAGGAGGCACACTGGCAAGACCTGTGATGTGGGACCACGTCTTACTCAACTGACAGCACTAATGGCTAATTGGTGTTCCTGTTGCAGGAGGTCCCTTTTTCCCCCCCCTTTTTTTAACATCAATATTATGTGCTTTGAAGCCAGCATATTCATCAAGATGTACGGCTGTTTTGGCTCTTTAGGGATTTCTCTGCATTTCTGTTGGGTTTTGCCCGATTGTTCTCTTTAAGCTCCTGCGCTCAGTGTGGGCCGTCTTAGTAATACCTCACTTGTAGACATGAGACGCATCTTATTCTGATTTAACAAGTTGTCAGTGTATAAACAAGGATCAGTACTTTATACCATGTTGGTCAAAAATTGGAGTGGATATGTTGGCAACCAGTTTGTTTTTATGAGTAATGCTGCTGTCTCACAGCGGCTGGGTGGTAGGACAGGATGTGGGTTCGATCCCCGCTCACTCTGTGTGGAGTTTGCATGTTCTCCCTGCGTCTGCGTGAGTTTCCTCCGGGTGCTCTGGTTTCCTCCCACAGTCCAAAGACATGCTGTCCAGGTTCACCCATAGTGTGTGAGTGACAGAGAGAGAGTGTGTTCCACTGATGTATGGATGACTGTCCCAGTGTGTATCTAGCAGTGTAAGTCACCTTGCTGAAAAAGGTGTATTGGCTGATAACACTACATAATGTTAATTCGGAGTCGCTTTGGGGAAAAGGGTCTGCTGAATGAATAAACGTAAACGTGGCATTTGGTTGACAAGTTTGATCAGGGAATGAAGCATCACGTCCTCCCGGCTCTTCTGCTGCAGTTCCCAGAGACGCTGGACACTTGGGGGTTGCTTTGCTTTTCTCTCTTGTCCGGTTCATCCTGCATACGTATTGCCTGGGTGTACTCAGGATTTTTATCCATGTTGTATGCAACATCCAGGTCTGTCTTGTTTGTTTATTTTTACCGCACAGTACAAGCGCATATTAATAGAACGGTTTGTGTTCAGTCTGTGTACAGTTCCTATCTGAAATTAGTTGAGGTCACCCTTGAACGGTTTTGCCCCCCCGGAGCAAAGTCCTGTCTGTGCAATTGCGCACACTCATTTCCTTTTCATTGGTTGCTAAATTTGTGCTCATGCTTCTTTGGTTTTGGTTTCTATAAGAAGCACTGTAAACTGTTTTGCTCTGGCCAGAATAAACTGGTAGTGAATAAGCAGGGGGAGAAATAATCCCTACGATAAATGACTTTTAAGCCGATAATGTTCACAGTAAATCCAGAAAAGGAGGGAAGACCAAATGTATTGTGACGGGCAATAAAGATTATATGCAGCTGTTTATTGCACAAATAAAGATGTGTGTGTACATTTCGCAGGGGGCACGGCGGTGCAGCGGGTTTAGCCTGTGCCTGCTCTCTGGTGGGTGGTGGGGTTCGAGTCTGGGGTGCCTTGCGACGGACTGGCGTCCCGTCCTGGGTGTGTCCCCTCTCCCTCCAGCCTCACGCCCTGCGTTGCTGGGTTAGGCTCCGGCTCACCGCGGCCCCGGTCGGGACAAGCGGTTTCGCACCGTGTGTGTACATTGCAGTTTGAATTCATGACCGAAACATTTGCAGCAGCTTACAAGAGTCATTACTGCTGTAATTTACTGCACTCTTTTTACATTACCTAAAGGGTCCAGGTTTGAATCTCGCCTCTGGGTGTAGTACCCTTCAGCAAGGTACTTACCTTAAATTGCTCCAGTAAAAATTTCCAGCTCTACAACTGGGTAAAGTACCTTAACATCTTAAGTTGCTTTGGAGAAAAGCGTCAGCTAAATGAATAAATGTAAATGTAAGTTAAGAGTCAGCCTTTTCCACCTCCCCTCCTCTCCTGCAGAATCTAACCTATGAGATCATCCTGACCCTGGGACAGGCGTTTGAGGTCGCCTACCAGCTGGCACTCCAGGCCCAAAGGAACAAGCACCACCATGGTCTCCCGGCAGGAGCTGGGTCAGAGGTCGTCGAGACCAAGTCTAGCCGACCAGTGCCCAAACCCCGGGGCAGCGTGCGCAAGTCCGCAGTGAGTAGACATTGCTGCCTTTACAGCACTGTGTGTCCGGACGTGCGCATCATAACTAGACCGCTCTAGAGCAGCCACGTAGTGAAATAATACCTATAACGGTGACGGGGTCAAGTAGCGTCACTTTCCACAGGGATTCAGGCGGGACTTTGACTTTATTAACATCTCCCTCTCTTCCGCATGACACAAGCGCATTGTGAAAATGCCCCCCCGAAGGAGGGCAACACAATTGATTGAGACTATAATTTGCTCTGGAACATGGCATCCTGCAGCAAATTCCCACATATGTTCCCCCATGTCCAGATTTTTCCCTGGGGGGGGGGGGGGTCACGTAGTCAGCCTGAATGCTTGTTCACTTCTTTTATTGGAGCTTCACATTTGCAGCAGGACTGCATTTCCTGAGTGCGTAAGGATTCTTCTTCCATTTGGACTGGTGGGAAGTAGATACGGGGGTGGTGGGGGGGCTGTGTCATACAGATGGTCCGCCGTTCCACCGTTACGCTGCCTGTGCTTCCTACTGCACCCCCTACAGTACCTCTGTGCCGTACCCCGCTCTCGCTGGGTTTCTGTGTCTGCAGCGGTGTGCAGAGCCCCACAGAGGCCAGTACAGACCCCAACCCCACCCAGTTAGAATCCACGTCCTGTGTCTCAGCAGCCTGCAGCTGCAGGGCTCCTCTGTTTGGCTATCTTAAGCCCTCTCGGTGCAAGAAAGGGATGAACATCAGACTGACGCAGGGATACACTTTGCTTAGACCAAAGTTGAAGGAATATGGTTAAGCGTTTAAAATTCCGTTTTTTTTTCCCGTGCACGACCACATATTGGAATGACCAGGCACTCCAGTGTGTCACATATTATTTTTCAATATATATTTTCCAGAATTAAAAAAGGTGAGGTGTAACCCATTGTTAATCACTTTATTCCAATATTTGATATGATTTACTTGCATGAAATTTTTACGTAGACATACATTTTTTTTACATTAACAGAAAAAATTTAGTAATAAATGGAGGCTTGGGAAGGAAGTGCTGTAAATGCTGCTCCTTCTGACGTCGCATCGTGATCAGTTTTTTTGTGATTGGTTCCAAACATTTTTATTTACACGGTGTATCAAATTACTTACACCTCAATTATTTGAAAAAAAAGAAAAAATCAAATATGACACTTTGGGATGACGGGCCATTTGCATGGCTGAACCCCCCTCCCCATCTGTCCAGCCACACAAGGATATACTGTGCTCAGAAACCTTGAGAACGGTATAATTTCATGAGGTTTTAAAAGGTCTAATGGCTGCAGTGGATTGTGTGAGACTGAAGGTAAAGGTGACAAAACCCTGGCTGATCCGCCCGTCACATGTACAGGTGGCAGGTGATGCTCCCTTGGGGGCAGTGGGCAGCATAAAACTGCAGCCAGCGCACATTTGTGGGTTGATCTCCTCCCTGCTTGCATCCCTGCCGCTTGACATTAACACCTTTCTGTGCTTGTGTTCCTGCTCCCGCTGTCTCCCAGGATCCTCCTCAGCCTGAAAGCCGCTGCTGTCACTGTCACACCTGTACAACCCACCGTCCTTCCTACCTTCCGCTGCACTCTCTCAGTCCTGCAGTCCAGGTCCTGCTCTCTGCTGTCCCTCCTTCACTCACCCTCCTCCACAGCCCCTTCGCTCCTGTCTCCTTTTCATAGCACTTTAGCTGATCTAATTCATACTTGTGTGTGAAATGAAACTTCAGGAGGAAATTAAACATGCAATACCCTCGGTGGCCCGCCTGTAAATACCCTGCTTTGGCTGTCTTTCCTTAATTTGGAACTCCAAAGCCAATTTCACCACTGTGTTAGAGTCAGTAAAAGCTACTTAATGCACTTGCCACTTATTCATTTAGATTGTTTAAAAACCCAAGATAAAGGTATAATAAATACATTAATTAATGTTCCTTCCATCCATTCATAACCAGTAATGTCTTTCCCAGGTCTGAATAACAGTGGTCCAGAGCTTAACCCAGAAACAGGGGCGTAGCTAGGAATTTTAGATGCCCTGAAAGAATTAAATTAAATAAAATAACGTAATCGCTAACTGGAATTTTTGTAAGCACTCTGCGGGTGTGGATTTCTACAATAATCACCACCTAGCGACAGCCCTACCCGGAAGCACTGGGTATAGCTAGAGGCAATGACTTAAAATATCTTGTGTCCACAAGCTGCTGTTCCCTGTCAGTTGTGGACACGTTCATCCCGTAATTGTGTAGCACTTCTCATCTTGTTATAGACGACCAACACTCAGGAACGCTGGACTTGAGCTGTAAACACTGTGGAAGTTTGCCGAATTTCACTCCCTCCTACTCTGTTTGGGTGCATTTTAGCACCTGCTAGTGGCTGGACACGGAAATGCAGGCGGCCTTCTTTTCACAGCAGACGGATTTGAGGTAGAACAGTGAAGAAAATACAGTTAAAAATAGATGAATTGGATAATGTTTGTATCTTGAGGAACCCGAACATTTCAAGGGACCACTGTGTCCTTATGGAGGTATTTGCCAGTTGTGTGGTTTTCCAAGATGAGCCTCTAACATTCATTTGGGTTAGAGGTGAGTTTAAAGGTCAACTCTGGGCAGTTTTCACATAGTATTATTTCCTTGCTTAGACCACTCTTTTCCAAATCAAGCTTAATCTAGTTGTAAAGCTCAATATTTTAATCATAGTTTCACTTTGCTTAAGAGTATTAATTCAATTAATTTTTATAGAGCGCTCTTCTCACGCAGTGACATAGAGCACTTTAATATAGGCATAAGGCAAAAAAAAAAAAAAAAAACACAAATAGATCATATAAGAAACAAAAAACACAGCTGACTGACTACCATAATCCAGCACTTTTATAGAGATATAAGTATGCCTACTGGCCTCGGAGGAAAGGAACAAAAACTCCCAATTGAAGGTTGAGGGAGAAAAAAAACCTCTGGGGGTCCAAGAGCCAGTGGTTGCCCACCCCTCCTGGGCATTCTGGATTTAGTAACAATTCTAAGCCAGTTAACAAGTAACAACGATATTATTGCTATTAGATATCTTGAATCCCCAGCTCAGCATGGAACGTCTTGTCCATCGTGGTAGTTGGTCATCATCTATTACAGCTGGATCCCTCAAATCCAAAACATTAATGCACAGAACGGCTGTCGTATGCTGCCCCAAACTTGGGGAAATGGAGTTCATTTCCATCTAGATATTCATATATTGTGTCATAATGAAAATAGTCTCTTCTCCATTTATTCCTTTTGACCATCCTTTTGCTTGCTATTTATTTTTACATTTTGCCCTAGGCCCACCTCTTACTTGTCAGCTTGGTTTCACCCAAGAGCCCTGTTTTTTTTTTTTTTTTTACATCTAATCATTTAGCTGATGCTTTTCTCCAAAGCGACTTACAATGTTGAGGTTACCCCTTTATACAGCTGGGTAATTTTTACCAGAACAATTGAGGGTAAGTACCTTGCTCGAGGGTACTACAGCCAAAGGTGAGGCTCAAACCTGCAACCTTTGGGTCCAAAGGCAGTAGCGCTAACCACTACACTACAGTTGACCCTGGTATTTAAAGCTGAAGAAAGGGTTTGACACTGCATGAAGTTTATAAAGACTTTTACAAAATTGACTATTGTCTCTAAATCTGAAATTCCTCAAAATAGCCACCCTTTACCTTGATAGCCTCATAAAGCTGAGGCGTTTTGGTTAAAAAGCCTCTGCAGGTGTTTGACCGCTGATTGCCTTCTTTGGTAGAATGAGTGCCGCGCTTAGAAGAAGAGCAGGGAGCTGCTGGGTGGGAGGAAGCTCCTCCTGGAGCGAACTCCGTTATGGTCTCCCTCTTCCCCACCTCTCCCGCTGACAGCGCACATGAAGGGGAACCAGCTGATCTGTGTGCGCACGCGACCCCTGATCCTCAACGCGTTCTTGTTCCTGTAGATGGAGACCATGGAGCTGGAGGCGGACGCCCAGTCCCAAGGAAGCGCCACGTGGCTGGTGGACTCCAAGGACTCCAAGCGCGGCATCAGCACCAAGTACGAGACCACCATATTCTGAGCTGGCCACTCCCACCCTTCGCCGACCCCCTTTTTCTGCTCCGTGCCTTCTCACTATGACTCTGCCTCCCGTTGGGCTGGCTCCTCCCCCATCCGTATGCCCCGCCCACCTCACCCCACCACCTTTCCTCTCACAGTGCTACTGCGCCTACCTGACCGGCCCCACAGAGTGACGGGTCCTCGCTCCTCCTCCTCCGTGCACCACTCCTTTCTCCTCTTGCTGCCACTCCTGCTGCTGCCAGCTCTCCCAGTGGACTAACCTGTCACCCCCGCCTCCCGCCTTAACCGGCTCTTTTCCCATTCAAGCCCCTCCTACCGTCAACCCTGATCATACATTGGCATGGTTATGAAGAGATATGTGTGCAATGACCACCCCCAACATCTGAAACCCCCCATTTGCAAACAGGGCTATAGTTCCAAATTTCACATTTTTCTCCTTTTTTATAATTCTACAACGATAGTCTCTATTTTTTAGAAGGTTGCCTGAAACCTTTTTCTAGGATGTACACATTTTTAAAGGAGCGTTACTGTATTTTACTGGTTGTCCACCAAGAGTTACGCTTGCAACACACAGGCACGAGTAGCACACGGTGGCGTCCTCGTTCAGCCGCGACACCCACACGGCAAAGCCTTGCGCACGTCCACGTGTCTCGTACCCTGTCCGGGGAGCATCTCGCCGTCTCCCGCCTTCCCCCTCGTCGTTGCCTCCCTGTCCTTTCTCTGTCACTCCTTTCCAGTGATCCGGTCTCTGTTTTCCTTTCGGTGCTCTTCCTGTCCCGCCAGGCGTAGAGCACGCTGAGGTCGTCCGGAGAACCCCTCGAGCCCTTTGCTTGTTCCCGGGTCGGGAGCTCGAGACGCATCTCTTTCTTTCGCACGCAGACACACGCAAACACACGCAGACGTGTCTCGACGCAGCAAAGCTGAGGAAGCTCCCCAGCTGGACGTTTTGCAGAAGTCATTTCAGCCTCTTTTTTTTTTTTCTTTTTCTTTTTAAATTTGATAAACCATACTGGTTTTTCCTCCCCGTACTGGAGTCGTTTTCACCGAAGTACCGGACAGCGTTTGCAGGTGTCCCACGTCCCGCCCTGTTGTTCTATGCACTCCACAGCAGAGGACACTGCCAGATCTTGCCCTAGGAGTTGAGTGGGGTTTCCCTACTGCATGGTGCATCCACTTTAAGGCCACGAGGGAGACCTTTGCCATTTCTTCGACTATGTATTTTTTTTTTTTTCCCTTGTTCCTGCTGTGAAGCCCTTCATGTGAGCGAGGCCATTATGTACCACTGTGATCAGAGTTTGGTTTCTCCCGTGAAGTACTAATGTAGCATCGTTGGGGCTCGAGCACTACGGACATAATGCCATGGAGCAGAAAGTCGTAATTTGCACGGTCACCGAATCTGAGTCGTCCTCTGAACAACTGACGCTGTGGGACTGTGGTTAACAGGAAAACACCCCCCCCCCCCACCCCTCTACGCTTTGACCCCCCCAAACCGTCCAAAGCACACCGCGTTGGGAAGCTCTCGGAAAAAGGCTGCTGGCCTTGCTTCGGAGTGTGAGTGTGAGCAAACGGAGACTCTCAACCCGGGAAGGACAACCCTGCACCTCAAACCCGTGCGTTTCTCCTGATAGCGACCGCTCCGGTGTCGAGCGATAACGACGCACGTCGAAACGGCGCGTTAACAACCGAGCGGTCTGCTCCGAGCGGTCAGAAGGCATCGGTCACATTCGCCCAGGCCGGAAGCTTTAATTAGACAACGCGAGGGCGACCGTAACGGCAAACGCGGTCCTCTGCGTGGCGACTCGCAGACCGACTCGCCTTCCCTGTGCCTCTTCGCTCGGGGTTTGACTGAACCTGTCAGTCATTGCGCTGCATCGGTCGTAGGACCCGCGGTCCTTTTCGTGCTCATACTCCCTTCCCAAGTGGTCCTATCCAGTGTTATGTCACGTGCTGCGAAGAAGACCGTTCGTGACCGTTCCCCGTGTTCTTGTAGCGAGCCGTTTGCGACAGATCAGAATCTCACCCTGGTACTTGTTCATTCTTACTGTGTTGATCCCGCGCGCCGTCAGCGACAGTTAAGGGCGAGACCTCTTATTCCCGAGTGGCCGTAACGAACTTCTTCCGCTCTCGTGCTTTTACGAGCGTCTCGGCAGGGCAGCCGAGGGCAGCTCTCAGAGCAAGGACCAGATACCTGCTGCGGATTGACCGTCCGTTGTGGAACAGGACATCGTTTGGACTCTTTTGTACTCGGCCGTGTTGGTTTTTTTTTTTTTAATGTTTTTAAATTCTTTTCTATTCCCTTCCATCACATCCACCTCCTTTATTGCCTCTTCTGCCCTCCACCTTCCGTCACCCTGCCGTACGGCTTCTGCTTCCGCCGAACAGCCGGCGGCTCGTTCGCTTCTGCGTTGCTTGCGTCCAAAAGCGAGGGACGTTTGAGAGACTGTTATAACTGTTTGTTTTAAAAAAAAAAAAAAAAAAAAAAATTTATTCTTGTGCAGATTCTGTCAGCGTTTGTATTTTCCACTGTACCTGCTCTGCGTGTGTGTCTGTGTGTGTGGGTTCCGTTCGCTTAAGCCACGTTTGATTCTACGGTAATTTTTTTTTTTTATTTTATTTTTTAAACCGCACCGAGGTTGATCATCAGTTGGTTGAGCAATATGTCAGACTGTTGTTCAGTTCGACCAGGTGAAGTATCGAGCTGCACCCGATGAGTCGTCGTTCCGTCTGGCGACACTGAAGCGCGTCTGTGCCGTTCGCTCTTTAATGTTCTCGGGGCATCTGTGTTTTCCTCTGCGTAGCTGAATCCTGCGTTCAAGCGGACACCAAGCCGTGAGGGGTGTTTTCCAAACTGAGTTTTGGGGAAGGGGGGTGGGGCTCGCACCTCTACACCCCTCCGGCCCCTCCCGCCCGAAATCACTCCTCACCCGCCGCCTCCGCCGCCGCCACCCGGGCCCCTGATCTCACGCGTCACCAAGAGAACGTCCGAGGAGGATCCCTCGCACGCACCTCCCCACTGAGAAAGACGCAGAGACCCCCCGGGGGGGCGTTCATTCCTCATTCCTCACTGAGACAGTAGTGGGCCCCACTGGACCCATTGTGTGCTTTTTGATACTGCTGTTAGAACTGGACTCTCAGGCTGGGCAAAGGGCCGCCCCTGTCGGTTCGCAAACGCCCCCGACCCCTGGTTTGCCCCTCTGGTACTTCATCTCTAAGCGTTTCACAGGGTATTGCTATGTCTTTATGTCCTGTAAAACGCTGGGTACAGAGAGGGGCGCTCGATCGCGGTGGTGCCGGGGGAGGTCAAGGGTCACAGGGCATCTCGTGTCAGCCGGACCGCTTAGGGGCGTTTCTGTCAATGTGAAATCGTTGTTTCTTAGTTCTTTTTCTCTCTATCACCAATTACACTGTTATATTTGCCACACAAACATACACTATTGTAAACTGGACTGTCCAGCAGCTGAAGCTGTTGCTTTTCCTGTCTTTTCTTGTGTGTCTTTTGTTTACTGACCTGCTTTATTTGACCATTCCATAAGATTTTTATTTTTATTTTTTTGTAATTTCTTTGGGACAAATTGTTGTACCAAATCGCTGCCTCCTGGGAATGATGTTTTCCGGACGGTCATCAGGAGCACTTCGGAGCAAATGTTTACGTGCGGATGCACTGAATATAGGGCTCTTCGTACCCATGACATTTTCCCCAGTTGAGCGTCACACAAGACTGCTGGTTCTTGGAAGGGAAAAGCATCTTTAGTGCAGCAGGAAATATAATAATAATAATAATAATAATAATAATAATAATAAGTAATGATCATAAAATAAACAAAGTTGCATTTGAGCCTAAGTAGTTGTAATGATAGTGCAGCTTTGTACTGTAGGGTACTGTTCACCGCAAGTCTACAGCAATCAGTGGAAAGTACGGTACGTTTACATGTAACCTCTGACTTTGCTTTGAGTCCCTTGGTCTTGGGTACTTCTTCACTATAGTGTACGTCTGATCAAGAACTACTTATTTTGAGGGTCCCCCCCCGTATATGTATATTTTTTTTCGTAAATCTCAGCAAGCTATTTTGACACTACAGGGGAGGAGGATTTCGTTTTTGTTTTCGGGGGGAGGGGGAGCGACAGAGCGCAGCATTTAATGAAATGTGCCGTTCTGGGTTTTGTACATTTTGGCTGTAATGATGCCGGCGCCAGGCCAGGCTGCTCGGGGGCGGCCGACACGGAAGCGATACGCAGGAAGTGCCATCGACTGCCTCCCGTCCGCGGTTTGAATCCCACCCCGTTTCATCCACGTGCCAAACTCGAGCCGTCGGCGCGAGCCGTGGACGGGCTTTCCCGACGGCCGCGTCACACCAACCCCTCTACCCCTCTCGTCCGTCGGCACCTGTCCTTTGGGTCCGTCGGGTTGGCACTGGTGCTCAGAGAGGCTGGCCTGGCCTGGCCTGGTCTGGTCCCAGCATTTGCACATTCTAATGCTAATTGTGACGGGGTAGTACAGCAGGAACTAATCGGTAACATTGTCAATGAATATAGTGACAGCATTGATAATAATGGACTGTAAAGTAATAATCCCTAGTGGTCTGTATTTTGATACTTGAATGATTCTGCTTTTATAAATATAAATATGTATATGTATGTAATGTTTATTTTATTTTTTTGTTTTGCTGGAACAAGAGAGGGTAAAGTGCTGTGCAGGCTCTGCATATCATGGTACCGGTTTCTGCTGTGTCTTTGCGGGAGGCCCTTAAAATCAGACCGAGGGAACGAACTCCGATGGACCTCGCTACGAAAACAGGAAACGATTGTAAATAATCCTGGGCTTCCAGTCTTTGTTTTTTATTATTATTATTTTTCATAATTGTACGACTAATAAATGAAGAAAACGAGCAAAGCTATCCCTCTCTTGTCATTTGTAATATGCTTCTCCCTTTACTTTATGTTCTCGTGCTCCGCCACCAGGTCAGCCGAACCGCCGGAGAGCTTTTACGCCGTGGAGAAATGAGATGGGGAAACGCCTGATGCACAAAGACTGTGTACACATCCCGTAACCATGGCAACGGGCTCCATGTCGCCTCTTTTGGCAGCTCTTGGCTTACCCTGTTCTTTTCCCCGAGCATCACAAGTATCAGACAGGCGTTTTGCTTTTTAGGAGCGTGACCCCGGAATGGTGTAAGGTGACGTTATTGTCAGCACTTGGTTTGTTGGTCCTGAACCAGTTTTGGTGAGGTTTTAACAATGTGGGACTTTAAAGCAGAGCATCTTTCGTAGCTTGAGCATAATAGTTAGCCTTATTGAAGAATATTCTGTAGTTTCAGGGAAAAAATTATTAATGTATCAGTTATATATCATACATGAGACATTTAATAATATATACTAGGTCCCTTGAAGTGATTCCTTCAGGCTAACAGAATTCATTAGAAAAAGACATTCAGCTCTCTGTGCTTCTCTTGTTACTTTCATCATTTGTGCGAAGACCTTCAATAAATTTTCTTGTCAGTGGAGGGAAATTAAGCAGCTTGTTGAAATTAATTTCATTTGTTGATGTGACTTTTCTCTGGGTGGCAAACATCTTAAACTTCCCCTTTTCTTCTTTGTTTGTTTAGGGTAAGGGCTGCTTTTTTGCCTGTTTCCTATCAATAGGTTGAAAGACGTGTAATGCCTGTACGTTGGCTCCAAGTCAGAAGAAAACCTTATGTTGTAAAACAAAAAGAAAGAAGGATGTCAAAAAGTAGGATTTCTAGCTTTGGAGTCATTAGAGTTTGTTTTTTGTAATGTGATGTGCTGTGATTGGTTCACTGCCACTCATTGTGGTAATGCCGTTTTCCTGGCCAGATTTCGCGAGGTGAATCCTATCGATGTCATCCGTTTTACACTCACCATAAAGGAAGGGTCTCTAGTATGACTGCTGGACCTGGGAAGTTGGTTTAAGAGCTGGTAGTGTAGTGGTTATAGCCCCACTGCCTTTGGGGTCAAAGGTCACAGGTTCGAATCCCATCTCCCGTTGCAGTACCCTTGAACAAGGTACTTACCCTGAATTGTTCCAGTAAAAATTACCCAGCTCTATAAATGGATAAATAATTGGAAGTATCTTAAGTGTAGGCTGCTTTGGAGAAAAGCTTCAGCTAAATGAATAAATGTAAATGTGAGCAGAATGACGAATTGAGTATATTCCTGCAGTAAAGTTTTGAAAACATTGTAATTTACTATACCTGTAGGCTGCCTCAATTTCTCTGCGCTGTAAATTGAAATGTAAAGTTGCACCGCGAAAAGGGAGCCTTTGTGTGTTTCACATTTTTCATTATGGAATTTTTTTTTTTTTTTGCTGACACACAAGGTCAGGCTGGGGGGGGGTTAGGGGTTACTATTGATCGTTATCTGACAGTGATGAACTATCCACTCTGCTCTGTGGCTCCTGTGTTTTCTCCGCACCCTGGTACCATTTCAGGGCAATTACCCAGAGCTCTGCTGGGCGCCCAAGTCCCCATGCTGTCGCTGTACAGGACCTTAAACAGGGAGCCTGTGACTGACCAGCAGTGATGGTTTTGTACACACCGGCGCTTCTTATGAAACACACCATATTGGCTTTATCACTGTCCTTTGTTCCCTCATCTGCAGCGTGGTGCACTTTCAGCGTCTTGGGTAAGTCCTTGTATCTCCACCATCCACATGTCGGCAGCACTGGAATCACTCCATGCTGAGCCCCCCCCAAATCTCCAGAATCTTAGAACAAAGCAGTCAAGGGCAGCACAGGGGCACAGTGGGATGTGGGTTTATATCCAGCTTTGTGTGGGGGCTCTTCCTCTATGGGGGTTCCAGCTTCCTCCTGCGGTTCGAAGTCTGGTGTTCCAGATGAATCGGTGACTCTGACTCTGAATTTCCTGTAGTACCAATGTGTGTGTGTGTTACACTGCTCTGCCATATAGATGAATGAATGACTGTAGGGAGTTTAGTGCAGTGTACCTAATACTAAGTCACCTTGGACAAAGGTGTGAGATTAATACTAGCTAATGATAATTGCCTGTTATGGAGAAATGTGTCTGCCAACCGAATTAATGTGAAAGACAGCAATTTGTAACCTGAAGACTGTTGGATCAAGTCCCACTCCCACCACTGCTGTAGCGCTATGTAGTGCTTCCTTCCAAAATGATTCAAAGGTTTTGATGAGCCCCGTAAGTGGAGGTTATGTATCTTATGTGTAACGTCCTTCAACTGATCCATAAAGTGCAGCAGTGCCCCCTACAGGAAAATAGATGAGGTGTCGCCGAGAAACCAGACAAGGACATTTATTCAACCATTCCTGGGGGGGGGGGGGGAAACAAAATCTGAAAGGCTCCAGTTAGTTTCAAGCCTGTCCCAAAATCACCCTAAGTGATGCTCAGTATTGTAAGGAAAAAAAAAAAGTGACACATCAGATGAAATTCATCATGTAAAATGGATGTTAAAAAATAATAAACTCACCATGATGTGTGCGTGGACTGTCCCTGAGGCAGACAAAGGCCGTGTGTCACATTTAAAGAACTGAATAATTAAAAAGTGAAAACACAAACATGAGTATGTAGGTGACTGAAGAGTACCGGAACGCAGCTGAGAGCGTTGGTACACAGTTCCCACAATGCAGTGGTGCCACATTCTCTCACACAGCTGCTTGATGCAGTTTTCAAATGCAATCTCAGTTTATCGTGCAGATCAAATGTTGCACGCTGGGTAAATTAAAAATGCTGACTAATTAACAATAAATGGTCTTAACTGTGGGCCAGAAAAGTGAGAAGCAGAAAGTCTAGAAACTGAATATAAATTTAGGTACGAGTATATCCGCAGTAAATATGCATATGTAGAACACTTCTAAATTGTTAATTTTCATATAATCTCAGCTGTCAGTGTAAAATAAGCAGTTTAGCCAGAAGCTGAACAGTAAACAAGTAAGCATGTTTCCATTCTCAAATGTGTTTTAATGCTAAAGAACAAGGCAGCTGGCAAATGGCAGCGTTGCTCATGCTTTTCCTCACATTCTTACCTTGCTGGCACCGTGCCACATCTCCTCCAGCAGAACCTCCATGTGCTCAATCACCTCTCTCAGCTGTGCTCCACAAGCACATGGAACCACCTCGGAGAACCTGGACGGTCCCTCTCCCAGGGTCTGACAAGGCAGGGGGTACGTACAGTGCGAGTCCGTCCTGGATCTGACGGCAGTCTTTGAACATTTGTGTTTGGGGACTGCAGTGATTGAAGTGAGTGATGTAAAGTAAAAAGTATATAAAAAAAAAAAAAAAAAAAACCTACAGGATGGGAACGACGGACGGAGGTGCTTCGTTCGAAGACGGTTTCTCACTTGTCACGAGCCAGCTTGTTCCCTCCTTTCCTGGAGCGCTGAAACGGGGATCTGCAGAGTGTTGCCCTCTTCCGTCCAGCAGTGGTACTTTGCTATATGGCATGTGGGACAGCTGGTAGTGCATTGGTTAGAGCAGCTGCCTTTGGACCCAAAAGTCACAGGTTTGAATCTCACCTCTGGCTGTAGTACCCTTGAGCAAGGTACTTATCCTAAATTGCTCCAGTAAAATTACCCAGCTGTGTAAATAATTGCAAATTAGCTCAGCAGTGTAAGTTGCTTTGGAGAAAAGCATCCCCTAAACAAATAAATGTACCAGTCACCTGTTGTGTGGTGCTGCCATTTGACAAGTGATGATGAATCTCTCCAGTGTTGCTGTGGAGCGGTTAAAGGACCCAAGTTTGGATGCCCCTGCTGCTGCTGCTGCTGCTGTTGCCGCAACCTTAAACGAGGTATTTACCCTGATTTGAGATGAGCAGGTTTAAAGGTAAACCGGTGCATGTGTAAGGATGTTATTGTTGATGTCTAGGGTGCGGTCTCTGCCAGTCGTGCAGCCGTGTAAACGCTGACGTTGTCTCCAACTCTGACGTGGTGTTGGGAATACTGCGATGGCAACGTGGGGCAGATGACATGTCACAAACAGGAACCTAGAGGACAGCGAAAACTTTCGCAGGAGAGCTTTTTGGTTCTTACCTGCAGACAAACAACGGTATGAAAACTGGTCCCTCTGAAATGTCTTGTAGGCCAAGACCTCTGTGGCTTTATAAGGCCATGGTGCACCCTGTGTCTTTGTGCTACCTTGTGTGTCTTTATTATAGGAGCTGTGTTACCGGGAGGCGACGCACTGAGCAATGATGGGCCAAGTCGAGCAATGAAACAGGAAGGTTAGGATGCAGTGGTTCCCAAACTCATCATTGTTACCTAAATGAGGGTGCTGGGATGTCTCAGAAAAAGAGGGATTACTTGAGTGGCACAATGTGATGGATAATTGAAAGAGTAATTAAAGTCGAATGATGACGGCAAGGGAGGAAGGGGAAGGGGTTTGAATTAAAGCGCAATAGTTGTGGAAAACACAGCACCCGTTTAATGAATTTGTGTCTGTCCGCATCCAGCATTCATGTGTCAAGAACAGGAAGCCTCTTGATAAAGAGTGTTCTTACCTCGGTGTGATGGTATTAATTATAGATGGGGCTCTAATCAACTTAAAGGAGCTCACCCATAAAATGAAGGAGTATCATGGAAGTCGTGGGGGGGCAGAATTATCATGGGGGCAGCTGGTAGTTTAGTGATTACAGCTGCTGCCTATCGACCCAAAGGTTACGGGTTTCAATCCCACCTCCATGCGTAGTACGCACCCTAAATTCCACTGTGTTACCGTAGTAAATTACTCCGGTAAAATTACCCAGCTGTATAATTGAGTAAATAATTGTAGGTAGCTTAACATTTTGAGTCACTTTGGAGAAAAGTGTCAGCCTAATGAATAAATATTTCAACAAGAAAAAGTGTAATAAAGTCTAATTTTCACATAAATGTCTCTTTCTTTTTGCCCAGTTAAACGATCTGAGACCATTATGTGTTGGTAATTCGTTCCATAAAACTATACGAATAAGCACGACGTATCAACGTGATTCATCGTTAAAAGTGCACGTAGCCACGTATAGGGTCGCTAAGCTGGTACAAGATCATTTCTCAGATCTGTGCATGAAGGGGTAGGAAACTGGGATCCTGGAAACGCTACGTAGCCGGAGCCAGTAGAAGTCAGGTCTGGTGTGGCTCCGTCTCTTCCGAACATTTTACATCCACACCTTCGCTGCAATAATTGGGCGGTACAGGGGCCATTTATTCATTTATTACTGATATTAAATTATATCTATCAGAATAAATCCTATCCTTTTGCTAAACCATAATAACTTAACATGATGATCAGGGAACCACCTCATTTAAAAAAGAGCCATTCCTGTAGCGCTTTCAAGCATCGTATTAGTCTACTTTGTGAATTATTGTGTTCTTATGTGCTGGACTTTGAAGTCTGTTAGAAATAATGTGTAGTATAGAAATTAAAATAAAGAGTGCAGTCAAAATCAGCAATATGAAAAGTCTTTTTTTTACACATTTTTCTGTACAGCTTAATGTTCAAGAGTCGAAGGGTCCTGCCGCTGCACATTTCATAGCTGTAAGTGTTTTACTGAAAACCAGCTGCTTCGCAAATAATAGCTGTGCCAAGAGTAAAGCCAGTGTTGATATTACACTGACATTTCAATATTATCTAATTATATAATCATTATCATAATTATTCAATATTATTGCAGTGTTAGTTGGAATCAGAGATATATTTCATTTTTGGCATTGCACAAAAAATTGTTCACGAGTTAATATAATCCACGGAAGATTGTGTGAGTTGTTTTACCTTACTCCAAAAAACAGATGAGCATCCTCGAAAATGCAAAACACAGAATAAAACACAGATCTTTGAATTTAAGGTTTGTCTTCATTCGACATTGTTCCCCTTTAACCCAAAAGCTGCGTGAAGCTTTATAAGTATGCCTGCAAAATGCTTTACTTCAGTTTTCATTTTAGTATAGGCCTATGGTAATATTGAAATAAATTATAGATTTTTTTTTTCAATAAAACCTATTCAACGAAAACCATTTTATGTAAAATCATATGAAAATAAACCGCATAGTTAAGATGATTTCAGAGTACAAATACAATACATTTATTTAAAACTTGCTGAAATGTGCTACTAGTTTTGATATTTCAGACCCCAGATATTGCAAGACAAGAACTGTCAGTGGTTTGTCACCTTTCCACAGGTATTCTCTAATGAAGACACAGGAGCTGTTAAAAATTTAAGAACACCAATTCCATTCATTAAAAAAGACAATACAAAATCCAGACATTTTTTTACATGAGCAATAACAATTTTCAAGTGCAAATACCATTATCGACTCTATGATACATCGTAGCAAACTCTTATTTAAAAAAGAAGCAGTTAGAAAACTGTTCCCTACTTGCTGGGAGAAGGGCATACTTTGAGTTTGGTTCTAAAGGGTGATACGCTGTACAGAGACACAACGCAGGACGAAGCAGATTATAAATACTCGAGGAAACAGAGAAAACATGGGATGCAGCCTGGATTTTTCTTTTTTTCTTTTTTTTCTTTTTTTTTTTTGAACATTCAAGAGAGCACAGCTATGGCATTCTGGGTAACGTGTCAGGAGAGGCTTGAGGGTCAAACGTATAAGGAAAGGCTGAACTGCATCTCTCTTCGGAGAAGTCCAGTGCCAACATATTCACTTGTCCACAAACTATACTGAACACCGTGCTTTTCTTCCTGCGCACGACTCTCTTAAGAACAGAACTGATTTTTTTTCCACTCTTATGTGAGCTACATGAACATAACTTTTTTTTTTTTTTTTTTTTTTTGCTTGAGGAGTTTCTCGAAACTTATGAATGAAGCTGAGAATATGACAATATTTATTTTAAACAACTGATTTACAATGCATTTACACTGAGGTTCTTTCTACTGGAATTTCTTTTAAGTATAGTGGACACATTTTCTATAATGCAACCCATATGCCAGTCACTACATTTCAAAATTAACCTAAGAATATATTCTCTGAAAACATTAAATAAAGACATTCCATTGTACAGTTTTGGCAAGTTTAAATATTGTCCTTGGTTTTTCTGCACGGACAAGAACAACGACTGGAGACTAAATTCATTGCACTTATACGACAAAGGTAGGAGGCTATGGTCGTCTACATCTAGTGCACAGGGGAGGAGTGTGTCCTGCCCCTGGGGCAGTCTTTGGAAGAGCTGGTCTGAATGGGACAGAATGTAGAAGACTGTTAGGGTTGGGGGTACAGCTCTGTCTTGATTTGGGGTTGGCTGGAACGCACGATAATTTATTTAGGGTCACAGTCTAGGGATTTGGTCCCTTGGAACTCAACCCTTGTCTTCTAGGTGTCCATCGCTTACTATATCCTTTGAAAATAACATATGGAGAGCTAACCATATCCTTTAAAAACAGGATATCTCACTGCAGCAATGGGCGGCGAGGAGCCCAAGATGTACAGTATGTAGTGTGTAAGCCCAAGATTCCTTTCCATTTTCGAAGTATATCGCTTTTATCACACTTTTTCTGATAAGCATTGATTCGTTTTGTTTCGAACCGGCTGCTGCGGTTTCCTTCTTGGGAAGCTCAGCATTACACAGGAGCTGGAAGGTGTGGGGTTGGGGGTTTGAGTCTTAAAGTGACCTTCTGAAGTGAGCAGCGAACACTGGTTCCAGAGAGACGTTCCGGCGAGCAGTCAGAGCGCCATCCGGAGACTCTCTCTCTGCGTTTCCTCTCCCCAGGGTTTCATTCACAAAGAGACCGACGTCTCAGATAAGTTCGTGAACGCAAGAGTACAAAACAATGGTCTAAGAGTAAGCAACTGACAATAATACAATCAGAACAGACACAGAACAAATACAAAAAATTAACTGTTTTAACAGCAACACCTTAATAAGAAGTTGCTCTAAGAGCTCAGGCATAATAAGGCTTTGACCGTTGTGAAATGTGATGACATGAACCTTTTTTAAGTACTGGAAGTAAGAAGATTAATAAAGGTAACATTTATCGAAGGTCACTAGATGTGGAAAATGGTAAGACCAGGAGCGCACAACACAATGGGGGGGTGGGGGTGTCTGCGGATTTACATAATGGTGTGTGTGAGTTCCAGTTCTAACCAATTTCCAGCTCATTTATATTTTGTTAAATGCATTACCCTTCTTTGAGCTGTTACTCTAAGACATCCTTTGTTTCTCAATTGTTCTGGCAGCACAAGGCTTTTGTTTAAAATATCCGATTCCCTCGGGGAAACTGTCAGGTTGGCAGTGCCCTTATAAGAACATATAGAACGCCCATGGATATGCATATCGGGAGTGAAAATGACAAACGCAACAAAAGACCGCCAGACGCTAGAACAAAAACATGAAGTGACGATAAATATTCATGAAGGAGACAAAAAGTCCATTATGTCCAAGTGTCCAAGTCATGATTCGATGCCTGGAGCTTTGTTGATAGTTACTGTTCGGAGTGAAAATGATAAGGAGAAGAAAAGCAAAAAATAAAGGAAAGTCTGCATAGTGAAGTATGTTCTCAAAGCCATCTGGAAAGAGAATGAAGTTCCTTTGTTGTCTTGGTGTCAGGAGCCTTCTGTCGAGGGGGCGGAGCTTTATGGACAAGGGGGTGGGGCCAAGGGGACTACTTGTATGGCCGCAGGAAAGCAGACACTTTGCTGCTGATCAGTCGGATGAAGGAGCGGGGAAGCATCTCGTTGGACTCCCGGGTGGTGTACTTGAAGTAGTTGTGCGGGTGAGCCAGCACGTCAAACAGAGTCTTTATCAGCTTTTTGTCCTGTGGAAAAGGGGCAGCAGGCACAGTCTTGAGCTATGGACTGATCCTTGGTTAGCAGAAATGGAAAAGGTGTCCGTTTCGACCTGGGTCGGGTCTTGCCCCTACAGCCCTGACCATACACGCTACACGTTCTGAGGTCATTACGGTGCAACAATTCCACAGCGAACCTGACCTGGTCTGGTGCTAAGGGTGCGAGACTATGCTGAGTATGGGGAACTGACGTGGTGACTAACGTGACATGCCCAGAACATGCCTACTGGCCATCCGGACACAAAGTAAAGGAGGTGATAGTTAGAAGGCACCTGGTATCTGCTACTTAGACAGCAAAGCAATAATAATACATTCTTGAGACATGATTTATTCTGCACTGTGCTATGAAAGACTAAACTTGCTTGAACATGTCTTCAATGCGAGTGCTTCACAACTGACAATAACCTGATGAAAACGTTTAATGGTCTTTACTTTGACGTCATTGCTGTGGTACCTGGATGCGGTACCTTATCCTCTCAGCGCGACCTACTGACCTTGAGGATCTCTTGGTGATTTTCTGAGGCGTAGAGCCTTCCGTCTCTCACGATGTCCTCCACCAGCTGTTCGTAGTCCTCTGAAACACACAATACACACACACGGTGTTGGCTTCACGCACTGGGGGGGCTGACCTAACATTCCTTGGTGCTCAGTACTGAAAAGTCCACCTGACCAGTAGAAGAGAGACACTACACTGTTACGCAACTGCAAGACCAGTACCCAGTGCAGTACAGGCACCTGTACACACCATCATAGGTGACGTAGGGGATCTGGAAGCCACGGGCACTGTTGGCTTCATTGGACTTGAAGTTGATCCAGAGGCGGCGGGAGCGTGCGGTGAAGGCGATGGGCCGCTCGTACGTCTGGCACGTCTCATACGTGGTGATAGATGTAGCTGACCCTTGAAGGGAGACAATAGAGAACTTCTTGAAAATGCTTTGGGTTCTTCTGCAGACTGAGTCCAGACAACCATCTGACTGGATTTCTACTGCAGTTCCTTTTGGATCACGCTGCAGAATTTGAGCCTTTTTCTTCTGTTTCGTTTCTCTCCAGAAAGTCACTAGTACAGCACTGGGTAAAATCACTACCCTTGTTCCCAGCTCTCAAGCAGTAATTTTGATTAAATCCTGGTCACAGTCTTCAAGTGGAGAAACATGTGAGGAAGAATTTAGGTAGAAGGTGAAAGAGCAAAACTTCAGGTAGACAAATAAAAAGAGCCTTTTAATAGTCTGGAGAAAAAAATTAACTGAGCAACAACACTGAGGAAGAGGTTTTGTGTGAGAATTTTCAACTAACCCAAGCAAAACAAATTTATCATCAACTCACGGTCACGTAAAAAACATAGACATTGTGAATATTACCTTCCGATAATCCATATCGGTAGATGTTAAATTGCTACAGGAGTAAATTAACAACATGAAAAGGACTTTAAACTCCTTCTGTTGCTGCCTTCTATTAATGAGGAAGCATTTGCAGTGACAGAAAAACCAGTTTACTCCACTCAATGTATGATGGGAAGGGTCCTCAGGGTCTCAAGCAGGGCTGCAAGCGGTGAAGCAGACTCACAATTCTTTCTCATGACCAGCACGTCCCCGCACTCGTCCTCGGAGGGCAGGAAGATCTCGGGCACTACGATGAGGATCTTGCGCTTGGGCGGGGGGTTGATGTTCCAGGTGCACTCCACGTTAGCAGGGTAGTTGCCTGGGTAGTTGGGTGACTCAATGTAGCCTGTGTACTCACCCATCTCCCCCCCGCAGTCTCGATCTGCAGCAGAAGCACACATTATGTTACTATTTCATTACTTCGCACTTTTATCTAAAGCGATCTGCAATTATTTAGCCATTCGAACACCTGTGTCCTTAGCCACATAGATACTTGCTTCCAGACGTGTCCAATGTAGCGGAGCCCAACCCTGGACAGTAAGACGAGGGGCAGCTTGTGTCCAGGGTTCATTTCGGACTAAACACCTGAGCCTCACGTCATTCTGAATTCATGTCAACACTGAATTACGTGTACCATGCGGACGATCCTCTCTGTATCTGGAGATAAACTACACTGGCACATCATATTATGACTACAGTTGGGGACTGGATGTCTGTTCCTAATTTATTTTGTTTATAACATCACAATTCATTTCCTTCCACTACTAAGTCACAATCAGTATCCAAAATGAATCCATAAAATGTTAAAAATACTGGTTTATTTAGGCTAAATTCTGTAAAAATCTTGAATTTGGCCATAAGAATGAACACGTTATATGACCTCTCTTTTAATGTTCAAATAAAAAGTTTTACAAAGTACTTTTGGATTAAAACCAAAAATAAACACACACGCTGTCCAAAACGCTTGTCCCAAGTGGGGTCGTGGCAAATCGGAGCCTAACCCGGCAACACAGGGAGGGGGGACACCCAGGACGGCATGCCAGTCCATCGCAAAGCACCCCAAGCAGGACTTGAGCCGCAGACCCACCAGAGAGCAGGACCCGGCCAAACCCGCTGCACCACCGCACCCCCCGTAAATAAAAACACATCATCTGTAAAAACTCCTGCTTAGTTTTTTCCAATTCATCTCATAAACATGTGTTTTGTAATCTTTTTATTGATTGCCAACACTCAGGAACTCCAGAAACAAGCTGTGGAAACAAACTATGGAAGCAAGATGAATAAGAGGATCACACGCTCCTATTCTATTTCAGTGTGTTTTACTGACATCTACAGGCTGGTTGCATAAATACAGGTCACTTTTGGTCATGAACAGACAGAAATCTTAGAAAATAGATAAGACAGTAAGATAGACAATGAACAATACATAAATCAATCGACTATGAATAATACAAGGATCCAGTGTAAGACATTCTACTTTGTATTCACTGTGAAATTTATAACCAACGAGAGCAAACTTTGATTTATTTTTCATTCTTTCAGCAACTTATAGCTGAGAAGCTTTGAGGCTGCGCAACATGAAAGTGAGCTGGAAAGGCAAGGATGGCCGAAAGCTCACTCTTGCACTGGGAGACACTGGTGGCCCCGTCGAAGTCCGTGGTGGTGTTGCCGGGGCAAGAGATGCAGTAGTTCTGGCGGAACTCGGTCTGGTAGGTGCCCAGGGGGCAGCGGATGCACCGGTGCACTGTGGTATTGTAGTAATGACCGGGAGAGCACTGGACTGCATGGAGCGGACACGCACGTATACACAGCAAAAAATACACAAGTGTCAACAGGCAGCATACAGAATACCATTCTGAAATGCGTGCGAAACTGTACAGTGTCACGGCTACACCGGGGAAATGCTTGGATGGGGTGCGCAACCTGAGGGAGTAGGAGTTCGGAGGATCATCGCTCACCTTTGGCTTCGCAGTCATGGAAGGAGCTGGCCCCCTCTCGTTTGGTGCTCAGCCCCCCGCCGCAGGGGAAGCAGAGGGTCCGCCCAGGGTCTGGCTGGTAGGTACCCTGCGGGCACGGCTGGCAGGGTTTGAACCCGTCGCCGGAGTAGTAACCCGTCGGACACTGACCTAGGACCAGCGGGCCGGAGTGGAGCACGTGTTTACTGAGAGGAGCCACGCATCAAGGTTTCCTCCACATTGTGAGCTCCAAACCCTCTTGCCTCTAGTGGCTCTACCTTCACCTCAACCTCCATTCGAGCCGCTTTCGCAGCTGGCCACCCACACATCCCTCAAGAGTAACAGCGGGATCTGACGGCCCTTATCGCCGACCCAAAGAGCAGCAACTCCAACAACAGTGAGAACAGCAGTCCTCCTGGGTGAAATACAGCTCACGTAACACTGCCTTTTCTGCGCTTTACTGCCGTGGTTCTCCGCATTCGGCTCATCGTCAATTAGCATCCGCCTCATTCAGCGTGACTCATGGGAAACGGCTTACCCGAGCAGGAGCTGATGTTACGGGCCCCGGCAGGGCCGTGCCCGTCGCTTCCGGGACACAGGTCGCAGGCCAGCTGACCCTCCTTCTCCTGGAAAGTGCCCGGGGGGCACTGGACGCAGCGCTCCTGCTCACCATGGTAGTAGGATCCAGACGGGCATCTGACTGAGGAGGCAGGTGAGAGCAGAAGGACACCGGTGAGAAAAACTTAGTCCGAAGTGCGCGAGGCTCCGGAATGACAGGACCGAGACCACGATGACAAGCCCCATCCTTTCCACATCCACTCCCTCCCTTTACCACAGCGGCCGCTCTCCTTCTCCCGGCCGGGCCCGCAGTTCTCCTGGCGCTCGGCGAGCTGCGGCAGCTTCTGCGCCACCTCGTACTCCAGGCCGGCCACGCGGAGCAGGAAACGCTCCTGGTTGATGGACTTCTTCAGGGCTTTGATGTAGGCCTTCACCTGCTTCTCCATGCGCTGTCGCAAGCAGCTGAGGTTGCAGCTTCCTGTGAGTGGGAGAGGTGGCGTGGGGGCAGAGAAAGGTCCAGTGCGCAGCTTCTGAAGCGCTCAGTATGAACACAGCCGTGTTCACATCCGCAGAGTACATTTCAGAAATACATAGTGCATGAAATGCAAATTCCTTCCACACTTTTAGCTGAGAAACACCACTACATGGGAGAGCACGAGAGGGTGTGGACCCCTACATGCAGACACACCACTTAGTGTCAATGCCTCTATTCATCCTCACTGGAACCGTCATGCTGTGAGAGGATGTATCTTAAATAAGCGAATAAGTAATTATTTCTGTTGGTGGTGGATAAGTGCTTCTCCACTCCACTATGACTACACCCTCACATAAAGGGTTAATTTTTTTTGCAGGAACTCTCTCGGTTAGGCAAATTCCTGTTGTAAGGTGTTGGAATTAACAGTATTTAAAAAACAAATATTTTAAATGCTCAAAGTTCCTGAGACAAATTTTAATACTGTTAATTTAAAAAAAAAAAAGGCTCCTGGACAAAAATGTCACCTAAAATTAATTAAAATACCAGAAGAAGTCAAATCTGTATGCATAACGACGACAACACCAACATTTTTGCAATATTTGTGTTGCTTATCCTTTCTTGTCATAAAAAAAAAAATCCACGGCATCACTGCCTATGCCTTTCTCTCTGCAAAGCAGGCAGACAGTACGGCATCAGATGTGCTGTGTAGCTTTACTAATACATTTTTGTGCCCATCTTTGCTGTAGTAGCCTTGAGCGAAGTACTGACCCTGAGTTTCTCAAATAAAGAAACCCAGCTGCAGAAATGGGTGACTTGTAAGCATAAGCAACATGACATTGTAAACTGCTTTAGAAAAAGGTGTCAGCCACATTATTGTTATTATTATTATTATTGTTATTAAATTAACATAATGTATAATAGTATAATGATCGTTCAATCATTAATATCTTAATTTAATTTAATTTCAAAATTTATATTATACACATTGATTATTTAATAATACGTAATAATAATAATAGGATTGAGTCTGCTACTGCAGCTGTGATATTTACCATAATAAAAGTTAGTGACTAGTTGCGATTCTTAATGTCATGGGTAGTAGGAAGTATGAACTATATGCAGAAGATAGTTTTGTTGTAGCATAGTGTCTGTGTGTTGTATAAAAGACATAGCAATCAGTGGATAAAATAGCTGTTGTACAAGTAAAATGACTATATAACTGGGCAAAAATGCCACTGTACGGATTAAAAAAACCTGTAGTGAGAAAAAGGGGCCTATATTTTTATGAGCTCGTGTAGCAGTTTTTTTGTTGCACACATCCCTTATATGCGAGGGCTACATTTACTGCGCACGCTTCCCAGTGGGTGGGTTAGGTCCAGACCAACTAGCTGACTATACTCACCTGTGGTGTCCCCAGGCTTGACCTCAGCCTCTAGCTCCAGCGTGATGCGGGTCACCTCCTTGCTTGTGGGGTTGCGTGCGCGCCTCCCTTTGGCCTTCTTAGAGGAGTCACACTTGAGGTTAACGAAGGTGACCAGGCAGTTAGTGCAGGGCTGCCCACCTCCTACTGGGATGATGGCGTGGAGAGCGGCGATGTGGACGCAACACATGACAAAGAAATATACAGCATGTATAATTATGACTAGACAGGTATGCCTAGAAGGAAGAGCTTCTGATGATCTGTGGGCCCATGAGGGACAGCTTCAGCACAGGAGTGCCTGCTGCGGACCTTTGACCCCAGTTTTTACCCCTCCTTCGTTAATTTCTCTGGCAGGCTCCATCACGAAATCACAAGAACGAACACACGCTGTCAGAACCGCTTGTCCCATACGGGGTCGCGGGGAGCCGGAGCCCAACCCGGCAACACAGGGCGTAAGGCCGGAGGGGGAGGGGACACACCCAGGACGGGGCGCCAGTCCGTCGCAAGGCACCCCTAGTGGGACTCGAACCCCAGATCCACCGGAGAGCAGGACCTGGTCCAACCCACTGCACCACCATACCCCCCCTCACAAGAACAAACGCAAAACTTAAAATGCAAAGGGGCATCGCGGTAGGCCAGAGGGAGTGCTTTTTCCACATAAGAGGACACCTCCAGCATCTCACCTGGCCCCAGCACGCGGCCTCCCTCTTCTGCCCGACCCCGCAGCTTCGGGTGCAGGTGGCATTTGGCATCTTTGATCTTGAAAGAAGCCGTTTGCTTTACTGGAGCAGCCAGCGGCTCTATAGACACACCGAGGGACATATGGATTGATAGAAAATTTAGGGTATCAGGTTAATACCAAATTAGGTTATTTTGATTTAGTGTCATTTGAATGATAAAGTGAAATGTATAGATTTAGCAGAAAAGATGTGAATGGCCAATACACAATATTCTTGGTGTTTGTCATGGTTTTACATGTATTTGCACTGATACGCTGCTTTATATGTGTTCAACTCTAGTAGTTCTATTTCTATGCTTGTGTGTCAAGTGGAAACAAAAAACACATCTTACTTAATTTAAATGACTACACTAATATGTGACGCAACAGTCCCAAAGCAAAAATTCTTCTGGCAACAAACCCGAATTAATTTAGCTGCAACTGCACCGAAAAATAACACTGTCTGAAAACTGGCTGCATACAGTGAGTGTAAAATGAGCTTTTCTGCTTTTCTCCCAATTAAGTGAGCGTGAGCTCGAATGAATGCTCTCATATTCAAAAACCCACAGGAACAACAGTGACTAAACTGATTTTGCTGTAAATTGAGACTGACGGAATGAGTGTGAGCGAACCTGCGCCATCTCCTCCTACTCTAGAACAAGGAGCCTGTATCTGTTGCCATGGCGAACGTGGGTACCTATGCAGCTCTGGCTGCTGCTCGTGTTGAGTCGGGCCGGCGTCTTGCCACGCAGGACCGGACTGCCACAGCTCACGGTGTAGCTGTTATCGGATTCTGCAACGGCACGGCAAAGATAACGGTTTCGGTACACAGTGGGCAATTCTGCTTCACCAAAGCCACCTGCGTGTAAAATCCTATTGCACACACGTAGATAGCGCATAAACAAAGGCCTTTCCTCTACAGGGGCCTTTAAGTGTACTCAGCTGTAGGTTGCTTTGCAGAATAGTGTCCGCCAAATGAATAAATGAAAATATAAGTTAAAAAACGCAAAGAGACTGATGGAAATTATGGTGCCTGCGGATGTTGGGGGCCATTCTGAGGAACCCACCTGCCAGGTAGTGCGCTTTGGAAGCACAGGTGAGGGCGCAGCTCTCTTTCTTTCCAGCTTTACTGCATGTGAGAGTGGCCTTGGGAGAGACCAGGCTGGACACGCACTTCACCTGCTCTGGATCACACACACACGCGCACACACACACACGCAGACACACACACACGCACGCACCAAGACATACAATTGACAAGCAGACAGACGAGATGCAGGACCACCAACATCAGATCATCCACCTATTTATGGCCGTGTTCGTCGGGCATTCTGCATGAACATGAGACGCTGACAGAGACATTTGGCTGACAAGTCATGTCATTCAATGACATATTAATGCATTTGTATTAGAAATATATTTATATACTCACAAATATTGTAAATGCTCAAAGTTTCTA
Source organism: Scleropages formosus (assembly GCF_900964775.1). Taxonomy (NCBI): domain Eukaryota; kingdom Metazoa; phylum Chordata; class Actinopteri; order Osteoglossiformes; family Osteoglossidae; genus Scleropages; species Scleropages formosus. The sequence goes on along the minus strand of NC_041824.1, from coordinate 18,353,239 downwards.
AGAGAACATTTTTTTTTCCAGCTTTCGGACACTACATCTGCTTCCCACTGTGACTCTCCGCTTGTGACGCTAGGTGGTAGTGTTGCTAACGTACCGATGCAGTCCTTCTTGTTCCAGTGGAGTTTGTACCCAAGCGGACAGGTACACTCGTAGCTACCCGGTGTGTTGACGCAGCCAAACTTGCATCCCCCACGATTAATGCTGCATTCATCAATATCTACGCAGAAAAACAGTAGAAGGGCTGTCAGGACCTCCAAACTTTTTTTTCCCTCTCTCTTTTACATGCTTTTATTCAAACCCCATCAAATCAAAGAGCTGTGATTCCCTGAAGGCCATTTCCTACCACAGCTCCATATGCACCTATCCTTGGATTGTGAAGTGGAAAGAATGTATTAAATCGCATACCCATCAAGCTTACAAAAGGTACGAGAGTTGATTGAAAAGTTTAAGACTGTATCCGTCATTTTTCATCCGAAGATTCCTTGGGGTTGCAAACCTTTTCCTTTTCAAAGTGCCTTCCCTCGCAAGATCTTGCAGTGCTCCAAAAACTTCTCATATGCAGCATGAAAAGATGTGCAGCAGAATTTTTTTTTTTACATTGTCATCAAGGCAGCGGTCATAACTTTTACCACCTATTCATTAAGTGAAAATTTCCTTCCGTGCAAAATTCATCGATTGTCTCTGTTCCCTATGGGTGACTCAAAATTTCAAGTTTTTTGGTCACTTTTCCTTGTCACAAAATTCAATTGCACATTTTTCACACGGTTGAAGAAATATGACGCATGGCCGCCATTACAGAAAAGGGTTGAAACTCAAGAATTAAACAGAAACAAGTCCTAATACTGGTGTACAGTCACAAGGACTGAACCTTGACTCCCCCACCATGGCCAAGCTGCAGCCCACATGGGACGCATCCGCTACAGTCAGACTCAAAACTTTCCAGTCAACCCTTGTACATTTGTATCCGATGTCCCAGGAATTTGCAGTTAGGGTTTAAGGGCTTATTGCCATTTCCCTATACCCAAGCGTAGAGCAGAAAGGAGATATAATTTGTATGGGTTCAGGTGTAACAAAAATCAACCTAATGCCAGACCACATAGTAAAGTTTTTTCTTCAAGTGCGCACTACACATACAGATATGATAATAAATACAAATAAGACAAAAACACACCAACCACTGATCAGCTACAGTTATAACAGCTGCAGAAAAGGCTCGGAACACGCAGCACCCATCAGAATGCAGGGAAATGCAGGCAGCGGAAGTCCAATCCCCCTCAGCGCAGAGACAGAACCACAAGATGATGCTCTAATCGTTCCCAACAGGATGTGCTCAGAGTGCTCCCAGCACCCTGCTGAGTCAACTGTATTGCACATGATGAGGTGCTGTAGTGTAATTAAACGCACATAAAAGCAGAAAAGAGGGAAAATGCTGAAGAGAGGGGATGATGGGGGTGTTTCTGACAGTGGTTTAATGAATGGCAGTTCTGAGGGGCCAAGCATGGGGGGCCAAGCACATGTGATACCATTAGCGACCAAAACCTCCCAGGAAGATCGATGCGCTAACGTAATCTGCACATTTGAAGTCTCATCAAGGAGTTGTGATATCACTGCCCCATGTCCCCTTTCTGTGTGAACTTCTTTCCCAGAGTGGTTTGGAAAAAGGGGCATTGGATGGGTAACAGCAGGGCAGCACCTGGGGGGGTCGGGGGGTGGTTGATTGAACTTGAGGAGCGGTGTAAATTATGACTGCTTTTCAGCGCAGTACTGAACCACATAACCACACTCAAACCATATGGGAGTGAGACAGGATGTTAAATAGTGAGAGGAAAAAGAGAATCAGTACAGGGCCAAAGATGCATGTGAGGGCCTGGTGATGGAGGCTAGACTGGGTCTGCTGATGGGAAATGTAACCCACAGACATGTTCACGACTCTCCCTTAAAAGGGTGGATGGCACATGTGAAGATGTGAATTTATGGCTTAACCAAAGGCCTTTACTTTTGGCCACCATTCCAGTCGATTTAATCTTACTAACATATTGCACTCTTGAAAAATCTGTTTTTAAAGACAGGGAGAGAAAGGTGCCCTTTAGGCTAAAAAACAGGAATGTCTGCCCGTGTCCCCACCACCCCTTTTTGAGTAAGGTTTGAACACCCCTGGGCTGAAGTCTCCGACACCCAGACTCATTCATCTCTGCCAAGGAGCGTTGCAGGAGCCGAAGGGGACATTCTCATATTGACACACCCGTGCTGATTTTGTGTATCAGCCCGCACAGCAGTGGCGGTTTTCACTTGCTGTCAAGGGAGTCTGTCTTGGACAGAAGCACAGTAAGGACGTCTGCGCAGAGGTACACTTTTTTCAAATGTACATGCCAATACCCGTCACGTTTCAGCCTCTTTATGTCTCTTAATGAATATTCAGGAATACCCGGGGGACTGGTCGCACTACACAGTCCTTCACACAGCTTTAAAATGCCTCTAATTTTTCACTGGACTGTTTCTCAGCTTCTACTTCATGTCATATCCTTTCAAGCAAGTTTAAACAGGGTTTAGACACTCTTCTCTTGCTGGCCATTTATTCTTCTGGCAGTGGGCAACACTGCGCTGGGCACTGGAAGAGCTCATCTAAGCTCTGGCTAACAGCAGGTTGTTCAGGGTGAGTCCATCATTTAGCCTGCACCTCACAGCCCCTCTAAGCAGAAGTGGTCATTTCTCAGCTGATAAACTACACAGAGAAAATAAACGGCAGACCACTCCAGTGGTAGGGTGTGGGCAGGGAGGGTGCTGGGTAGCTCCATAAATCTGTGTGTTATCTATGGGTTCCGATGGCGCAAACAAGTGAAGTGTGAGTGTGTGTGAGTGTGTGGGGGGTGTCATGGTGGTCATTAATCAATGGGGCTCTCAAGAATAGCAGACTAAACCTGCCCCCACGCTCTTCTCCTTTTCCTGTCTCTTTGACACAGATGCAGAAAGGCATGCACACAGATGCATGTGTGTACATATAGAAAGATCTCCGCTTCCTGCGAAACACACACACACACACACACGGACATGAACTCTGCCCTCAAAAGGCCAGGGCTGTTCCTTCTAATAAGATGCTGATGGCCATCGACCCCTCCGTTTAGGGATTTGCAAATTTCCATGCAACAATTCTGTTATCAACTTAGCAGTGTGAGATCAGTATGTCCTGGTGAAGATCACACAAGCCAGACGCACCGAAACATGTACCCACCCACCCTCCATGATCTAGCACCCAGAAAACAATGATAGAGAGAGGCCAGGTGCTTCAGGGTTTGCCCATCCACACCATCTTGCACTATGTAAGAGGCATGATGGACACTGGAAGGATGGGTACCCTTTACTCAAGGCAGCTTTTAATTCAGAAGAGCAAACAAGATGTAATAAGAGCTGTAAATCCTTGTTTCATGTTTGCTTTAATGCTGCCAAGGTGTGGCAGTCCTGGAATTTACCCACACGCTGGCTTCTGCAGTAAAAGAGACAACACTAAGTAAGTACGCTTTGTAATAGAGTGAAAAGAAATCACTGCACTGTGACATCCAGTACCATGATGGCAAAACCAAAAGAGTTCTAACACCTCTCCAGCAGCCGTGACTGCTTTGGCTAGCACACTGCCACAGCTTCATACTAATGGATGAAGACACCGAGACACTGATGATTCACGTGTCTGTGATGTGGGTGAGGGTTTTCTCGCGACACCGTTTTGTGTGTCATAATTTACAAGCAGAGTTGTAAAAGCAAGGTGAGAGATTGCAAATTCTGTGCAGTTTTGTCCTGTTAAATTATAGCAGTCATTGAGATATACGGAAGCATAACCGTGCTGGGATGAAAGAGAAGCCGCGATAAGATGTACGGACAGTAGCAGAATTACTCCTGTCAAACACAGACACTTACCTGAGGAGCCCGGAGGCTCTGCTGGAGACTGCACAAAGATTCTAGTCACTGATATAGGCACCATGAAAGCTGCTGGAACGTCAGTATATTCACATTAGTCCCATCCCTTCAGAGCTGCCATGTGTAGTCTGAGATGGTGGGGGGTGCTGGCATTGTGTTTTGAATTAGGGACTGATCTCCCACACAATACCAGCCTTGCTTCCACCCAACACGACCTACCTTCCTACTAAGGAAAGGGTACATCTCGTAGACTGGGTCATGGAAGGGGACCCCACAGTTTGCCTACAACCTGGATGGTGGAACATGTCCCAGGACAGGACCCAGTGATTTTGCTCACCTCCACAGTGGGCCAGGCCATAGAGGACATAGCCCTTATGGCAGAAGCATTGGTAGCTGCCGGGGGAGTTGACACAAGAGTGGTCACAGGCGCGATCAAAGGAGCATTCATCGATATCTACAGGAAAACAGGAGAAAGAGGGCGAGAGAAAAAAGATGGGGATGAGGTCACAAACAGGCCAGGGTGTGATGGGAATAGTGTACCCATTATAGTGTGAGATGACTACCCACCTACCCAAAAAGGCTTTGGAAACAATCTGTGTGTAGGTCAGCCTAGTGAGCCCTATGGGAGTTCAGATGAAGGACTCTGTTTCGTTTGGTCCTAGATCACTGTCTTGCTATGAAGAAAAAATGTTCTTCCTGGTTATTGTAATTACTTCATTAACAAGGAATAATGAAGCTATTACCAAACCACAGACACCAGGGCTGAGTGAGACAGTATGCCAGGTTGGGGCAGAGGAGATAATCCATTTACTTTAGCATTGGACCCCATTCGGCCTGTCCCTTCTATCTCGGTGCAGTTCAACTCTAGTGGGAAGCCTAAAACTTGAGCTTTGGGTTTTCCTGAAGCCCAGGAGGGCTCTTAGTAATTAAATGGACTGTTGCACATGACCGTAGGCCTTTAGCACTCCTTAGTTCACCAACCACCCTATGCACCCAAATAGAGGGGGCATGTCGTTGGTGACATGTCTTCAGCCATATAAAAGAAGTATCCTTCACTTTCATAGACCTGGCATTCATTCATATAAATATAATAATAAGATTTAGGATTTTTATTCATTATGTTTTTTGCATTGTTTGTAAGGGTTGCAGAAAAATAGTCTGGCTACAGGTCAAATATTTAGAACCGTATTACCAGATTGGGTGGTGTATCCTTAATATCCCACTATTCCATCTAGCAGCTGATGACCCTCTCCATTACAACTATGCTGAATTTTGACACTACCATGGAAAAGACAGATGTACAGATAGGTCTGAAAGCAGAGGGGTATGATCCAGTCCATATATTCAGTTACAATTAACGTAATCTTATTAGTTATTCTAAAACATATGTTAATTTACACAAGCAGTAGAAAAGCAGTAGAAACTTTTATACCAATATTCTCTTTATAGTTATGGGTGTGGTGGATGATCAGCAAACAATTTTGAAGCCAGACAGTTCATTTCCCAGGTCAGTCTTCATACACTAAACCATCACTTACTTGGGATGTTGGTACTGAATCCCACAAACACATCATCTTTTTCTCTTCAAAAACCTAATAAAGACTTTAATAATATGGCATTTCATCTAAATTAAAGGAAGGCCACGAAGCTGAAGATGAATAGCTTACCGTCATGCCAAAACACCAGATATGGGTTTCTTACCTTTTTGGAGGTACACAGAACCCCACAATTGTAAATACCCATGTTGCCATGGTAAACAATCACAAACAGACGCATACATGCACACAAACCCATGCCACTTTTCTGAACTCTGAGTTTTATCAAACAATCTTAGATCATTAAAACAACTCTTTCCTATTTGGTTAATTCCAGCAAGCACACTCCCAAGTAAGCAGCCATCGCAGCAGATTAAAAGGTTATTAAGTGATCGGTTTCAAAGTACAGACAGGATGTCTTTGGTGCTCCAGGTGCAATTAAAAGGAGAGTGTTCAAAGTTTCTTTGGGTTTCAAAGGCTTTTCACTGAATCACTCTGTGTAGGTACACTGAATCTGTCAGACATCAACACATTTGCTCATTACCTTCCATTTACTGGTGTACCCCAAGGCACTGCTTCAGGTCCCTCCTAGTTTTTTCTACATCCATTCTTTGGATTTCCACATGAAAATTTCTGTATCTTGAAACATGAGCAGTGTAACAATTTTTGTTTTCAACAAATTATTTAGAGTTTGTCTAGCTATTGTGTGCATTCAATAAAGTGTTTGTTTTGTGCTGTTTTACAAATAAACATTTTGATTTGCTATATTCAACCTTTGTTCTTTAATGAAAACCCTGTTGCTCATCTCCTCCCATAGATGTAATGCTTTTACTTATATCTCAAAGGCTTTGTTCATTTTAAAGGTTTATTATCCTCTCTAACTTTAATGTCGATTTTTTTTTTTTTTTGGCGGGGGGGAGACCTGCTTAATACAATGAGATCATTACTAACTGCCAGACCATCTTTTAATCTTTTTTTTCCATTTCTCAGCCAGTCTTAATCTTTTTAGTTTTCGTTTGTGGATTGAATTGTCTGTCACGAATGGAATACTGCAGACTTATTTAAATTTCTTACCTGCTCTAATAAACATACTTTAGAATAATGCATGTGCATTTTCCCCATAATTCAAATCCACAGGAAAATTTCTCTTTGGCTTTCACTTTACAACCTTTCTAAACATTTCTAAGTTGCTTCAAGCTGGAATGATAACGTATCTCTGAGTGCAATAGACCACATGATCTGTCCATCAGTCTATTCTAAATAACTATGTTTGAAGTAACAGTAGCAGAGATCTGGAGGTGATCCCAGCAGTGTAGGTATGTTAATCAAGAGGAGAACATGCAGGTACGGTGCTGACAGAGCTGGTACACAAATGAAAACCACAACCCAGGAGCTGAGAGGCAAAAGCTGTACCTGGTGAGCTGCCCTGCCATACAGCAAGTCATGTTAGAACTAAATAACAGAATAACAACTACATATATATATATATATATATATATATATAGAGAGAGAGAGAGAGAGCGAGAGAGAGAGAGATTCATTTCAGTGTTTTAGCCCTGGACTCTTATGTTAATGAAAAGGTTTCACCCTAAATGTGTACTTATGTTTTCACATAATATATAATTTCTTAAACAAGAGTTGAACGCCACAATTTTGCAAGACACAAATATCTTTTTGTTCTCTTGGCAACTTTTCCAGGGATTTTGTGCCATATAAATTAACAATCTGACAGCAGGGGGTTTTTCCGAGGTCTCCCCTCTGCTTTGAGCTGCTTAAAATGAGCTGCTCAGGATGGTGGTGGTTTTCCTTCATGTTTGAGGTCTCACTGCATGAAAACAGTTTCTTGTTTCTCATCGAACAGCAGCATGTTGCCGTGGCGCTCGCTATCAACTGAGCGGATACACTATGCGAGCAATGCTGTCGGGACCTTCACGTTGACTTTGCCAGGCTTTCTGCTGTTTCGGTTAATGGAGCATCTTTGAATTCATTTCCCACTGCAAGCTCAAATAAGAGTTTTGTCTCTTTGCACCAGGTGCTCATAGTAAGGACCTTCTTGGGACAATGAACAGCCATCCTCAGAGATACTGGTGATGTAAGGCTCCTGGAAAGCTCATGCAGAGCACACGTGGCTACAGGAACAATGTCAAGAGCACCACACCTGAGCTGAGAAAGCCCAGTGGTACACCACTGCTATTCTTCTGAATAATATTGATCTGATGAAGTGATAAATTAAAAGAGAGATTGCTGGGGGTGTGGCTGGGGAGCAAACTAGGACCGCAGTAAGAATTACAAAAGCGGTCTGTTGATCCAGTTCTTAAAGACCAACCCAACGTTATCTGACCAAAACACACGATTGCTTATGACCTCCAAAAGCACATTTATCCCTCTGCTTTGATTAGCTGAAATAAGTGTCCTTGAGGAACTCCATCTGCAAACGTAACTCTCTGCCAGTGAGGTGACATCACTGGTCTGTACTAGCACTGCCAGGTTGTCCAGGTCCCTTGCTTATTGCACTGCCACGTGAGGTTTGTGGGGATGTAGGACGAACCCCCATGTACGTGCAAAATGCCACGGGGGCCCACGGGCAGCCCTCTTGAGAAGCAAACAGGCTCACCTTTGTCATCCCTGCTTGGCCCACATCAGTACATCTCAACATGCTCAGTGCACGTGTTATTTTTAGCTGTGAAGGCAAAAGTCTCTTGAGCATGCTTGCGATAAAAAAAAATCCCAAAGTCTCAGCTCTGAAGATTTATCCCAACCATGCAGACTCCAGTTACATCTCTTCACATGGGCACAATTGGTGTGGGAAGAGGGAATGGAACATTAATTAAATGATAAACTGCACACTGAAACAAAAGGGTATGAAAGGAGAAAAAAAATGACAGAAAAGCTGTTTACACAGTGGAGATAATGGAGCAGCTTTATCAGAGCTGTTCTTATTCGGGAGAAGAGGCTGAATCTGATAAGCACCATCCCACAAGACCCTCATGGGGAGGTGCTCTTCAGGGTGGGGGTGTAGGGGAGGATTAGGTGAAGAGGAGGCCCAGAGACAAGAATGAGGTAAGAATGTCCCAGGCACTTGCACAGGTCAGACAAGTCCTGTCTTGATTGACAGGCCCTGACTGCTGACAGCCAGGAAAGACTGTGACTCCAGAAGCCCTAGATAACTGCAGAGTTTACACATCTCCTCACCTTCTGCACACCCCATCACTGGAAAAGATTTTAGGCTCCCATGTAATTTCAACTGTTGGTGAGTTTATTGAATGCTGTTGGGACCTGGGACCCCCCACCCATTTCAGCTGTATTGGGACAATGAGAAATATCCACATTGCACTGTTTGTCTGCAGAAGCCATTAGAGATCAACCCTGCATAATAAGGGTCACCATGAATATATGAATATAAATGTTGCTTGCCTAATCTTACTCAATCTCATATCATTTCTCAATCACTTTTTCAGTCAAACACATTCATATATATCACGTGATTATCTGTCCGTGATAATTATAATAAACCCTTTTGCATCAGCTTTGCTATTGTTTTGCTGCTTTCCCCCCAACTTTATATAAAGAAACCTATTTTATACAGCTGTACATTTTTACCATTTCAGGTCAAGTACCACGACAGCCTTCCTGAATCTCAAACCACTAACCTTCAATGTCTTTAACCATTATACTACCAGCTGTGTGTCTATTAACCTTCTGTCACTCAACAGTGAACTGGTAAGGGCTAGATAAGGGTGTTGCTTTGGCTCTCTGCTCCCTCAGCTTCCCCGGCACCACCAGGTCGGAGTCTATTAACCCTGGATTTTGCCACAGGCGCCCAAGTTGACCCCTGACGCGTCCTGACAAACAAGCAAAGTAGCTCCTCATGGAAAGTGTCGGAAAGACTCAACTGAACGCGCAAAAAGAGATTGACTGAGGAACAGGTTTCCTGCATGCAGGGGTGGTGCTTCACAGGGCCAAAGAACAAAGTTCGATCCAGTGCAAGTCATTTCATTAGCTCCCGAAAGTCTTACATCTGGTGGGAAACAGAGCAGCCATTAATTGCGGTGCCCTTTTCACTGAATTGTAGGGAGATGGCAAATGCAAAATGAGACCTGCTTTCCAAAATCACACCTGAAGGAGGGCAGCAACATGACGCATGTTCTTAATGTAAATGAGGGATCTTCAAATATGTGCAGACAGCTTCGGAGGAAGAGGAGAAAATGAGCACGTCTGAAAGTGAAACGGCCACATTTTTAAATTGCAGCGATGACACAATATCCCATCGTCAGAGAGTAATCTAGAGAAAACTACCAGCTCCGAAAAAACCAACACCAATTAAAAGAAAGTGTTTTTTTTTTTTTATTTAGTCTGTGCAGTCGCTCTTGTGAGGTGTAGGAGATTAAGGAGACAGACCACGGTAAATGATAACCTTGAGCTATAACAAGTTGCGGTGGAGTGTGTGTGCAGTGTGCCTGATGCCAAGGTAGTAGGGGTAGCTAACAAAAGTTCCCTTCAGTGAGACAAGAGAGAACCTTATGGGCAGTAGCTTCTCCACGCTAAATGACTTTGCAGGTTTCACGCAGAAACCTTGGCCAGAGGATCTTACCATGAGTTTGAACATCTCAGCGACTAGTTTCTCCAGTTGCAATACCCTTGATGTAGGTACTTACCCTGAGCTAATGCAGTAGAAACTCTCTTGCTGCGTAAATGGGTACATCAAAGCAAGTAGCTTAAACCTGAGAACCATTAACCCACTAGAACAAGTGGGAAAAAACTACTGCCAGGAACAGCATGAGCACCAAGAGTGCTTGGGTTGACAGGTGTGGCCTCTGATTCTCTGCCCTTGCAGAGCTGCGGCGAGCAAATGCAAAACCACCGAGCACCTGCACATCTGTGGCCCTGGATGCCCTCAGTCCATCCACATGTCAGGTGCAATGATGTTCACTCCACAGATGCCACTTCACATCCCCACCGAGCTGCCAGCAGATCAAGGAGGCGAAAACACGGAGGAGCTATGTTTCAGCAACACTACCCACCCCCAGGAGGGAGTTGACAGTGGATGTTGCACTAGTAAGAGGATAAATACCACCACAACCATGCTTATGTCCCCTCCACTCCCCTGGTAAAGAGAACCATTTAAACGTACCCTTTCTGAATAATTTCATATCCTGTTCCACAAGCCCCAAAGGTCTGTTGCTACAGAGACCAGAACTTTACGCACACCTCTTCAATAGCACACATGGGAAATAATAAGACAGTTATTTGTGCCCAAAGAAGAGATTGAATTTTTTTTTATATTGCTTTGACTTTCAGGGTCAGTGTCTGGCTTCCAGTAAAGATCAGAATACACCAAGTAAAGAAGATGAATCAAAATGGTAAGGTGAACTCAGGACAGTCGAGACACCAGGGGGAGGCGCAGAGGACAATGAATGCTTACCTTGGCAGCTCCTCTCGTTGGTCAGCAGTTTGTAGCCCTTCTTGCAGCTGCACTCGAAGCTGCCCACTGTGTTGCGGCACACGTGGTCACAGCCGCCATTGTTCAGCCGGCACTCGTCGATGTCTGTAAGGTGTTTGGGTCGGGTTCGGGGCAGAGGTCACAGTGAGTTCCACCGTAAGGACAGAACAGTGCTCATGATGGCGGTCATGTTTGATGGACACTACGGGGCACCCCGAAGCTCAAAGACAGGGAGACGGAGGGGTGTCACGGGGAAGAAGCGAGGCAATCGATTTGTGTGTGTTTGTTCGTGCGTGCATGCATGCGTGCGTGTGAGCACTCAAGGCAAGAGGCTTTGCCTGCAAAGAGAACCGTGAGACGTGCAGATTCACAGAGCCATTCCACAACAACCCAGAGTGCTGGGTCCAAATGCCAAGTCCCGCAGCTCTTCCTAGCGTGCTGTAAAAGCAAAGTGTGCCGCCTCCTTCCGCCGTTTTGTTGTGCTTTCGTCCGTACTGGCCAATCGATACATCATCCGCCCGGGGCTTTGATTTGATCACATTTGCGGTACAACTAATAGCTCATGTTTACAATTAAGACAAAATCACCATTGCAAATGAGGCATCATTCTCGAAGTGGGATGGGCGGGCATCATCTGTTGCAAATAAATGCATCAAAAATGGAAAAGAACAACAGGGCCGGCTCTGCACCCCCACCCTGTGGGAGTGGGATGGCTCTGCAGCAGACCCCTGTCTTCTCGTGCCAATACTGTCTGTAGTTGTTTTTCATTGTTTCCTTTCAAAACCAGACTAATAAAGCCCAGTTCACTTTTATCGTAGCTGTTAGCAACGCATTACGAGTGCTCAGCATGGGCATGGAGGCGGGACTGGCTCCTACTCCTGGCAGGACAAGAGCGGCACAGCGGTCCGCTCCCTTTTTCTATCCTCAGTGTTCTTTAGCTAGGCCCCCCTACCCCTCATTTTATGTCCTCATCAATCCTTCTGTCTTTTCCAGTTCAAGCCCAGCTGCAAGTTTTCATGGATGAACACCCAGGGAAGTGCCAGACAACATATGAATTTTAAATAGGTAATAATGCGAAGGGCCACTTTTTAGAGCAATTCCAGTCTTTCTTGCAATGCTGCTATATAAGTTATGGCAGTGGGATATTGAACTTTCAAGCTTTAAGAAGGAAAGCCTCTGCTTGTATAAAAAGCGGCTAAAATGTACTCTACACCCCAAGTGCCTGAACTTTCCATTAAAGTTCCATTAAAGTTCAGTCATGCTAAGACCTGGTGACTGGAGAAGCCATGGAAGGTGTCTGATGTCATCCTGGTCTTGAATCAATTTAGCAACGTGTTTTGAGATATTATGACCTTGCAACATGGGAACAACATGAGGCAATAGTGTTTGCACAATAGGGATCATCTGGTTACCCAAAATGCCTTCATATTCTGTAGCCAATTCATAACCGTGTAGAAAAATCTTCCGATCCAGGAGCTCCCACAAGACAGGTGCTCATACAAGACAGATCCACCACCATGTCTCCCAGCTGCTAAAAGCACAGTGTGGGTAAAGGGATCCTTTGGGTTTATCAAAAGGTATAGCTAAAAGGTATATTCAAATGTAATTTTGACAATGATGACTTGACACTGGAAACTGCCAGATCAAGTAATTTATTCATGCAATGCACCTGCAATTCAGCCACTGACTACTTATCCACCTTCCAGCTGTTTTAGTGGTCTCAAACTTCGTTAGGAACTGAATAAAGTGCTTTTTTATGGCTGACACCTTTTTGCAATTGGTATGCAACTTAACATGACTCACCGATATAGATGTGCTTGATATTATCTAGTTGCTTCAAAATTTGAGCTCTTTGAGTCAAAATCAAAACACAGGTCTAACTGACGTGTTCAGATGTATTTAATTTTAATTTTTGTAGCATTTGAAAATAAAAGCCTATAAAAATTTAGAGATTATGTCTTCATGTCCGGCTGTGAGAAGAACCACTTAACTGTCATATTGTTGTCCCAGAAATGGAAAGAGTGCGGTGACAGGATGGAGGTAAAATTCTGACAAGAGTGGAGCTACAAAGAAGATACTGCACCTTTGCAGGTCTTGCGGTCGGGCTGCAGGGTGAAGCCTACAGGACAGCTGCAGCGCACCCCCGTTGTAGCATCATGACAGGTGCTGTCACAGCCCCCATTGTTGACCGCGCAGGTTTCTGCAGGAGCATATAGTGCAGTTTTTAACACTCACATCAAAAAAAATGCACATCAGTTAGCAGCTATCAATAACTTCTTGCGAGGGGTTTGAGAAGACCCTACTGTTTAAAGTGCTCAAGCCCAAGGGTGAAAAGAAAGAAGAAAAAGCACATGTGTGTAAGAGAAAGGACTGTTCTTTGGTTTGGGCTGGAGTCCAGATAACTGCTTAATAAGTCAGCCTTCATCACAGGGATGCTTTCATTTGCCACCTCATGCCATCACACTCATCTCATCATCGGTATGGGTGATGACTTGCTTCATTGTTGTAATGACACCTGTTGTGAGGAAGGCTCTTGTCTGTTTTTTGTACTTGAAGTCACTTTTCCCTGTTTAAGAACCTTATCATTTCACTCACTCTTAAGTTGAAAGTCCTTCTCCGATGAGTTTGGCAACATCAGCAGCACTTGAAGCCCATTTCATGCAGCCCTGGTCTTAGAGATTGGGATGGAAGAGTTCACCCATGTGATTAATGGCAGAGGAATATTAGCCAGAGTGACTTTGATAGAGCACTGTGTTGTTCTCCTTTTGTCCAAAACACAGACTCTGAGCTGGCACCACATTTATGAAACATGGCAAGTCACAGGGTTCTGCACCACCCATCTGAGAGCAGTTGGTTGGGATTCAGCCTTTCGACTCTATGCAGAAAAAAGAGACTTGGAGCTCTGTCTCCTCTGAACAAGTAAAGTGTGCAAATGTGCGGATGTCCACAGACTGTAACCCCTAGGAAGCCTTCCAAAGAGCAGCCCTTCCTTGGTGAGATGTGGGGAAGGAGATGTTTTGGTTGGGGAGTGACCATGAGAGAAGATTCTAACTGAGGATCAGTCTTATTAAATGCATTTGGTTGGTGAAATCCATAAGTGACTACAACCTGAAGGACAATGAGAACCAGCAAGCATTCAGTCAGGAGGTTTCCTTTTTATGGGTGTGGTTGGAGGACATTAGCACTTGAGAGAGGGTGAAAAGCTGTTTCAGATGCCATGGTAGGGCAGACCTCCCCCCCACACCAAGGCCAGCAAAAACATCTTCATTTCCACGTGAAAACTCTCAGTGCTTCACGGGAGCTGGGCCTGTCAAACGTGGTCAAATTCTGTTCACGAGATGTTGCAAAGAGGATGACTTAGCAGATAGGAAAAGAGAAAGAATGGTCCGAAGGCACCGTCCCAGTGTTTCTAGGTCCACAAATTACTCTTGGTCTGCCTGAACTATGGCACCATTCGCAACACGTGATTTTTTCCCCACCGACAGTCATGCGCCCGCTTTCGCACAGCTCTCTGTTTGCCACCGCGCACTGGGCTGTCTGTCCCCACACTCCTGCCATGATCAATCACCTTTTGAGACCCGCCATGTCGAAAATAACCTGAGAGATTCCTCTCCATGTGTTGTGTTGTGTGGTGACGTGAGAGCAGCAAATGGGGAGAGTGAGACCACGAGAAGATGCAGGATCTGTTTGCAAAAATTATACACTGCAGGGCACCCAAACTTGGCACTCAGAGCGAGTGGGGGGGCACGCAAGCTCTGTCACGGCATGCCTGTAAAAGTACTCCAAGAGATAGCAATTGCGCTAAGCTGTAATGACCATGTGTTAAGAGAGTAAGAAATATTTCTATATCTTTATGCCATTTACGGCTTAAAATAAAAAACAAGGTGCGTGTGTGGTATTGCTTCTCTTTTCAAGCTTAACATGTGCTCTACTAGAGGCTGAAGTCACCATCCAGAGACCAAGACATTCCACTGTCCTCTCCAGCAAAACCTGCAGAATTTTTATTTATAGTCAATATAGCAGGCAAAACCTCTGTTCAGTTGACAGGAAAAGGTACCATTGGTAAATATGTCATAAATCAGGCGCAATCGCAATTAAAGTATCTAATGAGGAATGAAATTACCTGCCGTCTGATTTCCTTCAAAAATGAACCCCCAAGCTCATTAAATCTTGCTGAACGTCACTCAGTATTAGGTGCTACAGACTGACTTGCACCGGAGGGAAAAAAGGGCTGAAAAACAAGCCAGCGGAGGTCATTTTCCAAAAAGTCTCTTTACAGCGCTCACTGCTCAATAATGGTACGTGCACAGTTTAAGGGCCTATCTAGGGTTTGATTTTTAGAAGTCTGGCAATTTATAATTCTAGGAAAAAGGACCTTTTTTATGTCTTTCTCACAAACATTCTAAAAGAATTGTTTATTTTTTATTATTGTTTCCCTGTAATCAGTAGCTGTTTTGTAATTGTTCCTCTTTATTTCCCTCTGCAGTGTGGTTTGTTGGTGGAGGTGCTACACTCCATGAACTTTGATTGATTGCTGTGTGGGCGGAGCCTCCTTTTCCGAGGCTGCCATATGGTTGTGGAACAGAGCTCAGTGGGGGACCGTGCCATGCCAGAACAGGAAAAACACACTCCACCTAAACCCAGAGTGACCCAATTCGCCCGGGTTTTGAAACCGCACTGCACCGATTCTGATTTGCTCATCCCCTTGCTTCTGTCCGTTGAGTTCAGTGCCAAATTAAATTTTGACGCACGCCTTATGTATCACACTTCTCGCTCTTGTGCATGGAGGTAGACGGACCTCCAAGGTTTGAAGGGTTCCATCACCAGGAGAAAGGTTTGTGCCAAACGACCCTGTATTCATCACCGTCATCACCCAATTGCTTCCCCAATTGTACCCTCGAACTGCAACCAATTTATCAAGCTACAGCCAGAAAGACATGCAGTAAGTCCAAGGTTACTTCAAGGAAGGAAAGATTCCCTGCCAGCTGGGTGTGAATGCTGTTTCAACATGAGAAGTGAAGCAAAGGAAGGCGGAGGGCAATCATGACCACTCACTGCAACCCTGCTTAACACTTCACTGTCCTCCAGGGCAATCGATCCACTTGCAGAGTGCTGTAAGAAATGGGATGCTCTGGTTTCCACCCTCTCTCTCTGTGAGAGGTCTTGACTGAGAGGGCGGCCGTGGCAACGGCTTTCTGTCAATTCATACCCGTTACCCCTCCCCACCGGTCACCTTGAAGATGAGGACCTTTTGGAAAGCAGCGCTTTTTATGCATTTCTGACTCACTTTTGAGCATTATAATTATGCTGGAAATCATTCTGACGTGCAGTAATAGGATTTATTTGAACAGATTTACTTTTTTCCTGTATGAGTGACCAAAGTCTGCATGTTGTGTTTTGCCTATTTTTTGTACACATTTTCGCAGCTACCCATCAAAAATGAATGTCAAGGATGTGAACCATTTATCTGATGCCTTTCTCCAAAGCAAATTGCAGCAATTTATGCCCATTTATACAGCTGGGTAATTTTTACTGGACCAATTCGGGGTACGTCCTTGCTTCATGTTACAGAAGGAGGTGGGAATCAAAGCTGAGCCTTTCAAGTAGGTAACAACTGTAATCATTACATCACCTGCTGCCTCAGTAGAAATACAGTAAAAAAATATTTAGTTGTAGTATTGTGGGTTCAGAATAAAATGAATGGCTCTCAGTTTGCTGTTCTTTTTACGATTCTGACCCATTCAAAATTTTGCTAAATAAATCATATGTGTATTGATAATAGGAATAATATTTTATTATGTCAAGGCATTAAATCCAGCTGTATTTTTTAAGATAAAATGTGAATTAAAACATTTTTATATGGACGTTCTAGTTTATGCAAGCCTATGCAAGTTTACAAGTTTAAACAAGTTCAAATTTACATATTTTAAAATAAATTGTGTTTATTTCCTTCCTTTATTGGAACCAGACAATAATTCCTGCTTATAATAATTTCAATAATTTCCGTTTTTAACTGACAGGATTGTCTAATTAAAGCAAACCGACATTTTTCTTATCATCGCCGTTCTGAGCAACATCGGGCCCGCGATCCTTTGTGGCCGCGGCTCCTAGCGCAGAGGAACGCCTGGCCGCCTTTCGCACATCGGTAATCTACAATGTTATTCCGCAGCAACACACCATCTCCCGCTCCCCTAACGGCCGTCACAACGGAACCGGGACAGAGCGCCGGCACCAGCGCCGGGACGCTTCTGAAGAGCTGTCGTAACAGTTGGGACCGAAAGGCTGAGGCTCACCTTTCACTTGGCAGGGCTGCAGCACCGATAACAACTTCACTTCAGCCTGTCAAAGCCCAGCCGCATCATTTACGGGAGAATGGTGCGGCCTTCCGTCACACCGCATTCCCCTGCAGGTGCATGCTGGGTAAAAGGAAACCTGCTGCATAACCTTTCCTGCAGGGAGGTTTTTGAGCCTCTTGCTCGTAAATCTTTAAAAAAACACCCCAGCTTTCTTAAATACAGGGTAGTGTTCCATTTGTGCCTAATAGCTTATTACTGCAGCTGTAATTTATGGTGAAGTAATTGTAGGTGCAGTTCGGGTTTTGTAAGGGCACCAGCAACAAAACGTCCACTTCGATGTGTCAGATAATAACGGGGTTGTTGAGATCTGACAACCCCAACATGACTAGAAACATAAGAAGAATATTACAAAGGAGAGGAGGCCGTCCGGCTAATTCATCTGAGCTCGAAAGCCGAGAGCCCGACTTACAAAGCTCTTGCTCTGGAAATGAAATTCCCGCACATGTTCTCATCAGCCGAATAAAAGCACCCATGCGAACGCTTTACGAATACGGTCCTGTCGAGGACGTACATGTTGAAAGAGCACTCGTGGAACAGCAAAGCAGGAGGAGTAGGAGAGGAGGTCAAAGGGAACGGCGCTGCATCACAGTGTTAGTTGTGACCCCCCCCCCCCGGGACAGAAAAGGTGTGGTTAAACCAGCGCTCCCGCCCACCACCCAACCACCCGTCCATCCATCCACCCACCCACCACCCATACTGGAAGAACAGGGATATTTACCATTGGGTAACAGTTGTGGTGCTGCTTGCTGCTGGGCACTCCGATCCCCTGCACACACACACACACACACACACACACACACACACACACACACACACGCATGCACACATTGCAAAAACAGCACTTTAGTGCTCTGGGTTTACTGCAAGGCCAGCCGACACACACAAATACCCGCACGCCTTGCCTGTGGTGCTCCGAGGACATCTGCATGGGTGTAGGAAGGCCCTCGGCATCCTGGGAAGCAGTACAGCTGCAGAGGTACAACCTCAGATGGGACCCCTGGGTTGCTTTCTTTTTTTTCTTTTTTTTTTTTTAAACGATATACCGATAGCATACGGTAACATTGAATATGCAGTTTTGTTTTAGTATTGTGCCATGATCAGAATCGACGAGAGGGAGCAACTGCAGACATCCATCAGTTCACGACAAGAAGGAATGCGTCCATCACTGGAAAGTGACACTACATTCGCTGTCCTGTCAACATCTTTCCTAATCTTCACGTGGGAGACATGCTTCTCAGATCACAGCAGTAGCACTGCTCGTGGAGGAAAGAGACACATAGACATGCGTCGAAAAACACACTTCATTTTAGCCTGGGAGGTCTTGTGTTTGCGCAGACGGTGGCAGCAGGCGAGTGGCATGTAAAGGCGTGTTTCACTGAGTTAGCGCAGCCAGGGAATGGCAGCAGGCAGCCGGTTAGTGGTTAGCGGGTGACGAACGAAAGGAGGCCCTTTCGGCACAGCTGGAACATTCGCACAGAAAGGTACAAGAATGGCGGGGGGCACCGACTTCGATGGCTTCAGGGCTAACGGTGTTAGAGGCAAGGGCTCGAAGACTGCGGCGACATTCTGCTCTTCGTCCCAAACAGCACTCAAACATTTTTGACATCGGTGAGACAGATGTACAGCTGACGCCATCAAGGGTATTTTCTGAACCAGCTTTGGCCAACCGTCCGCCGCTTGCCTGAGACACACTCCCGGGGTGAACTCGGCCGGGCTTCGGGCGCCGTCCAACTAGCGAGCGTGCATCGTCAACTTTTGGCCCTCCGAGTCCTGCCAGATTGCGAGACTGGACTGCACACCTTGCACTGTTGACACGTGTTGCCATAGTGACAGCACCGCTTCAGCCCCATTGAGACACACAGACAGACTGGCAACGTACACTGCCCACGCAATAAGAGAGTTTGCAATTGTAGAGGCATGCTCTTCCACACGCTCAGAGATGCACGCACATACCCGGTCACATTTCTCTCAACACTCCGACAAGACACCTGACAATGCCGTGCGTGCGTGCGTGCGTGCGTGCGTGTGTGGGGTGGAGGCGCACAATGGGCCGAGTGTGACTAACTCGCAGTGATTACAGGTCCTGAGCGTGCTTGCATCTGCCTGCTATTTGGGGATGTTTATGATTTGCTGCACCAACAGCTTGAGTACTTCCACATGACGACTTCTCTTGTTCTTGTTTTGTTTAGTTTCGGGCTTTGCGGAAACGTACGTGCAAACACGCTGGAGTGCAGCCCGCATCGGGGACGGAGGGGGCTCCCAGTGCCGCTGATGGAAATTAAAGGGAAGGTCTGGTAACCTGAGAAATTTCCTAATTCAAAATGAATTCAGTGTGTGTGCGTGTGTGTGTGTGTGTGTGTGTGTGTGTGTGTGTGTGTTAGTGCTCTACTCCACTGTGAATAGAATGGAAAGCAGGAACCATAGAGACTGTCTTAAGTTTAAAGTTACATTAAGCATATAAATTAAACTGTAAAATCACCCCAGCTCTGTAGAGCGCCGTGGTCCATCAGTCAGTACCGTTGAACAGGGAATGAATGTGAAGGTGACCTAGAACGCTGAGTCGCTCATGGATACGGTACTTGACGTAAGGCACGACGAGCACTAGAGAGAAGCTCCTACGCTGTAATACACGGTGAAATAAATGGTGGCTGACGAAGATGTTACAGTGTTTGCGTTACTAGGATGACACCATATGATTCCGCTCATTTGAGGATATTAAACGTTGACCTTGGCTGCCGGAATACCGATTGTACGTAATTTTTAAGTAATGTTTAAGATAAAAAGGGCACAGTACTCCCAAACTTAGTGAACACCAAATTTAATTTGCATATGTGTACTGCACAAATTAAATTTGCTGTTCCCTAAATTTCAAAGAGATAGAGTGTTTATTATACTGCTGAAGGTTCAGTTGCGGGGGACCACATAATTCTCTTAACTCAAATTCCTTGCGTGTGCAAATGTACTTGGCCACTAACGTGAAATCTTCTCTTAATTGGTAAAACACTACGTTTTTCATATTAACAAAGTGAAATGATAAAGTGCGTATGAAGCTGACGGACGCTGATGAAGGCATCCCTCCAAAACGCTCCTCCACATTACGTGAAAAACAACTATTTTGGTAAGCTTGCGTGCCTTGTTGCTTTGGTTTTCATAAATCACAAGTACTTACAATAATTAGAGTTGTTGTATTAATAATTATAATTAATTAAGCATTCATTGGAGCAATTAAGCCAGAGGGATGGGCTGGAATGAACACCAACATGAATAGGCATGGTCATGTAAAAATCGAAATGGCACTTGTGTGCACGTGGTGTTTGAATGAATGGAAAAACAAATATGATTGGACTATTGGAGGCCCACATGTGAGTCCTGTGGGGGGGCTTCGATGGGTTATGGCTGAGCGCTCCATCACCGGTGGCACTGCTGCGTGGAACAGTCCTGTACACAATCCATCCCAAAAGTATTCAATCCCCACCTGAAAACCTCACCCAAGCCCTCCTTTCCATGTAGCAGTTACAGAGCCAGCTGACGGGGTGAATATGAATCATTCAGCAGAGGACCGTATGTACTGTATATTTCCCAGTGCACACTAAGCACATGACAGATGAAGTACCATGAGACCAACCTAAACCTCATACCTAGGAACAGATGACTTTTCAGTAACCGAACTGCAAACAGTTCAGAGGCCAAGATATCAGTTTTCTTCATCTTTTGGTTTTATTTTTCACAGCAGAACACAAGCGGCCCCCTCCTCGTACTCCGGTAGCTCCGGTCACCCTGCCAGTCAGTCGCCCCCACGACCAGGACTCCTATTATGCACTTGTTTGTTTTCATATGGTTTTACTAACAGCCTATGTTTATTAATAATAATAACAACCCATCCATCATCAACAACTGCTTGTCTAACCCGGCAACACAGGGCACGAGGCTGAAGGGGGAGGGGACACACCCAGGACGGGAGGGCAGTCCGTCGTAAGGCACCCCATGCTGGGCTCGAACTCGAGACCCACCACGCAGTGGGCACTGGGAAAACCTGCTGCGTCACCACGTCCCCAAATAATAATAATAATAATAATCATAATAATAGGTGGAAAGTGGTTGGAGAGGGTCAGGTCTATGCCAGGACACGACAGACTTTGCGGTGCTGTCAGACGCCAAAGCTGCCCATGCGCTCTGGGGACCGGCATGTCAAGCACGTCAAGCACTCCAGGGGCTTTGTGGCTTGCAAAGGGCGGGGACGAGGTGGTCTCAGCGCTTGGGTTTGGCCGTCCGTGGGGGTCTGCGGTGGCTCAGGCATCTGCTCGCAGCTGGATCTCGTTTAGAAGAATGACGGGCCAGAGAGCTGGGGGTGAAGTTGCTCGAGACCCACCATGTACTGTTTCGCTTATTTCTAACCGCGTTTTCCCCCGTATTGGCTCAACATGACTGCTCCTGCTGTTTGATGCCCTCCAGAGAACACGTCTGCAGCACTTAGTGACAAACTCATGAAAAATGCACTACGTTAAACGCATTTTGATCGATTGGTCAATTAAGTTGACTGATTTAATGACTGCAGCTGGGATATTTCCTACATCCTTATGGAAGGAATCACACTGGTGCTCCGCTGAGGAAGGGCAAGCCATATGATGGCTTCCACAGGCTGGCTGCTCAACCCACGGCGCTGTTCGGGAAGACAGCCGCGGGCAAGCGGGGAGAGGGCTGGCAGGTGGGTGCAGAACACAGCGAAGCAGAGCAGGGGCCAGCGAAGCAAAGCACACACAGCGGGAGAGAGGAGCCCAACGGGCCACGATCAGTGGCAGGCCCACGGACCGAACCAGAGCTCGCCTCGCTGCACTTCTGCAAAAGGGGAGGGGCCTGCAAGCGTTATTCTGCCGTCACCATTCCGGTGTGTCGGCCTGTTTTGCCTTGCTGCACAAGCGAGGGACAGAGTTTGCCTCCGAATGCATTTTTATGCAATAATTTCAGCATTTACAAGAGTAAAAGTGGGCGAGCCCCAGGCAGAGCACAGGACTTAACTCCAGGTAGAGCTGTGAAGTCAATGTCTGCTCTGGGTTGGACCAGGTGCTCGTCACTCCCAGGCATCCTGATTCCATTGAGAAAAACTAGTGTGCAGAACGCAGCTCTTGGCTCATTTGTCAAAGGGTGACAAAAGGAAGGTGGACGTTTGAACCAATGAAGTGTGTTTTGTGGAAGGCGTCTTGTGGACAAAGCTGAGAAATGCATTCTCCTGTCCCTCACCCGTGATTTTTTTCTCTCAGAGAGTGTTGGAAAGAGTAAATTCAACTCGAAGTGACCACTCGTATGGTTTTCATGGTGAGGGAGGGTATAGGAATGGTTTATCATTGCCTTCTTCTGCACATGTTTGGATTTTGAATGCAGAGAGAACATGCAACCTTCACACAACCTGAGCCGGATTCGAGCCTACACCCGAACCTGCAGCTCAGGTATTGTGAGGCACTGTAGCAATCTGTCCCATTGCTGGTGAAAGAAACTGCTTCTGTCTGGTGAGAAGGTTGTCAAAACATTAGATGCAGAAGGATCAAAGTGGTCAAACCCCTATGAGTCCCCACCTCCATCTGTGCTGCACTGTCTCCTTGTTCCACCCCTCTCCCTGCCCCGTCGTACCCCTCCCTCCCCTTGTTTCACTTCCTTGCTCAAAGGATTTTTTTCAGACTCACCCACACAGGTCTTGCCATCAGAGTGCAGAGCGAACTTCATGTGGCAACCACATTTGGGCCCCTGGTCCGTGTCCTCGCAGGTGTGTTGACAGCCCCCGTTGCCATAGTTACACGTCACTGCCAGCCGGGGAGCAGGTGGGAGAAAAGTAAGGAACTCACCGAAACACAAACACAAACACAAATAATGGGAAACATATCCTTTCATTTAATTTTTGTGTCTGAACTGAACGCCTCAAATTTTCAAGATTGGAACCCAAAAGCCTTCTGTCCACCTGTAGTATATTATTCATGCACTGTGATTGCCTTAATGTCTAGAGAGCCTTGCACTGGCGTGGAAGGAAAATATAGGGAAACGGCGCACTTCATTGGCACGGCACAGAGGGGGATGTGGAAAGAAGCAATTTGTCAGTCCTCAAACACTTTTTTTTAAAAACTTAATTGCTCTTTAGACTTTCAATATGAAAACCCAACCCCTCACCCCCAATGGAGGTTTCATCTACTATCACAGTGCCAGTAGTCAAAATCTAAATGACATTTTATATATGCTCAGTAGATAAGAAACATATTACCTGAACAATATTGCCACATAAGCGAACACATTTGAAATGGCTTTCTGTGCTGATGCCAATCTGAGAGCGCACTTGTAGCGACATGCCGTATTTCTGAGCGCCAAGGCATCCTTGTGTTCTGCGATAAGGGGGATGTGGGCCTACACAAATATCCCGCCAGCTGTAAATATTCTTGCAATGACAGAATGCGAACAAAGAGGCTGCTCACACACCTCTGGACACCCGTGCCTCCTTACTGCTTTTCCGGGGCGGCCCCAATGGAGCGGAGTGCTTGTGTCATCAAAGCGGTTAAGAGGCTAAACTGTGACAAGAGGGTCCAAGTGCAGCGCTTATTGCTTTGTATTTGTACAATATAATCTCAATAAAAAATATTCAGCTGTTTACAAAGTTGGAAATGTAAATATAAATAATGTAAAAAATGGAAGCACCAAGAGATGATAACCAATGATAACTCCATTGGTCCAAAGGCGGATGGGCAGCGCTGACCTCGCAAATTCAATTTTAAATTCAAACTCAGATTGTGTGTATAAGCCTGT
Source organism: Scleropages formosus (assembly GCF_900964775.1). Classification (NCBI taxonomy): domain Eukaryota; kingdom Metazoa; phylum Chordata; class Actinopteri; order Osteoglossiformes; family Osteoglossidae; genus Scleropages; species Scleropages formosus. The sequence goes on along the minus strand of NC_041824.1, from coordinate 18,329,216 downwards.
TGCTACCGTGACATCCTGAGGTGCAAAGCAATAGCACTGGAAGGGTTATAATAAAACAACAAACCAAGGTGCATTACTTGGCTGTAATGGTCTTCTTCCGTGAGACAATCACACAAGAAGACAGCATTTTTTGTATTTTGTCGTGTTAATAAAAACAATCTGATTTCAAGATGCTTTTGTGCTGTTTTGATGAAAACAGGAATTCAGATCTGTGCAGATTTTAAATACCTCCTGTTTTTCAAACGATGGGTCTGTTTCTCGCTCATTTTTACTCCTTCTGTTGTGATTCCTGACCTTATAAAATGACGGAAAACCACTTGGCAACGTTTTCCTCTTTTTCCCCACCAGAAATATTACCTCATTGTTCACAATAAAAACGATGCTTCAAGTATAAAAGGACATTTACTACTGCTTTATAAACCAGACAGAATGTGTTTTTTTCCCAAGCACATGTATCTAAGGGCAGAGGTTAATCAAAAACCGCCCTTTTGGATGTGACTGTTTTACTGTCAGTTAAGTGCAAAGCATTATAAACAACCAGATTCCAACGCTGAGGAAATCTCTGCTTGTTCATTTTTTTTTAAGGAGGCTGGAAAAATGAGTCTTGTGGAAGTTCTAGACTGCTTTCGTGCAGAAAGTCTTGCCTAACGTTGCCCTGGAAAAGTCAAACATTGTCAAGACCAAATACACAGTGATTATGTTCTTAGTTGTGATAACAGACATTCGTTTTATTAATTTTCTCATTTTTCTCAATGATATTTAATATGTTTGAAGAGAAAAACTGAAACCCATGTGTAGACGACTAAATGGGCTCTAGGGGGGGAGTTAGAATCAAGAACACGGCGGACTTCTGTGGAGCACCTGGACGTCGGCTGTCCTCAATGCCAGGGACCCAGACCCCCTTCCCCACCCCACTCTCCACACTCACACTTGCAGTCCTTCTGGTTCTTGGTGAGCTGGAACCCAGGCCGGCACTCGCAGGCTACGTTCCCCTTGGGCGTCTCCCTGCAGATGTGTGCGCAGCCATGGTTCTTATCCATACACTTGAGTCCTTCTGAGAAGCACAAAGGGGTGGAAGACAGAAGGTAGGAGAAAGGAGAGACAGAGAGAAATTCAACATGGAGAGAGAAAGCGTGTGAAGGATGACTTCGACGCCTTCCAACAATATAAACAAGTCCTTTAGAAGAAAAACCTGCAGCGAACACTTGAAAAATATAAGAGGTAGGGAGCGAAAATTCATTCTGGAACTGATGGGAGGGCGACGAGGGGAAGAGCGAGACAGAGAGCGGAGCCCGGCTTATCGCTGGCAAGGCCCTTTGTTCCCATCCACTCATCGACACAATACCCGAATAACCTTTAGCTCCTGCCGATTCCAAAGCCTCCTATTCACCGGAACGCTTAATAAACAACAAATTCCTCCTGGGACACCCCCCACACACACTCATCTGTCCCCGTTGACAGACACACATTGTACGGCTCACTCTCGGCCAGGCGGGCCCCGCTGAGCGTGCCCATTCACGCCGAGCTGTATCTCGCGCTATAAAACGAGGGCTCCAGCAGAGAGAGGAATCCCATAAAGAGCTGATCCCCACAGCCTTGTAACATTAATTGAGGTAATCTCCACAAATAAAAGGCGCTCTAGGTTGTGCCTGTGTGTGTGTGTGTGTGTGTGTGTGTGCTGGGTTAGGGCAGAGGTGAAATAGGAAGTTGTAACTTACAGCTCTGTCCTCTTTCACAATATGTACTGAAGTATATATTCAGTTCCGATTAAATCTGATCAATTACCGCCTTAATTATGGCGATTCCTGCTAGGGGATAGTTACTATTTCATGCCTATGGCTGCAAGTTTAGTTTTTTCCACACCGAGGAAATGACTTAGAAACAAGACTGCTGTCACGTTTTTTCCTCTCTCAGATTTCATACATATTGCTGCTGCAGCTGACAAAAGCATTTCATCAGAAAGCTACGAAAGTAGAGGAAACCAGACAGGGGTAAATATTCATTCGCAGCAATGTATTTCAAGTCAGTGGTGCCACCTCAAGCTGCTCCAGCCTACAATGCCCAAAGAAATGCACTAGTTGGAAAAGCCACCTCCATCAGCCTCCTTCCCTGCCTCTATCACCCAGATACACCCCAGTGACATCCTGGGCGTAACACGGTGTCTGCGGCACTGCCATGTGATACTCTCGCACAGTGGGGACGCCGCTCATTAGCCGGAGAAGAGAATGAGCGTCGCGCCAGTGCTGGTCCCACTTTGCATTAATGTCAGGCTCCTCCAAGGAGGCGGAGGCGTCCCTTTGACTTCACCAGCAGCCAACCACTGTGCACGGAGGATACCTGGGCCAACATTTTGCTAAAAAAGCCCATGTGCTGCTTCTTCCGTCAGCCTTGTCGTCGTCCTCCTCTTGCTCGTACTACATCTCCCACGGTTGGGGGCAGAGAGGAAGATGTCTCCGCTGAGTCTTGTTACTCCCGCCAACAGTTTTGCAGAGTGGGTGTGATGTGTGTGTGTGTGTGTGTGTGTGTGTGTGTGTGTGTGTGTGTTGCATGGGGGATCAGCGGGCAGTCACTCCATTCTGCTTCATTAGGTACTCAGTCTGTGCGATGCACACACACCCTCGCAATGGTTTTTGCTTCTCTGCAGGCATGACCGAGCAACGCGAGGCTGTTCGCCTCCGATGATGAGATGCCGCCTCGGATGCTGACGTCAGGGCAGACTACTTTTCCTTTCGTGAGCAGCTCTACATTGTTTCTGGTGAGTTGACATAGCTGACATTGCTTCGGCCAGTGTCATCAATAAAGTGGAAAGTGCTTACAAACCTGAGCAAAGTCACAGTTTTCAAAGTTCTCACTTTAAATCACTTAATTATGAACACTTTCAATGCCATATTTTGCGGCCTTTCCAATTAAAGCCTCTCGTCTCCTAATCTTGGCATGTCTGTGGGTTTGGGACAGCCTTTGCCTGTCATAAGCAATTCTTATTAGCAGAGTGCGCTACCTTACAGCTACAATACTGTTGACGGTGCAGATCTCGAGCATCGTTCTTCAGAGGCAGCCTGCCATGGCCTCATGGGAATGTAGGCATAAGAGCTGTAATGACACTTCTAATGTCACCGCGATCATAACACATGCTTTCTTCAAAGATGGTATAACAAGTCAATTAATGGTCCACATAGTCCATAACGGTCCTCTTGAATGTCACCTAAACATGCAATTTTCTACGCTTGGGGTGCAGGTGGCTTAGCAGTTCAGGCTGCCATTTGCACCCAAAGGACTCAGACTGGACGCCCACCTCCTGTTGTAGTACCCTTGAGCAAGGTTTCTACCCTGAATTGTTCCAGTAAAAATTACCCAGCTGTATAAATAGGTAAATCACAGTAAGTATCCTAGCACTGTAGGGCTCTTTGGTAAAAAGCGTCTGGTAAATAAATGTAACATAAATGTACGATCAGGAAGACGGCCCAGCAAACACTGAAAAGACTCCTGGCACCAAGCCCCATGCCTGCTGGTCCTGTGCCTCTTAGGAAAACCCAACACAAGGCAACCATGGCGAGCTTTGCTTGGACTACACAGCGAGGACATACAGTATTCTGAACTCTCCCTATATTCCCAGCTGGGACCCTCGTTCTGTGATACCGTAGACCCGTTCATCGCACTCGGGTCGAATCAAGGCCAGAACCCACGCGTTTGCCTCTCGACAGGGCTATAAAAAATTCATACGCTGACACAATAGCCTTATTCTCACTGGGTAGACTGGGGCCCACCTTTTGCGGTCAACCCTCAGTTTGCTGCCAAATACCCATCATTTTTATTATTATTGCACGTATTCTTTTCTAAGGTTCAGACAGAAATGAAAGTGAATTAAGCAACATCCATCAAAGAAAACTGATCGCCAATAGAAAGAAAAAAAAAAAAAGGATCTTTGAACAGGCCAAGGGGAAAGCCTTATTCTTCCACTATTTACCCTTAATAAGCGCTCGAATGAAGCACCAGCCAGTGACAAAGCCTTGACTGCTAGTGCGGAGCGAGGCCTCGAGGGCACAGAGGTAAGGGAGAGCTGCCCCTGAATGCTGCTCCCCCACATACTCAGTCAGAGAGTTCAGAGCAAACCACCGTGTGTTAAAGGCAAAAAAAAAAGAAAAAAACTGAATGTATGAAAAACAGCCCGAAAATCCAGCAACTGACAGGACATAAAAAGGTCTTTTCCAGGCCTTTGGCCACAGAGACGCGGAGACATCCCAGCCAACGTGCGGAGCGACTGGACGCTCTGATGGGCCTTTTTAATGTGAGGCCTGGCTTCCTGCCTCTGGGACTAACACACTCGACTCAGATCAAATCCCTCAAATCGCCGAGGTCGGGCGCTCTTTGCTGCAAAAGCGCCTGAAAGCACGCCCTTGTACCCAAAAATAAAAGCATCAAAAGGGTTTCTGTAGCGCACACACAAACTGATGCTTCTGCACAACGTCTCTAAGGTACCTTTCAAACGGACAGGGTACGAGCTGCGTAAACGGCGGCAACGCCGCGCTATTTGATCGTTCTTGGTGATCGGGAGTCTTTCAAGGTAACGACGCTTTAAAAAAGCTGCTCCCTCGAAAATGGCGAGCGACACACTTTCTGTGTGAAAAAAAGAAATGCAACAAAAGAACCATTTTAACGCGCACGCATCACTGTTATCGTGCCCTTAATTATCGCTGCCGAACGAAACTTTGTGCTTCACAAGACACACCTTGTATACTCGCCTTGGAATACCATTGCCTCAAGATTCCTGCGAAGCTAAACACAAATAATGTGCACTCTGTAGCCTTTAGGAAGCAGCATACAGCAATATCCAAGTCAGCGCTCAGCACACCTTCATAGAACATGGAGCATTAAATGAAACAGTAATAAATGTCGTTACAACATAATACCGCATTAGGTTAAAACACGAATACACACACACATTTTCTGAACTGCTTGTCCCATTCAGGGTTGTGGGGAGCCAGAGCCTAACCTGGCAAGACAGGGCATAAGGCCAGAGGGGGAGGGGACACACCCAGGACAGGATGCCAGTCTGTCGCAAGGCACCCTAAGTGGGACTCGAACCCCAGACCCACTAGAGAGCATGACCTGGTCCAACCCACTGCGCCCCCCCACTACACATACAAATACACACACACACATTTTCTGATCCGCTTGTCCCATACGGGGTCGCGGGGAACCGGAGCCTAACCTGGCAACTCAGGGCGGGGGGGGGGGGACGACACCCAGGACGGGACGCCAGTCCGTCGCAAGGCACCCCAAGAGGGACTCGAACCCCAGACCCACCGGAGAGCAGGACCCAGTCCAACCCACTGTGCCACCGCACCCCTCCACTACACATACAAATAACAAATTTTAATTTGCAGACAATTTTGAGGTGGTAGCAGCAGAACTTCTTATCTTGTCTGCATTTTTCATAACTGTCCTCATGGTGGATGTTGCCAGGTTTGAAGAAGCACCAACCTCCGCTTGACGCTCGCCGGCTTCCAGCTGCCCGAACACTTGTGGTTTCACGCCCAAGCAAATGCTTTTCCTTTGCATCTTGGATGCTGTAACATCGCTTGCAGGCTTTTTTTTCTCCGCACATGATGGATGAAAAGCAACGAGAAATACAATATTTACCAAACAATGTACACAGCAGCTGAGCACGTATGTGTATTGCGCACAAAGCGCAGCGAATAAGTATACGGTGCCGAAATGGGCACTTTCGGGAATTGCCGAGCATGAGCACTACAAGGGAACAGCGCTAGGAGCCGCCGGAAAGCAGTCCCAAAGTCACGACCCTGTTGAACATGGGTTGTGTCAGCGAGGAGTGAAGGGACGGTGGGCGCGAGGCCTTTCTTTGCACCGCAATCACGCCAAAGGCTCCAAAGGAGCGTCGCCCATAATGAAATGCAAGGTCTCTGGATCGTGAAGCGTTTTTGATTTCCGATCTGGTCACCACTAGTGCCCCCCCAGAGGAACAGAACCGCAGCACCTCAACTCCTAAGTCCACGCCGTTTCTCGTTCCTTTTCCCTTTGGGAAGAATAAAACGGAGGGAAAGTGTGCTTTCGCTGACGAAAATGAGTAACCGAAGAGAATTCTGGGAATCGAAACTATCGATCAGCGTGTTATACGCTATATGCAGGACCTGGCTCGAAATATGCAAAGAATGGCATTTAACATTCCCGCAGGATTCGTCTGCGGGCCCGTGATTAACGTGAGTCACACCTTGGATGCCAACGGATGCTCCCTCTTCCGCATTAGATTATGCCCGAACAGCATTCCAAGCCAGCGCTGGCGTAGTTTCCGACGAACCGGAGATAAAGCGTCTTAAATGTTTCTGGGGTGAGAAACTAGATCTGACACGCTTTTCAAACTGCTCCGGGGGCCATTCGGCGGGAAGCAGCTCTTGCGAGAGTCCCGGGATGTGACAGCGTGTCGACATGTGTCGATGTGTATCGGCGTATGCGTTTGTGTGTGTAAGAGTGAGTGCGGGTGTGCCAGCTCGTGAAAATGAGCTTTCAGTTACTAGCATGACTGGGAAATTGTTATGCACGTGTGTGTGTGTGTGTGTGTGTGTGTGTGTGTGTGTTATATACATGGGACACATTATTCCTTCTAAACAAATATGTGTCCGTGTGAAGGAAAAACATGCATGTGAATCCGTGCCTGTGTGTGATTAGCTATGACGGCTACATTTTGTGTGTTGACTGCGACACCTGTTCACTCCCCAGCCCCGCTATTGCCCCCCTGCTCAAGGTGACCCCCACTCCTCATGTAGCAGGTGCGGGAGCCTCCCTCCCTCTGTGCATCAGCAGGCATCGGACGGACGCCGACCCCTCTCTCAAGCCGGGAGCACGCGGACTTGGAGAGGAAAGGCTATGGGGGGTGGGAGATGGGGGAGTGGCAGTGGAAAAACCCCGTGGACCAGCGGGGCTTAGCGATGGCCTTCGGCGCTAGCCGCAGCGCGTAAAGAGACGCCTGCCGCAGGGAGAGGTATGGAGGATTCAGCAGCAGGGAAGCCAAGGCTCACCAGGGTCCAAGCCACTGCTGTGTATATTTGTTCAAAAGGGCAGGAACGCAGTGTCTGCGGATTGGGGAGATGGGAGTAATTTCGAAGGCTGGGAGCAAGGGCATCCTACGGGGATCACGGAGAAGGGGCTTTGATAGCATGTCGACGGGCGAACTTAATGGGTAGATGGGGCTGTTGTGTGAGAGCGGTGCAGTCGCATGGTCGGGTTGCAGAACCTGAGCACCCCCCCCCCCCCGGGCCACCCTGATGGGGGGCTGGGGGGAGAGCAACACCTGACAGATGACAGAACAGCTCAAGCGCTCTCACTCTTCTACACGCCTGTCCTTGGTGAAAAAAAAAAATCTATTTGGCTGATGTTTTGACTGCATCGCCGAATAATCGTAGCATTCACGCCGATAAAATAAACAATGTGCAACTTTTGTGAACAAATGCAATTAACACGCGCACTGCAGAAATATGACCAGTGTGCCTTGCCAGTACAAAAATGGTCTGCTTTTCCCGTGTCAGTATAAAGGCATATCATTCAGTCATTATGGCGGTAGTTAGTTTAATGCCTGTAATGGCCTGCAAGACCGTCAACGGATCTGCACTCTGATGCCTACAGAGCCTGGTCACTCCCTATACCCTAACAAGACTGCTGCACTCCTTCACCTTTGGCTGCTGGGTGATCCTACTTCGAAGCGATCCAAAATGAACAGTCTGTGGGTTCGTAGTTTTTGCTCTGATTTCACGGAATGTGCTCCCTCTCTCCCGCAGAACTGCTGAACGCCTCTCGGCGCTCAAGAAGAGAGTCAAAGCGCATCTCCATTAAGTTGTATTTGCAAGGTTCATTTTCAATCAATTCTCGGTTTCCTGTCAGTCGCACGTGCAATTTTCGTGCCCTCAGTTCATCTAGCTTAGGCCTTTCTTCTAAACAACTTACAGTGAGTTACCCATTTATACAGATTTTTACTGCATCAACTCAAGGTAAGTACCTTGCTCAACTCATGCCACAGCTGGAGGTGGGGTTCAAAGCTGGGCCTTTTGAGCACACGTCACGTGTTGTCCCTATGTGTTTCTCCAGTTAATTTTTCACTTCCTTAAACTGCCCGCAGAAAAAAGAGCACCGAATATGTACATTATTCAGACACAGTAGCGGTCGTAGGCCGTAGAGTTTGCGATATGGCCAGGAAGCACAGAGGGCAGCGCTTTACTGACCCGAGGAGTAATGCACAGGAAGGGGTTTTGAGTGAAGAAGCAAACATGCCCAGTGATGGCACACACTGCGGCTGACCCTCCCGAAGGTCACGGTGCACAAAGGGCATTGGCGCAACAGGTCACGTAACAGCTTGGGGTATAGAATCTGAATGTAGTTTGAGTGTGTGTGTGTCTGCATACGTCCTGTGCGGCTAGCCCACACTCATCCGTCAGCACCCACGGATGTCTCACATGTAGCATTTAACACGGTAATTACACCCGTTAAGTTATTCCCTAAGACTCATTTCTCCACAATGATCCCAGTTTTGAAGATGCAAGATGGGGGTACCTTGAGATGGGGGTATGAGACAAAGGCCCTCTGCGGGATGGCCTTGTCATCAGAGACGAAGCAGAGCGAAGCAGTCTGGGAACCTAGTCACGCACTTAGGGTGCTAAGTCAGCTGTGGTTTAACGGCAGGCGAGAACCCTTGGAAAGGTGAACCCCCACCTTCCACAGGCAGCTAATGGAAGGCAGATGATGGACAAGTACATTACGCCGCCTGCACCTCCCTTACTGTCTCAGCCAGTGGATCTTTCAGAAACTGGAAGTGACATATGAAATCAAAAGCTCAGAGGTTCTCAGTTTTGTCTCTGATATGGCGGAATGACCTCCCTCCCTTCCTCAGGACTGCTGAATCCCTTTCAACATCAAAGGGTGGTCTCAGACGTGTCTTTCAAACCTACTTCTCGCCAGATCTTCTAACTGCTCCATAAACTTTCACTGCATTATCTCCCACGATCACCTTTGTATTTCCTGTCAATTCTATGTGAAGCTACCGGTCTAATGACTGTTGGACGAACCGTGATGTTCTATTAAGTGTTGGAGTTAGTGAGTTCACTTTGAGAATCGTGTGTTTGCATTTATAACGCTTTGTCAGTTGGTGTAATGCACACACACACACACACATTTTCAGAACTGCTTGTCCCATACGGGGTTGCGGGGAACCGGAGCCTACCCGGCAACAGAGGGCGTAAGGCCGGAGGGGGAGAATAAACTTTTGTTTATTCTGAGTTGTAGGTCACTTTGTAGAAAAGCTTCTGCTAAATGAATAAATGTAATTAATGTACATGTAAATGTGAATGTAAATGTGATGCCACGAAGACGAAAGGAGCAAACAGGAAACAACACAAGGGGAAAATGCCAAATGAGCGGCAGGAAGTTCCCAGTGTTCCCACGGGGTTCGGCACCATCTCTGCCGGGTGACCCCGCAGCACGTTAGCATTTTGATTTCGCGATGCGTTCCGCCAACCCAGAGGGCCACCGGGCGGAGGTGTGCTTGCTCAATGTGACAGCTAAGGGGTCCACTCAGTATGGTGGCAGAAGGTCAAGGTGGGCAATTACCTTCTCCCAACAGAAGGGCAAGTGATGGAAATGAGCCAAGCAGGAAGCCCTGGTATTGATGAGCATATGGCCCTGCTGTCAATCTTTTGTGTCCTTTTACAGTCCAGCTGGGATGCCCATAAAGGGAAAAGGGAAGTTCTGAAGACACATTTAAAGAACTCCCTTTATTGCACCCATAGAGATTCTCCAAGAAGAAAGCGACTCCTGGATTTGGCTTCATGTTTTTTAATGCGTTATGCAGAGCAGCAAGTTTTCTACACAGGCGTCACGGTTCGAGGCCAAATAATGGTAGAACTGTAATAAACTTTGTCAAGAAAATAAATAACAATGGAGAGTTAATGATGGGTTTAGACTATAAAGCTGAAAAATGAAGGGAAGGAAAATAAACTGAAATTCAATTCCGCAAAAGTGGGTGTTCCTTTGTCTTCGCGACACTTTAGCAAGACTCACCAAGATTTTAGAAACAAATAAATATGCATGAAGCAGAGCTTTTCACGTTCGATATTTCGACGTCCTATACGTTAACAATTTGCGTGCTACCATTGGCCGAGCTGCTGGGGATCTGAGGCCGAAAAAGTTTAATAGCCCCATTATATCTTTTCAGACATTTATATCGCAATGACCATTACACAAAAATACACATAATATAAAGTACAGGTGAAGGGACAATATAGCCCCCCCCGCAGAGCACACAGCGCGTCCTTGGACGTAGGCGTCACATAGACGGTTTCCTCAAACGATCTAGATGGAAAGAGCAGGAATGCTCCTCATCCCGCTCGGCATTCTTCCAGCCCCTTAACCACCCCAGCTGCCCTTTCAGAGACGACGGGGGGAGGCCGAGGACTGTTTTCGCGGAACAAATGAACTGTTGCATTGCGCCGGGTGAACGCGAAAGGCTCTTGTACAGAGGAGAGTTGTTATTCTCGCGAAACACGCAGCACACCTAACGAGAACTCGGCGTACGCCACCGGGTCCTGTCATTAGCCGCCCGGGGCCCGCAGCGCCCCGCTGCCTAATTGGCGTAGCCGCCCCGCTAACAAGGCTATCCGACGAGAGAGACGCCAGGCGCCGTCAGATGGGTGCTGCCGGGACTGGCGCGATCCATTTCTTGCTGACATATGAAATGGTGACATTTAAAACAAAAAAGTCTTTCCTGCCTCACATGCAAATTTTTTTTTCTCAAAAACCCTTCATAAGGTGAATTCTCATAGTCCAAAAAACTTAATTACCTTCAATGGTAATTACTTCAGTGGCAAATTGCCTTGCTAATTACTAAATTACGATGCTAATTACTTTAGTGGTAAATTGTTTTAAATGTGTTCCTGAGCCCCATTATTGACATCGATTTAAGGTAAAATATCAGCAAACCCCACTAATATGAGCACAATTATTCAATAATGTGTAATATCAGTTATCATAATACAGCATGAAGCAGTTTTTCCTTCATTAATTACTCCGGAATGATGAATGGCTGCTTGCCTGCACTCGTTCAGCTCTGTCTTACCTATTATACTGTGTCTCACACCTAACACAAACAATCCATACACAGCTTGATACTCAATGTTTACATATTAATTCAACCTTTAATGTAAACAGCAGTAAAGAGAAAAGAAATCAATGAATATAATGAAAATGAAGTGACACTCGCTGAAAAAGTTGACATTGTATATATAGTCCGGAGAGGGGCCACGATTGCCGAGATTATAATAGACGAAACTAGCAAACAAGGGCTAACGGTGGTTGAGAACTTAATGCTGCATGAGTCAAGATATAACTGTGAAGAAGATCACAGGGTGGCTCTTGTCTTGCACTGCTCACCTATTGGAAGATATGGAAAATCCAAATTCACTCTTCATACATGTAAATAAACTCCGGAAAGATGAGGCAGGGGCGTTAAATAAAATGTAAAGTTGAATTATCGCAATCCAAATTGGCATATCTTGGGGTATGACCGTACCAAAAAGGTGATGGACCACCGAGGTCATTGTCCTCAAGCGTCTTCCTTGTTCCAGGAGGAAAAATTTGCACGATCTCCCTTATTTTGTGCACATGAATTTTTGCACTGGCCACAACACATGACCTTTCAGCATATTGGAACAGGGAAACGAAAGGCGCCGGCACAGCGGGTTTCGCCAGTGCCCCTTGTGTAGCAGGGCTAGGGTTCGAGCCCTATTTCAGGTGCCTTGCGGCGGACTGGTGTCCCATCCCCCTTCGGTCTTGCGCCCCGTGCTGCCGGGTAGGCTCTGGCTTACTGCAACCCTGCTATGGACAAGTGGTTGTAGATTGTGTGTGAGATGAGCCAGTGTTGCTTTGACACTAACAATTCCATGGACTCCTACTGGTACCCTCTTCCATGAAGACCTGTCCACTCCATGCATCCTGGGCTGTAATGACAAGCAGATGCCCGCTGCCTGCCTCTTCCCCAAGCATCCCAGTATTTAGCAGGAAAGGCGATGTGTTGAAATTTATCCAGGCTTTAACGTCTTCTTCTGAAAGGATGTCATCTGGGAGTAATAACCCAATATTACCATGAAATATGGAAGATTAACGGGGCATTTATCAAGAAATATTCCACTTGGCTGCCCCACGATCGTCTGCTGGATCCACCTCCGCCGAGAGAAACGGCCCGTTGAATTGCGCCACGCAGCTATTCGCTTGACTCGAATAACACCATGCTTATGAAAGGCAAACACTGACAGTTCAGTAGGCCAGATTTATCTCATAAACCCAGCATCCAGAGGCCCCTGTCCTCCCTCAGGGGCCTGGTTACCTTTCACATGATTAAAGCAGAGGGGACTATACAGGGATCGGACCACAGCACAGCAATCTCTGCAGATAAATATAATAACAATGATGCTTCCACACAATGAGGACTGCAGGGAAGTGGATGAGTTTGCATCTCATAGCCAACTCTGGGGTAGCAGGAGGGGGCTGCATAGCACATGGGGGTGCCACCATTACAATAATTGGATGCTGCTCACCCATGTTGAAAGGAGATCTACATTTACTCATTTAGCTGATGCTTTTCTCCAAAGCAGCTTACAATGTTAATCTGCTTACAATAATTTCCCTATTTACATAGCTGGCTAATTTTACTGGAGCAATTTAGGGTAAGTACATTGCTCAAGGGTACTACAGCCAGAGATGACATTTGAATCTGCGACCTTCAGGTCCAAAGGCAGCAGATCAACCACTACACTACACTACACTACACTAGAGTACACTGCTACATCTATAGAGGTAAGTGTGGTGGACAGCATTCACGCCTGTTGCAGAACAAAGATGCATCTTCAACATGCTGTTTTGGGAACAGCAGGTATGTTACAAGTTCTCCCTCTTGGGCGATGTATGTTCAGATCTATGCTTTGGTATTGGAGATAAACTCTGAGCATCAAATAATTACGTGACGCTGAGTCAGCGCTACCTGCTTGCTTCCTCGCCAAAAGCAAGTCGTTCACCTTTCTCGGATGCGACGCACACCTCGTCCACAGTTACACTGCAGCGCGCACAGAGTGCCCATTCCGGGCATAACGTGCAACAATCCGCCCACAGCTCGCAGGAACAGGACCACTGGAAATTTCTCCTTCCCAGATAAAAGGAGGAGACTGGAGTACTTTTCCTGTATTTCTTAACAGTGGCTACTCTAAACGTTTCTATTGCAGTTTTTCTGTTAAAACTGTATCATAATTAAAATCATAATTAATTTCTCATTTACAGCATTTAGTGCAACGCTATAGAATTTGGGGCAAACTGGCTAAACTGGATACTTTACTGGAGCACATCAGGGTTTGTACCTTCATCAAGAATCCTACAGCAGTAGCAGGGAGAGGGGCTAGAAGCAGCGAACTTCAGGTTACAAATCCTTGTCCTTTATCACATTACCTAGCTGCCTGCCTGCCACATTAGTGGAAAAAGAAATATCTTAGACAAACCTGAAAGGCAGCCAGAGAGTGGAAGCGGAAGATGTATGGAGTTCGGGATTAAAACAGAACGGCACCAAACCAAGGACTGCCTGTTAGAAGGCGTTACCTCCTGAGACCCAAATGCGGACGACAAAGTGGGATTAGAACCTATGAAGAATCTCCAGCATTCCGTCTTTCAGATATAAGCAAGCATGTGACTTCAGTGCAAACCTTGGTTCTAGTAGAGGTAATGAAAGGTCTTATCTGGTGTGTCTTTGCGTGTGTGTGTGTGTGTGTGTGTGTGTGTGTGTGTGTGTGTGTGTGTGTGTGTTTCTGCAGCTGTTACCTTTGGGCCTCTGGATGCAGGTGTGCTGGTTGTCACTCAAGAAGAAGCCCTCTCGGCAGCGGCACTCGTAGCTGCCCATCATGTTGACGCAGATCTGCTGGCAGCCGCCGTTCCCCTCCGCGCACTCGTCCACGTCTGGCCGTAGACGGACAGACACACGCACAGAAAGACAGACAGAGAGAGAGAGAAATGCATTACAGAGCTGTAGGGAGCTTCCTGTCTATTGCCTCTTCCTTATAACAGTGAAAGTCACATTGCATGGCATCCGAAGCCAAGGACAGGAAGTGTCAGAGCATCAAAGCAGAAGAAATCGATGACACGCAGCACTGCGTGACATTAGGTAGCCGGCCTGAGCCGGCTTCACCTGCATGCTGAAAGGACAGTCCTTACATAACTTTGCTTTATGGTAAACTTCCCAGCCGCACTAGGTCAGCTCGGTCCGCTGGACTAAGCCAAGAGCGGCTACTCTCTGTCTGGCCGAGTGAAAAATGGCAAATAAAGGGGTTATGCAGCAGGATAACGAGTGTTTTCATCTCAACATGTCCATCATGCCTCATCCACAGTCCAATTTTCTATTGTGGGAAAACAGTAAGTCGATATGGACAGACCAAGTGGTGACCCTCTGTTCCCGTACATTTTTTCGACTCAGACCACATTCTGCTCTAAGTGCCTAATTCTAGGGAACTGACATTCAAAAGCTGTCTTTGGCTATTACTTTTGTAGTGACTCGCTGCCAGTTTTAATTGCCACGCTTGTGTTTGTTGCGATGCCGTCATCTCAGACATCACTTGTGCGCGCCTTCGTTCCCTCCGGGGGCCGAAAGCGCGGGGGACAATGTTTTCTCCTCCTGCGCTGTCCGCACAGTCCACGAAAGCGAGGCGAGCGTAAAGGCTCCACCAGACATGAAGGTGACAAACACCCAATAAGCGATTCAACTTCCGTGAACTTTACCAGAAGCCAACACTTTAGGAGCCCAAAGCTAGGGATGGCGTTTTTGCGGGACGGTGGAGACTCACCGGCTACCAGCTTACATCTACAGCGTAACGACATTTAATTCAATATTTAATTTAATAATTTCAAGAAATTTCGGTCGTTTTCCACTAATGTTCCATTAATTATACCGTGTTACTTTCATTTCGAATGCTGTACCCCCATTTTTGGGCATCGTGTTCCCCTGTCCACGTTCAGGTGACGATGGAGAGGGACCCCCGTGTGACACCAAGGCTGCTGTGTAAAGGGACCGTTTCTGTTCCATTGTGTCCTGTTACAGTAAACTCCAGAGAGAAAAGGTCCCTGTTGTCACCAGGCTCTTTCTGGGTGTTCTGCGGCGCCACTGGAAATCCACTACACAGCTGTTGCAAGGCCTTTTAACACTGCAACACTGCTGCGCATCACAGTGTTTCCAGCAGTTTATAGGTCCTTTTTAGTCGAGCGCTTTTATGAAGAGCACAGGGTCACAGCAACATACAGGTAGAGACAGTACACTGAGAAGTGTGATCTGATTTGCATGCCAATTATAATGAATTCTGGAATGTCTGGATGCCCTTCAGGAAGTAATTGGAAAGTGTTACCCGATCATACCTGTGATACTTTTTTTTCTTTTGACCTTGAGCTCTCACTCTATATGCACTGATGTATTTGTAAATTCTCGGTGTTATAAGTCTTCAAGTGCGAGACAGAGAAGTACGTAAAAACATCCAGCCAAAGAGTGCAGCGGAATATTCATTTGTTAAAAAGGCATAAGTCAGGAATTTTCCTTAGCTTTTTCGACAGCATGTTACACATTTCCTGTACATTTTCATCTTAAACAATTTTTGTCACTAATAAACACATACATGCATTAATGGAGAAAAATTCATTGTTTTGCTGTTTATCATTTTTCACTTAGTATGGGCTTCCTTGCTTTTCAATCAACTATCCTTTTTAGGATCCTAACTACTGCACAGAAACCGTTAAAGGCGGGAACGATCTTCCGCGCTTTGTTAGTGCGTTTCATTTTATGCCGAGGCCATATTCAAAAAGTGAGTATGAATCCAATGAGTTCCGCCCTTTCGTTTAAAAATCGTTTGTATTTTATTGGGATTCGGCAACCCCAACGCCATATTTTTACAGCGCGGTGCATTATTATAGTCGCGCCTTTAAGCATACAGGCTCAGCACACGTAAGCCGCAAAGGCGGCGGAACTTCACAAAAGCGGCATCCCTGAGAGAGGAGATGGGGATCGCTCGTGCGACACGGTGGAGCAGCGGCTCAGGCACGAAGGCCCTCGACCGCAGGAAGCGCCGCCGCCGCACGCTCCTCCTGGGGCAGGGACGGCGTTCAGCCCGCGGCTCTTTCGCGCAGCGGGATCCCCAGGCGGAAGGAGCCGGAGGCGGAGGCGGACTGAGACGCGTGCGTCGTCGGCGGCCGCGAGGGGCGTCGGAGCAAACAGACGCCCGCCGGTCTTTCGCATGTCTGCTTGGCCGCAGACTGCTCTGCTAGCCGAACCGAAAACTCAGGTGCGCCGGCTGGAACGTATCACGGTCCCTCAAGTACATCTCCCCGGTCTGTCCTGGGCAGTGGCCCTCATGCAGGATGCTTTCAGGGCACTTGTTACACTGAGATAAGGCAGTACAGGCAGCGCTGAGCTTGATCTGGAGCAGCGGGTAGCTCGTTGCTCAGGGAACCCGAAAAACAACTGAAAAAATTACAGGTTCGCATCCCAGCCTGGAGGTAGCTAGTTCGTCCGATATGCTTCAAACAAAATATCCAGGTGAAATACTCTAAGTTATGCACACACTGGGTAAAGGCAGCTCATCTGTAGCCAAACATCGTAACTACCTTTAAAAAAAAGTCAGCTCAACTGCGATACATTTACGTGCGCCGAAAGCACTGTTCGGCAATTATTGACCAGAGTTTAGGACTTATTTTGGTCCAAGGTGACTTACTCTGCTGAGTACAAGATACCACGCTAGGGTAACAACAGTAATTTACCTTTTTTATAGAGCAGAGCGATGCAACACATACACAGACACACATCCACTCACACACACTAAGGGCAACTTAGAGTGAAAAAATCTACCTGAAATACATCTTTGGACTGTGAGAGGAAACCAGAGCATTCGGAAGAAACCCGTGTGAACACGGGGAGAACACGCAAACTCCGCACAGACTGCTCCGATTCAAATCCACATCTGATGTATAGCCCAGGAAGACAGGAGCAGTGCTACTGTACAAGAAAACGGTGCAGTAAAGTGACCCTGTGGTGCGGAAGGTAGCAGTCCCTGCGGAAAGGCTAGACTGGAGAAGCTCTTCCATTGCAGACAAGTTTGCCTTTACCTGGAAGGACAAGCAGGGATTAATTACCCAGCGCACCTGCTGACTCAAGGTGCTGAAATGAGCACCTCATTTCCTAGACAACACAGAAGCGCGGCGGATGCGTAATGTCAGCATCACGCGGCCCGACGACACACGGGACGGGCCTCCCGCTACGCCCAAGTCCGGATCGATTGAGGTCAAAGAGGTCAAAGACGGAGGTGGGGCAGAAACCGGCTGCCCCTGTAGATTTCCAGGATTAGTTTTTCCTTCTAACGGGGTTGGTCAGTGTAACACGCCCATGGAACGTGTTTCTGCGGACACCGGAGGCAGACTGCCGTCCAACCAACCAACCACCCAGCAAACCCACAATCCACTGCATGATCACCAACGGAAGCCGCATGGGAGCCGCTCCTGCGGATCAGAGCGACGATGACTGCGGCTGCGGGTGTCTCTCGCTTCTCAGGGACCGGGGATGTTGGAATCCTACCCGCCTCCTAGGCCCTCTGTACACACAGCACTTTTTTAATAAGCCGTCATGCGAAACTAATTTTCTGTCTATTTGTCCAGTCTGGAAAGGAGGACGGATTAAGTTTCTGTTCCGAGGGGATTCTCAGTGTCACAGAATTTTTTTTAAAAAAAAAAAAAGAAAAAAAAAAGAGGTTTGTCGCAAACACACACAAATACAAATAGAAATAGAGATGTCCTGCTCAAGTGAGGCTGAGCCACAGGATCAGCGTTTGACCCCCATTACTTCCAGCTCAATCTGTCTCTCACATGTTTTCATTACTCGTGTCCCTTCTCCTCACCCCCGACGAGAGAACCTGAGGAGCGTCAGGCGGGTGACACGCCAACGTGTCCTCGAGTGGGGCGTTCGACGTGATGACTCCTCGCGAGGTGACAAGGTCTGTGTTTCTCTGCTGCATCCTGGCAGCATCCGCTCCCATTCGCCGGGGGCGGAGGGGGGCGGGGGGGAAGAAGCACGCTTTCAGCTTAACGCCCAGGATCCTGGGACTGCGTCTTTGCAGATAAACTGGTAGGCACCTCACACACCAGCTCCATCCCTCCTGCCCTCCAAACACAAACACAAACACACACACACACACACACACACATATCCAGCCTTAATGCATCAATGCAGCATCAATGCAGGTTTCATTTCCTGGTCCCTGTGAACGAACGTCAGTAGATCCCTCCCGTTCAAATAGCACCAATAATTGCTTGTGTTGTGTGGCGGGTGAGGCCTGCGTCCAAAGCAAATATTTCCAAACGGAAAAGGATCCCGGCACGACTTAAAAAAGTGCTCGTGTTATTCGGACTTTAAAAAGTTTTTTTTTTTTTTTTTTTAAATTCAAGCAAATGGAAAAATGCCTTAATCAAGTTAAAAAAGACTCTCGGTTATGAAGAATGAGACATATTTCGGCCCTTGCCGTTTCGAAAAAAGCATCGACAAGGGGGGAAAAACTGGAGAAAGATTAAGAGATCGGCTCTATTTGCAGAGACTGCGTCCTCTGGCCTCTCAGATAGCCTGGCTGTATATATAACATTTGGCCTTGCGCTGAGTCCTGGAGATGTGTAAACACTGCGACTGAGTTACAGCGTCTCCGCTCTGGATTTTTTTCTTCTCTTTTTTTCGGGAGGCGCTTGGTTCTGCGCGATGGAGAGAAATGAGCTGCAGGAACCCCAACCCCTTATCTGTGCCACTGTGACGCAACCAAATTCTTGGGCCTATTTTCATAACAAAGTCCCCCCCCCCCCCCCCGACCCCCCACCCCGACGTCTCCGCCGGTGTCCGCAGGCGAGCCTAGAGAGCTCATAAATAGGAAAACAACCCCCGTTCCCCTGCTATTTCCACGGTTTCGGCACTTACCTTTTAATAATTTACCAAATGCAAAGCACAAACGTAGCCATAAGCGTCCAGAAGAGCATCACGCCCGTGGGTAGCCGGAAACAACAAAGCCGCCTAAACATCTTCTCCCCTTCGCCGTCTATCTCGGTGGCGTGGGGCCGAAATTAAAACAAGATTCTTTATTTTTTTTCCAAATAGGATTACAGGATTTCCTTTTTTTTTCCCCCTCAAAAATTTTCCATTGCTTATAAAAGAACAGGAGCTCAGTGACACGAGTGTTTTTTCCCCCACTTCGCAAAAAACCCTGACCACGGCGCCGGGTTTGAAATTAGTCTGAAGTGGACATCAGAACCCAAGGCCCACTAAAAGGAACAAATATATCAGCACTGTACATACAGGTCCATATTAAGCAGACCGCAGGGTGACGCTTGCTTGAAACTGTGTCCGCAGAGGTTAGGATGTTCTGCCCAGTGGCAGTTTTGTATTAAGACTAACTGACCGTGTTCTCTTCTTGGAAAAAAGTGCACCTTTCACACTGTCTCAGGCAGCGTTCATGGGGTTCCGTAGTGCTGTGATAATTAACCATTATTTAGCTGACATACAAGGTTAAGTCTGGGGTTTGGCCTGTGCCTCCTGTGTCGCGGGTCTGGGGTTCGAGGCCCGCTTGGTGTGCCTTGCGACAGACTGGAGTTCCATCCAGGGTGTGTCCCCTCCCCCCCGGGCCCTGCACGTGGCGTTGCCGGGTAGGTTCTGGCTTGCCGCGACCCCGCTGGGGACAAGCGGCTGTGGCCGTTGCAAATCAAGGGTAGTACAACAGGAGCAGAGGCGCAAGTTAACATCTTCTGATTGCAGGACAACAGCTTTAACCACTATGCCACCTGCTGGCATGATCTAGCTGTTTGCTCTTCGCAAACCCTCAGCTACGGCCTTGAGTGGGGAAATTTCGCCCGACGGCTCGGTACGCAAACGAGCCTCGCAGCGTTTCCGCCAGAACGAAACCCCCAAGCGCTAAAGTGAGAAGTCTGAAGTAGGGTGAGTTTGACGGGACTCATCCGGCCACTTGTCCGGGGCCCCTTGCTTCGACTCTGCTATCCCACCGTGTTGTTTAAGATGTCTGTGGTCCAGGTCTGATTTTTCCATCCTCACATATTGAAGGGTGGGGAGGGGGACTTAATTTCACGCTCCAGCCGAACAAGGTTGAACGATCCTGCTGGGGAACGGTGTTGATATTTCCCCGAGGAAGGACCTGAATTACGGAACGTGCTGAGACTCCAGGCGGCTAATCACCTGCTCCCGCTTTCTGAAGTGAGTTTAGCTCAGAGCGTGGCCCAAGCCGTTAGTGTCGCTACATAATTAAAGTCGAACGAACTGACGCCGCTAGAGGATGTCTGGGGCGGGGTGTGGTGGAGGGTAGTAAATATGAACCTCTCAGAAGCTGCGCTTTCATTTTCCTCCAGATTCCTCCAGTGTTTCTCCGCTCAGGGGCTTCTGGGAATCCGCTAAGCTCATCATCGACATGGTACCTCTCAATTAGCAGCTGGATGGACGGAGGTGCGGGAAGCTGTGACCAGAGTGCATGCGGGAGGAGTGGCTTCAGATCCGTCCGAGGTGCACCTTCATAATGGGTGGAGGTGGAGGTTCCAATTCCTAGGTGTTACTCTCATGAAAGGAGTATGTTTGGACCACTCGCTGATTCGAACCCGCAACGTTTCAACCCAATCAGAGTACGTTCACGTTAGAAAATGTCGGGTTCTTCCTCCGTGGAAGGGGTAGCTTAAGAGTCAGCGGTTCCGTCTCCACTTCGGTAATGATTAGAATCAGTCAGGGTTAAGTGAGTCTCGCTCCTTAAGTGGGAGGTTGACAATGAAGTCAAAATTCCATCGCTCAGGAGCCACGGATGATTGCCTTTCCCACCTACCGCGATTGTTAATACAGGGGCCTAGATAGTGTTGCTTCAAGATGAGCATCACGCAACATCATGGGACTCCAGCATTCTATCCTTTCAAATCATCCGTTGCCTTGGTGGCATGCCATATCGTGTTGACTTTGTGCATCAACGACTTTCTTATGCGCGCGATCGGCACTCTGCTGCAAGTGCATAACTTGGCGGGAATTCAAGCACTTTCCGGCATAATCTTCTTCTTTGTAGATGGCAGGGAGTGGCAAATTGCGAAGCCCACGCGCACCTTCCAACGCACACCGCCGAGCTTACAAACAGAGGCGCTAATGGGCTGCAGAGCCTTTCTGCAATATCGTGAACAAGGTACAGCTCTCTCGAGGGAGTCAAGGACTAGGAATGAGACCTGAGAAAGAGAAGTGACATGGAGAAACATCTGACATAGCCTCTTCTCCGTCATGGAATTTGTCTCTCTCCAGCAGGTCCTTGCCTTCATTCTTCACTGGAGCAAAGAAAACCTGGTCCATACCAGCTAAGCAACAACTTCCACCTCTTCAAGACACACATCACTCGTCAACAGTGACACTCATTCATTTGTGAGACGCTTTTCTCCAGAGCGACATTCAACTTGGTAAAAAAAGAAAGATAGAGATACATACATGCGATTCTCAACGTCCAACACCACCATTGGCACCACAAAATACACAAGTGGCAGCATATACAATTGATAAGGTTTTCTAATGCAGCGTAATGCAGATAACGTAGAACAAGTTCATGAAGCAGACTGGAGATCTGGATAGAAGTGAATCTGAAAAAGATGAGTTCTGAGACCTTTCTCGAATGTTGAGAGGGACTCAGCAGTTCTGAGTGAGGGCGGGAACTTCGGGCTTTTGATACTGTGAAATTGTGCTCCCTCAAGCTCAAGGGACTGGAATTGATGTTGGGTGCTGCTGACCTGAGGGCCGGACCCTACGTCAACCTGACCTAAGGAACTTACACGAACGGCTCGCTCTGTCCTCCTGGGGAGGATGGCTCACGGGTCGCTGGACATGTGATTTGTGGTTCCATTCCCATTAATCTATTGCACGGTATTTTCACAGATGGTTATGAGATCTGGTCCGAGCAGGCGAACCACAATGATAAAGAGAATTCCAGCAACTGCAGCTTAGGACTAAGAAAAACACATAAGTCACTCACACGAGTGACACAAAAGGAAACAAGGGCAGTGCACACGCTCTCCATCGTCGCGGAGCGCCTCCTTCCCACAGATCGTGTCGTGTTTCTCCCTCGGAGGGTGAGGTTTGATCCACAGATCTGCCCGCGCTCACAATTAGGGATGCAGCACAGTCTCTCCACATAGGACTGCAGCACTAATAACCTTGTCTGCCTTGTGGTATAATCAGCGGAGCTATTTTTACGGACAGTTTAGTCTGATCTGGCATCTGACTGGCAGCCCTGTTATTATTCCATATTACCGTGGTAACAGATTGGCGGCTGCTCCGGGGGCAAGGGTAAACACAGCGGCAGTCCCCGAGGAGGCAAGCGGTGGCACACGGGGATTGACATCTGACTTGGAAGTGTCTCCGCTTGTCACCGGGCTGCAACGTGGGGCCACTTTCTGCATCGCTGGGACGTGCGCTCAAGCATAACCAAGGGAATCAAACCGACACCCACCACACGCGGCCCGAGGCCCTTCCTCATCACCCCTTCCAATCCCTCAGAGATGCTGTTATTTCCCTGCAGAGGCAATTATCAGGCATGGTGTCATGCACAGAGGCGGCGGGGGGGGCCCACGCAGCAGTTGCCTTGTTAGGGACGCTGATGCCCGTCTTATTTTCCCTGCCATGTCAGGCCCAGACAAAGGACTGGAGCCACCCTGCTATGCCTCTATCCACAGAAGGCCAGATTACCAACGCCTGCTGTGTCGCAGCAGCACCTCTGGGATTCAATGCGGTGTGGACCTCCCCCACATATATTTGCTGACCGCTGACAGCACACACGATGTCCTGAAGGAAGCGACACGGTGATGAGAGCGGGAGGAAGATGCTAGGCCACTGCGAAATGTCATCACTGCATACAAGAAATGTGGGCCATATTTCTCAGTAAGCCATGGCTAACGCTTTACGCTGAAACTGTATGGCTCTGCTCAAACATATCTAACAGGTTTTTCCCTGAAATTGTTTCGTTTCTAATTGTGTACCTAATGTTATTTACATTTAAGGTTGAAAAGAAAAGTGCATTTCACCGACAGGCAGAGTTTTGGATAAGCGATGGTCAAAGCGCAGATAGTTAGTGTGATACCACACGTTACACGTGTAGCTGCCGGTAGAAGTGAGTCTGATAAGAAATACTAAGGTGGTCATGAGAGATGGTGCAAATTTATACATGTACATGTATACCTTTATACAATTTAGGCATTTATACACTTTACAGAGCTGTTAAGAAGTGTGTCTGAAAGAAATGCATTCACACATATATTTAAATGCATCTGGAGAGTTCCTTATTCAAAATTTGACGGGATTCAGCAGTTCCGAGGGACTCGGCGAGCTCATTCCATCACACTGAAGACAGGACCATGATCTTGTCATGGGTGGATGCAGGAGACCAAGTGGGCGGACTCAAATGCCGATGCTCAAGTCGTTTCATAGGCGTGCGGTCGCCAAGAGTGCGGTTGTCAGGGACGCCATGGATGCCAGTGACAGATCTGAAAGATTTCCGCAAAACGTTCAACTCCTCCAAAAAAAATCGAAATTAAGATTATTATAATTAATGCAGTTATCTTATTAGTTGTTCTGCAGCAAATGTTTTTATTGAAACTGATTTACAGAGCTCTGAGTTTTGCCCATTAACACAGCAAGACATTTCTGTGACACGGGCTGGATTAAGTACCTTCCTCAAGGATGCAACAGCAAGGTCCTCCCCGAAAAAACAAAGAAAAGCAGACAGGCAGACAAGGCTGGTCATTATTGTACGATCCGGGGTGCTAAATCAAGTAAAAGTAAAGCGAAGAACAGACAAGCAGGAAAAAATATGTGTATAAGAGTGCAAATTTACAATTACATATGAGCACCTGACAATTCCAGCAGCCGTTGTTTACTGTTCTTCGCTCAAATGTTCGTTGGGTTTCGCGGTTTCGGTTTTTTGCCTTAGTAGTTGTTCGACACATTTCACATATACAGACCTGGCCACAGGATGTAATACCTCTCCCACACACTCTCCCGCAGGATGTGCCGGGTACACACCGCCAGCCCCGAGAAGCCTTAATCCTCGCCTCTCCGTGCGCAACCCATGCAGGGAAGAGAACGGTCTCAACCGAAGGCGCCGTGCAGTTCAGCGTGTTTCGCATGGAGTGTGTGTGTGTGGAGCTGAGCGGCGGCACTGGTAGATAAAAATCGTGATTGCCTCATTCGGCCTTTGATGGGGGAAGTAAAAAGGAAAAAGGCCTCTCCGCTCATCCGAAAGTTTATCCGTGCTGAACTTGATTTAGCGGCCCCCATAAACCTAACTCAGCACGAGTGGGGCCAGGAGCAAAGGGCAAAGGGGAAAGCCATCAGCGGGGGGTGGGGGTGGGGGCGAGCGCTGGAAGGCCAGCCAAGGCAGCCTGAGCGCTGTCGATAGCTGGGTAGTTATGTGGGTGGGGCACGTGCCATGATCACACACGCACACACACGCGTGCACATGCACCCCCCCCCCCCCCACACACACACACACACACAGACAAGAAAGTACAAGCTTCTGCTTGAGACTGGAGCCGAAAGTCAGCGTGTATTGTGGGAAGAGGACGGCCGCCGCAGAAGGGACGGCCCTGTATCCCGAACAGACGAGGCTCAGTCCGAGGCCTGTGACGCCCAGCTCGTAAATCACGCGGCCGCGGCACGCCGGGAGCCCGTACGTCGGCGGTGCGGGAAATGAGCCGCGCGCAACAAAGTGGCCCGTGCTAAATGGCTCAGAAAACTGCTCTGCACTCATGTCTCTGAGCGCAAGAGTGTGTGTGTGTGTGTGTGTGTGTGTGTGTGTGTGTGTGCGTAATGGGGAGAACGGGGGCATGGAATTGAGGAAAACGTGTGAAGGACACGCACACCTGTGCGCCAGCATAAAGTGATCCGTGAAACAGCTGTCCTCTCCTGGCAGTTCTTAATTAACATTGAGAGGGACGGCGGGCGAGACGGCAGAAGCGGGGGACAGAAAGAGAGGACGACCGAGGGAGAAAGGGAGACTTTTTCAATAAACATTACGCCATCCGAGCATTCCTGCCATCGCAATTTTGAATTTTGCTTCTTTTGATATATGGAAGAGTTGTGCAAACCACTGCAGGTATTTGAACCCGAACCTGTGGGACAGATACCGAGAGACGGAGGGAGGAAGGCGAGGAGAGCGATCCCCCAGCCGCAGGTTGACACAAGTCAGCCCGCCGTCTGCGGGGAGGGGGAGGGAGCGGGGGAGGGCCCGGCACCAGCCTGCCATCACCCAGGTTTCTTTCAGCGCTTTGCCCCCTGGGGGGCTGACTGCGTGTCTGCGGCCTGGAAGCGGGCACAGCGGAGTGCTGGGCGCTGGGTGGGGGGGTGTATGGAGGGACTGACAGACTGCAGGCAGCGCAGGACACAGGGTCCAGCCTGCAAGGTGTGTGAGCAGCATGTTTAGCACCAGGTGCGCACTTAGTAGGTGGCCATGAGCAAAGCCAAGAGGGAACCCAACAGCAACTGCCACTGCAACACCACAGCTTTTGTGGGTGAAACACAAGTTGAAGTGATAGGTTAACTGCTATTCGTTTCGATATTAAACGTGGGGCGGCACAGTGGGTAGCGCTGGTGCCTCACGGCCCCTGGGTCGGGGCTTTGGATGTGGGTTCAAATCCGGTCCGCCTGCATTTCGCTTGCATGTTCTCCCTGTGTTTGAGTGGGTTTCCTCCAGGTTTCCCGCTTTCCTCCCCCAATAAAAGACATGCCTCAGGAGAACCAGTCCCTCTAAATTGTCTATAGTGTGTGTGTGTGTGTGTGTGTGTGTGTTATGTGAGTGAGACTCTGAATGAGTGTATGTGATTGCACCATGCTGGACTGGTATCCCATCCAGAATGTGCCCTGCCTTGCGCTCTGTGCTCCCAAGATAGATTGTGGACCACCATGACTAGACTAGTTTTTATAGCTAATAAATGAATGAGTTGATTAATATATTAAAAACTTTGGTGCATTTACCACAGAAATGATGCAGTCACATAGAAGTGAATATCATAATGAAAACCGGATGATGCAGTAAATCACTGCACCGACGCAGGGCCCTGTTATCCGTGGAGGGGCACTAAAGGGTGGGTCGCTAGGATATAGCCCCTACAGCAGGCGCCGGGCCGTCAGGGAAGCTGTGGGACTTGAGCCCATTAGAGGAGGACTCAAAAAACCCAACGTGATGTGGAGGACGAAAGGCTGCCTTTGGCCACGGGGTCAAGCAGTTTACCGTTGTACTCACACCACGTGACACACTCATGCCGACAGAGTCCCGACCTGACCGGGACGGTGGAGGGGTCGCGTCGCCCGAACTGTGCGACCCTCTTAGGGTCGACGTAGACAGTCGGCGGGTGTAACTTTAAACCCTGGGAAAAGCGGTCCAACCGACAGGGTCAGCCTTTTATTTAACCGACCCCCCTCGCGTGACTCCCATGAAGCTATATTTAAACATACATGGAAATAATAAAAGTGAACAAGTCTCATTCCGTTATATAACAAAATTTACAAGAAAAAAAGTGAAATGGCAGAAGCCAAAAGTCGGAAGAGCCAAAAAATAAATCGTCTGGAGGTATCAGGTTCGACTAAAGCTCATTTGTCACGCTCATAAAGGTTACTGACAGCTAGTAGCTGGAAGACAAGAATCCCTTTCTTCATGTTGTGGCACGGATTATGAAAGAAATACAGCGGTTTGTAGAGTATCTGCACACGAAGCCTTGCAGGGTAACTTATTATTACTACTACTTTGTTGCTCAGCCAGCACTTTTCTCCAGAATGACTTACAACTGTACTCATGTCTACAGCGAGATTCTCTTACTAGAGAAATTCACTTTAACGGTGCTTCTACAAGGTTCAACAGCAGCACCTTCCTTTTAGTCCTTCTTTAGTCTGTAACCTCTTATTGACATTTAAAATGTTGACCCAAGACAGAATCCCACTGGGACTCCGTAAGCATTCCATATACCCCCCACCCCATCAGCGGGTCTCTGGCCCCCCATAGGCTTACCTAGACAGTTGTGTCCATCGTGCGCCAGGCGGAAGCCGTCGTAGCAGGTGCAGCGGTAGTTACCCGGGATGTTGATACACTCGTGTACGCATCCACCGTTGTACTCGGTCTCACACTCGTCGATGTCTGGGGGAGGTCAAAGACGATACTCAGACGTGTCATCTGGACACTCATAACTCAGCATAACTTCCACGCACAGGTGGTATCAGACTTACAACATACGCGAGTTACAACATCCGAGACTTACAACAACCCTCCCATTAACATTATTTTCCATGTATTAAGTACCGACGTCTGGTTGTAACATCTCAAGACGACCGCTCCATCTGCCGTGTGATAACATCGACTGCCTGTTTTTTTTTTTTTTTTTTTTTAAAAAAAACCTTTCATTTGTGATTCATTTCAAGTTACTTGTCATTTAAAATGTTGAGTAAGCCGGAAAGTGAGAGCCCTGGTGGTGCTGAGAATAAAAAAGCGATAGAAAATAGATTTAGAAATGAAAAGTAAAAATAATAATGTAGTATTAAAATATCATTTTAAGACTGTATTATTATTCTTATTATTATCATTTAAACATGAACAATTTGGGAAATTAGCACTATCATACAGTGGAACATTTATGAGAGTTAATAGTTTATCTATCCTTATGGCTCGTGAAGTGGAGTATTAAGGGTTTTGTGACCTATAAGAAAATAACACAGGACTGCTGGAATCGAACCCCATCGTAAGTCGAGGACCACCTGTAATAACGTACACTCTACTATACATACTGTACTCTATATACACTTTTAGTTTACGGTGTTAACGGGAGCATCTACCGGAAGAAAATGAAAAAATGAAAGAGTGACTGTCCAAATTTAAAGGGACAATAAAGAAACAAGCGTGGAGAGCAATGGGAGTGAAAGCATTGATGGGTAAAAACTGCGGTTGTTCTGAGGACAGAAGAAAGAGCAGAGGGGATGAAGTGGTAGAGGCAGGTAAGAATTATGGCAAAAGGGTGTGAGGAGGGGGTAGGAGTTACAAGGAATGATAAAAGTGTGCAAAAAATCGAAAGGAAATAATGAAGGTGGGAGTCAAAGAGTGAGGGAAAGAGATGGAGAGGGAGGAGGAGAGAGAGGCGGGCCGTGCAGGTGCCAGAGCTAATCGGTGGACAAGAAGCAGACCTCCAGCTGAAACAACAAGTACAAGGATGGCCCTAAGCCGCGGCAACGCGGAAAGGACATGCAAGCAGTCCCAGGTTGCTTGCCGGCAAATTTGATACAAATTAACCGGCTACTCCAGGCCGGGTTTGTAGTCGCCGGCGCTCAGCAGCGGGCGCAAGCACTTAATTCGAGTCAACAGAGTTGGGAGGCGCCATGAGCCCTTGCTGGTGTTCCAGGGAGGCTATGTGCG
Source organism: Scleropages formosus (assembly GCF_900964775.1). Classification (NCBI taxonomy): domain Eukaryota; kingdom Metazoa; phylum Chordata; class Actinopteri; order Osteoglossiformes; family Osteoglossidae; genus Scleropages; species Scleropages formosus. The sequence continues at coordinate 18,300,702 of NC_041824.1, read as the reverse complement.
GCTTGGAACAGGCAGTGGGGTCCCAAGTGCCACGAGAGCAACATCAAAAGTGCACCTCCAACGAGGGGATGTGCTATTTGATGTCCCAGACAGCTACACCCACATCATCCGTCATCATCCTTCAGATAATAAGCTCGAATTAGCTAACAAAACAGCAGCCACCCGGAATGAGTAACAGACATTTCGGTCGTCCGCTGCAGCTCAGAGCAGATTTACCGGCAGGATGAGTCCATTGGCCAGACTGGTAAACACTTCCGATGTATTGTTACTTGCATTTACCACAAGTTCTGTTAAGGATGTAATGATAGTTTTATATTTTACATGCTTCTGGTATGTCAAATTCATAGCAGTGGCACATAAAATATAAAACTATCAAGGTCAGAAAGTGAAACATGACAAAGACCGGGAAATGAGGCTTGAAGTGCTGCCACTTGAGCTGGTGGACACGATGGGGCAAAAGAGACCAGGTCAAGGTTTCCATCCTTGGCAAAACATCACGTAAAGGGTACCTGGACGTTCAATCAGCGAAGGACATCACTGTGAAAGACCGAACCTATGAGAAGCAGGTTATTCAAAACCATCCCTACGTCTCACCCTCTTACTTCATGACCACTTGCAGCCCCCTCAGCATTTCGGCAGTTTTTATGAACCAAAGGGAGGGTCATGTCCAGACTGGACCCAAAGCCCAAGCGGAGACTCAGAAATATTCCTGTTCAAACATCTGTCGGGTTATAGAGTCAACAGCTTGACTTTAGAAGGACATTTTTATGACTCAATTCAAGAAGCTGTAAAGACTCAAGTCCTTACAGGCAAAGGCTCCACCAAACTAAAGAAATATGAACATGAAACTCGATGGTGATATAGCATATATTTTTTTTTTAAATTAAAATGTATGTGGCAGCAGCACTTTAATGTACCATCTTTGGCCAAAAATAGAACAGTGTCCTGCAATGCCGACGGTAACCTTGGAAACATTTTTTCAGCGCTACCCTTATTCCTGCAGTTCTGCTTCATAACCATGAGGATTTTAAGTAGAATCAGAAATAGAAGACAGTCGAGTGGCGGTGCCTCAGCCAACATCTGTCAAACTGTTAGGACTAATGACTCAAACAGTCTCAGCTCAAATAAGGGATAAGTTCAATGTCTTGACTCCACCTTGGATGTAATTGACACAACTCAGTTCGCAACGTTTAATTACTTGATCGCAACTCTGGAAAATGTCATGCAGGATCCTTTCACTGGACTTGTACTCATTTCTACTGACTTTTTCACATTGGGCTTCAGCCAGTTATGGCACCAGTACAAAAAAGGTTATGTCGGTAGACCTGAAGGCATATCATGTCTTGGTAAAGGAAGAGCACAAAACGTAAATGCATGTACAATATTGTTGTCTGGATTGCACCATATTATGTTTCAGTACATTGTAAATCAAACACTTTTTCACTTTAAATCTTACAGAAGTCCTCACCTTGTAAAATTACAGAGTGAAAATGAATGGATGAAAAAGTCACCAAAGAGGTGGCAAAAAACATTAGCAATGCTGTGCTGTTAGACTAACATGTTTATTGATTAACACTTGATCCTGGGTAATTTAAGAGCAGTCACAGAGCCCACATAACAAAAATCACATGCTCATAACCATTTGTTCACAAGGAATTGAATCCCCATTAAATAAAAATATACAATAAATCCTCTACTTACAAATGCCCAGCTGATGAACTTGAAAAGATACACATAAAATTAATCTGGCCATATGGCCGACACGCACAAACTTGGCTATTCGTCCAGGTTCCTGTAACAAGCAATAGTTGTAGGGTCAATGACATCACTGGAGCATCACCAACAGTCCAAGAATTGCGAGAATTTCCAGTCAAGCCCCTGGCATTGTTATTGTTGTGCTTTAGCACACATATCACAGTCATATGTTTCCTCTGGGCTATTTTGTGTTCGGTAGCCCAATAGAGTATGTCTGAGAAACAATGATTATAGTGCTGGTAATAAAACATGTTCAGTTACTATGGAAGTTAAAGTAGGAAAATACCACTGAATGTGGTGAGAAAAGTGCAGAAGTCATCTGAGCTTCACTGCAGCACGGTATTTTACACATTCCTTGTGAGTTCAGACATACAAACAAACTGACTCGAAAATAAATCTCCGTGCTTTATTGTTCACAAGTTGAGGACCTGCATAATTCTGCATGTATTAGCTCATTAGTCACGCGGCGACACGAGAGTCGCAAAAAAAAAAAAAATTGAGAATTTAGCGCAAAAATATCAACGAGCAGTAGCGAAATGTAAGGTTGAGGATTTTTCCAGTCTCCCCACAAAACCACAAAGAAACACACAGCTCCACAAATCAGGCAAAGTTTCTTTCACTGGAAAAGAGAGGCTCATAAGTCAGAGGAGGTGTTGCTTTTGAAACCTTTCACAGAAGAGCGCAGGCAAAACCCCTACCCACAGAGGAGCCTGGACAACACAAAGTAAAAGGATCAGCAGAAGTTCTGCCTGTTTTCCTCTGATAACTCCAGAATTTCCAACTAGTAAATATACACTGACACCCATTTTTCTATTATTTCCAGCAGCCTCTCACACCTTCCTACTCTGAGCCTCTACTTTAACTTCATTACCTAATGTCATTAAACAGTTTTCAGTATAGACTGCTAAAGCTTTAACTGCCTATTGGAAGATCTTTTACATTCGCAACACCAAATGGCTTGCCGTAATTGATTAATCTATAAGGATTAACGAGTCGGTTCACTGCTAATGAAAAGCAAAATTAATTTAAAAAACAACTGTAAAACAATTATGAAGCAGTTGAGAAGAATAGTCTGCCTGTTCTTGCTCTCTCAGTAGGGTGTAAATGACCTCCATTAATGTCCTAAAAGAGGGATCTTCCAACCCCCAGTCCCCTGCTTGGACTTATTTGTTTAGTTTCCATCAGGGGGACACAGGGAATTTGCCCTGCGCTCAGGACCTTAGATCCCAGAGAAGAAGGAGTCCAGAAGAGGAAGGATCTAGCCAAGCGTTAGTTATCCACCCACATGGCGCTTCACGCATATTTCATATCCTCCCCACGTTAATGCACTCAGAGCTATTAAAGTCATATTGTTTCCACATCATTGCAGGCATAATGATCCTTAAGTAAAGCGATTCATCTGCCGCCGAAATTGTGAAAAATGTCCAAAGCCTCCGCAACAAGGACCCTTCCGGGCTTTGCAGCGGAATTGACTGTTAGAGGTTGATTGCTGGTTAATGTGCACATATGTATCGCGGTGGAAAAAAAAAACGGCTCGTGATCACCCTGACCTGTCTCGATGAAATGCTGCGTAGTGATGCTACATAAGGTCTGTTGCTATGGCAGCTTGCTAGGCGCTCACTGCACCCTATTCATATTTTTCATGCGCACTGTGAATTGTAAGTTCTTCCTCTTAATCCCACACCGGTGCTCTGCCAGTTAAACAGGTGTGCCGAAAGGTGGGATTTCGGCAAACTGTCCGCGTAAATGTGGCCGAGGCTCGGAGCGGATTCCTCGGGGAACGTTGACATTATTTCCATTGTTAATATCTGGCCCAGAGCCGGCTCGTGAAGCATTGCCGTCAAGCCTCAGCGATAACATGTCTGAGCAGCACTTAAGTACTAATGCGCAACACATTTCTTCGAAAAGCTACTCTGATATCTCCGCATCTGTCTCTCCACGCCCGATCAGCAGCATAAGACCCCGAACGCTTGGACGGTAAAAGCTGTAACTGAGCCGTCGCGGAGCGCTCCTTTCACCGCACATCGTCACGTTCGCAGTCACGCATGGTCCTTCGATGGCTCCGTGTCACTGGGAGAGCGCAGCTGCTCTAGAGCAAGCTCCCTTTTCTCGAAACATATCCCCTTGAGCCTCGCAAGCAAGTATGTTTCTGTGGTTTTTCTTTTTTTGTTTCTTTCATTAAATTCACTAAAGCAAACTTTATAACTTTTAGGCAGGCAGCCATAGAAAACAAGGTCAGATACACTAAAAAATAACAATATGATAGAAAAGGATGTTTTGAAATATGGTTTTGCAATAATTATAGCAATAATAACAGCAATAATAAACGGGCGAAACAGTGATCCGCAGGCTTTGAGCGTAGCTGAGGAGTCTACTACAAAGCGCACGATGCATATGACTGGGCCTCCAGCTACAGCTCAGCCCTTGGCTGCGGAAACACCGCTGTCTGTTTGGCACACGCTGCGAGCGCCGTTTCATCGACTATCTTCCTTTCATTTGCTAACATGTGTAAGAAATTTATGGCCGTGTTTCAAAGGAGCGTCTCCACCCGCCTTTCTTAGTTTCCCGTTCAGCTTTCCCGAACTGGCCCCACGTCCCGCCCTCAGGCTCTCGCCCCCACCACCAGCTCCGCTTCAGGTGAGCTCTGGAGCCGGCTGGCCGAGAGGGCCGGACGCACGTGTGGGTTCCTGTCTTCTGCCGGAGCCCGATTACCGCGGCTGTCCGTTGGCCACCACCTCTGGAGATTTCCGGCTCCGCCCGCCTCTCGAGATCCTGGAACGCCTGCCGTTAAACAAGTCTGCGGTTCTTCCTAAAGAGCTCACGATCTCTGCTTCACGCACTTGGAGCAATTAGTGAATGGGGCAATCTGGTGACTCGGGTGGTAAAAGTACACAGGTAAAGTGAGGACACCGGACGTTTCGGGGGTCCAGCAGGTACCGTGGCACAGCGTCTGGAGTTCCTTGGCCGAGCGGTTAACGGGCCAGGTGGCAGTCAGCGTTGTGACTCCCGGTGGGTAGCAAAGCCACGGAGAAAACGGGCACTTCTTCTTAAAAAGAAGTTTCTGGAGAAGAGCTGCTACCACCCCCTGCTCGCATCCCCATTAAAAAGAGCTAAAAAACACGAAATACTAGACTGAGTGTCATTTTAATACAACTGATTTATTCCTGCCGTGCTCCTGGGACCCAGGGGACCGCTTGTGTCCAACAGGCTCATTTTTCTCGCTAATCCTCCCGCTCTTTGAGTCATCGGTGAAGTATTTGCCTGTCGATCCAAAGCTTTGTGGCAGCACGGCTGCGTCCGCCACCGTCGCCGGCACATCTATCAGCCTGCTCCCTCCTGCCCTTGCCGGCCCCGGGGCCTCACCTTCACAGTGTTTTCCGTCCCCCGTGTAGCCAGACTTGCAGATGCACTTGTAAGACTTGAGTGTGTTCTGACAGATGGCGTCAATGTTACAGTTGTCCAGGGCTTCCGTGCACTCGTCCACATCTGGGTCACATACAGAGGAGAGAGACGCAGAGAATTAGTTTCAAGCACCAGGGCGACCAGGCCACGTGTCTTTTGCGAGAGGCAGCGGTCGGTTTGCTCACTTGTCACCTGAGGGTTGCCAGATCTAATCAAAGCACGTGAGGTCATACCCTTGAGCAAAGTACTTAACTTAAACATCCATCTGGACAAATGGTTAAAAAAATAAGTCACTTGTATTTAAAGTATCAGCTAAAAAAGTGAATAATAATAGCCGTAGGAGGCCGCCGAGTCCATTACGCACACCTGACCTGACCACCCTCGATATAAGAAACGATGAAATCCAAACAATACCGCCACACCATAGCGTGTCTGACAGCTTAATAGTGCTGGGAAACCGCACGCAAATAAACGTTTGTATTCAAGCATTTTAGTGGGAACCGTTCCTTCACATAAATAAATAAGCAGCGAGGCAATTACAAAAGGATAAATAAATAGTTGCTGATAATGGAAGGACTGAACGGTGAACTTCGGAGCTAAATGGTATTAACCTTACATATAATCGGCAAATCAAGAATCGGGATTTAAACAGATATCGGGGTTTTAACCAGGGAGGTTTCATCAAAACTCAAAGAGGGCGTGCAGATGAGGAAAACAACATATCCGGCCCTTAGCCCCCTCAGCCATGCTTCCCTGGGCTCCCTTAATCCCACCTGATCCCAGTTAACCAGCCCAGGTGTTTGGGATTACCCACGGCTCAAGGGGGAAATCTTAACAAGGTTGGCTGGGGATTCGACGATCGAAGCCTACTTCCAGCCTCCCGGCAAGGGCGCCAGGATCTGGCACATCGTGGCTCCTGCCTCCGCATCGCAGCTATTTTGCATACAAACAAATGGAGTCGGCGGAACAGCCCTCGGAGGGGGTGGGGGATGATGCCGTGTAATCGCCCTGCCGGTGTCTGAATGAGCAATATCTGCTGTTGCGGGTGGGGGGGGGACACATTTAGTAGATGGCCAGCCCCCCTCCACACCTGTCTTGCCGTCTGTGTTTCCGGTGGAATTTCAACAAGCTCTGATTTCATCATGTGAAATTACACACAGAAAGCGTCTCCCATCATCCGTTTGGCGCGTTGAGTCACAAGTCAAAAGGCACCTTGGAGGAAACACGATCCAACTGAAACGTAACAGGGAAAAAAAACTCTCGAGCTCCTTAAGAGCATTTACGACGCGATCGCTGACAATCAGTTTAACGGGCAGAATCGTTTCTGCGACTTTCTGTCCAACGAGCCAACGATTCCTCCGCCAGGATATTTGGACATTTGGCCTATTTCGAAAGAGCCTGCTTCGCTAGGCGCATGATGGGATGAGAAAGAGCTTGTCAGGAACAGTTCACTTAGAGCCACATTTCAAGGTCCGTCCACGCTGACTCACACTCCGGAGGACAAACATACACACAGGACCACATGTACAATCCACAAACACACACTATTATAATGCCCCCTTTTCAATTTGCCCTCGCCGTAACGTCGAGCTATCAGCAACGATGTATTCGAGGTCTGTCGCGACCTTCCGTTACTGAAGTACATGCAAATAAAAACGCAGAGTCGCGCAAAATAATCTGCACATTGTGACTGTCAAGCGGAGGCCTTTCTTTGAAAGCATTTTTGAATATCTCCACCAAGTTCAGCTGCATTGCCGTTTATTCAAAGTAATTCAATTTGGCACAAATGAATTTTAATTTAATTTGGGCTCGCAATATTTCCACTGACATTTTCATTTTGCTCTCCACCCACTGGTTTTTTGGAGATGTTGCAGGTCTTTCGAAGACTATCATTTTTAAGTGAGTTTAACATTAGGACTGGAAATCCAGAGCAGAACTCAGTTAATATTATTAGTGCTCTTACTGTAACGTTACCATGAGCCTTGTGTTTCAGCGAGAGAAGGGCACGCCTTTTCGTTACGACTATCCCATAATCCTCCTCATGATCACCATATATCACCAGCCTGATGCAGAAGCAAGAGAAAGAAAATAACCTTGGGTTAAAAGTCTGCATGACCTAAGCCTTTACTGGTTGGAGCCAAACTCAACATTTCCACAAGCATGAAGATACATAACCGGACTGTATTCTTCTCCTACCCTTGGGGGAAACACATAGCTGGGCTCACTCCTCTCTCTTACATGTGATTATTGGTTATCGGCACAAGACAATGACCTCGCAGGGGGCACATGAGCCGCATGAGGTTTCTCTATGCTGCTGTATGAGTCTCTTTCAATACAGAATTGTGCCTTGAGACAGCACCAAGATAGCACTGAGACAGAACAGCAACCCAGCTTCACCAGTAATGTCAACATTCTGTCACAGTGAACCATGGAGACCATGTGTAATTCCAAAAAATTTCCAAGGGGCAATTTGGCTCCCAAAGAGGCGCTAACTTCTTTTCCACCGACACTCCTCCAAAAGACCTGCCAATCTCCTTGGCGGTGGAGCCTCTCCAAGGCTGAGGTCAACAAAGATCATCAGAACTCTTGCCGTGCCAGTGGTCCTCATAGGCAGCAAACCGTGAGGAAGACAAAGCCCACAGCCCAGGATTCTGCTGTAACCTGTAGCACCTCATCACGCAAGCCTGCATATGTGATAAATCACAACATTTTACTGTCTCATCAGCATACGCTTCTTTACTTTTTGCTTAGAATGGGAGAGTGAGGAGAGGCATTTTCTCCAGAGGCCTTACAAAAGTGTAACAGGCACAATAAGGCTTCATCATAACTACAACAGGCCTTTAAGTCAAGTGTGAGCTCCTGAAAACAATGCCTGTTCTATGCAAGGGCCAGGGGTTGACCCTGAATGCTTACTCAATGATTCATGTAGTTTCATAAGCCTCCCCCCCGGCCATTTGAGGAGGCCAATGGCGTCACCTGGATTCCAGCGCCGGCTCGACAGGCACAAGGGCTTCAGATCCGCACTCGCTCCCAAAGCCACAGAAAGTCAAGAGAGACATTCCTCACATATAGGGACGCGGCTGGCAGAGGGAAGACATCATTTTCTCCAGTCCTCAAGAAGGAAGGGCGACGGACTGCTTGGATTCCTTAGCGTGACCTCCAGCTTCATCGTCTTTGCTCAGAGACACAGGTTGTGGCGCTGCATAGGGTTGATGAGCTTCTACAGAGCATGCTGGCAGTGCAGTTGGGGGCTTCCCTTCAATGCACACCAAACTTGTGTTACTGAGAGGTGACCAGCTGCACACCAGCATGAGCTGGTCCAGGACAGGGGTCACCACACAAGGCCTTACATCATTCTAGACCTTCCTGGGAGGCTCCCTCTTACAGCAAGCTGGCAACCATTACCACCAATTAGCAGCTCCATGGATGCTTTTATCTAAAGCACCTTTCACAGCTCACACTTTTTAAACACTGGACCCATCCATACAGCAGGATGTTTTCACTGAAGCAGATTAAGGGCCTCGCTTGAGGGTACAGCAGCAGGGGGCCCTCCTCGGACCAAAGGATTTTTAGGTCGCCAATCCAGTTCCCCGGTCAGTGCATTTGCCCTATTCAGCTACTTCAAGAGAAAAAAAAAAGGCTTCTTCTTATCTCAACCCTGATCAAGTGGCTCCGGATCATCTCTCCGCTCGGCTCACCAACCAACTGATTGTGAAGATGATGACAATTTGTAGCTCATCAGCAGCCAAATGATTAAGAGGAAGTGGAACCATTATGGGGCCACTCCATATTCAATACAATAACAATCAACCGCTATTTCGGCGACGGGGCAGACCCCATAAGGAACAGTTTACGGGCTGCGAGGATAGGTCGGGAAAAAAGACATAAAGAAATCGGAGCGGTGGGGGGAATTGGAAACTGAGACCATTAACAGAACCCTTTTATTGCACTTTCAGACAAGAACAGCCAAGTAATAAACTCTTACTTACAGAATATTAAGGCATAAGCAGGTCAGCATTCTGAGCGATAAAACACCCAAAGTGGAAACAGCTCGTGTCAGAATCAGGCCTGCTTTGGCAGAGGCAAAAAAAATGAGCGCTGAGTTACTGGGGGCGTTCTTTTCCCGGGCGCGAGCGCAGCGAAGGCGGCCACGCACCGGGCCTCGAATGCGAGCGCTCCGCCGCCGTGGAAATAAACACGTCAGAATCGATGCATCCCACGGTTCAGCCCAGAGGAAATTCCTTTGAACGCTCGGGAAAAAAAGTGCGTTCCGTAATGCTGGCCTCATAATTGGCTTACGCTGCAGATGAAAAGCACGCACTTTTTTACATCCCTTTTTTGTGCAGATACATGGAAGCTCGCTGGGAACAACGCCTGGCATGGGGAGCCTGAAGTCGGAGACTTGAGACCAGGAGGAATAAATAAAGCCCAAATAATAATGAAACAAACGAAAGAGCGCATGGGGAAAGTTCCCTTTGTCAGTATGCTCAGGGGAAATGCCTAGCCTACATGTTTTAATCGTTCCTGACTTTTCCACCGGTTGCGTAACACGCCGCATTTGCTATAGCGCAACTATTTTTTGCACGGCCGTTCCTATGACGAACACTACTTTCCGTGCCACTGGCCACCGGCAAAAACAGAACACTTCTAAGAGGGACCCTTGCAGCTGGGGAACAATTCAAGAAGACGGACGGTGTTCCGACCTCACAAGGTTGCATCGGCTGGGGGCGCCGCTCTACTCTTCCCAAACCCATCTGAACTTCACGTTGACACGAACAACTGTCGAGCAATGAAGCAACGAGGATCTACAAAAATGGGCACCGGGTGGTGAAGTGGGTGGAGCTGCTGCCACGTACCCTAAGGACAAAGATTCAAGTCCTACACCTTGCAGCTGTACTCTTGCTCACGGTACTTAGCCTGAACTGATACAGTAAAAATCACCCAACGGTATAAATAGGTAAGTCATTTTAAAGTGAGAAAAGCCTCAGCTGAAAAAGTACATGTAAAATCATAAGGTTATAAGGTTCACTGAGGCAGGGTGTAATAACACGGAGGGAGCTGGGAAGCACCTAGGTTGGCTCTCCCGAAAAGACATGTCCTTCTGGCTAAAGACGAGAGCCTCTGGTCCTGACGGAGAAGATGTTGGAGGCAGGGGAAAGGGGCACTGTGTTTAGTTAAGGCCAGGAGAGCAGGAGGCTGGCAGGATCTGAGGCCCTGTTTACTCTGTATACCCTCGCCTTTGGCTGTGGCCCGTCTGAGGGGGGACACGGTCAGAAAAGAACTTCCTCCCCTGAGCTAAAGAGAGTCCTGGAAGGGTTGAGGAGTAGGGGGGATGGGGGGGATGGGGGGTACAGAGTAGATGTCTCTTGCTGTTAGAGCTCAAGGGTCCTGCCTCAGCACTGGACTGTTCCTCAGACCTCAGAAGATGTGGGGAAGAAGGCAAAATCACTGCGAAACATAAAGAGTGAGGAAGGTAGCCAGGGGCTGCATTTCCCATCAGGCACTGCAGGGCCTACAGACTTTTCAGGGCTTACAAAACAAAAAAGCTGGGAAAAAATAAGGACAAAAGATTGTATGATGAAAGGGGGCGGGGGGGCGTGGTGGCTTTGGCCACGTCCTGCTCTCTGGTGGGTCTGGGGTTCGAGTCCCGCTTAGGGTGCCTTGCGGCGGACTGGCATCCCATCCTGGGTGCGTCTGCCCCCCCCTCCAGCCTTGCACCCTGTGCTGCCGGGTTAGGCTCCGGTTCACCACGACCTCGGTCGGGACAAGCAGTTTCAGCCAGTGTGCGTGACGGACCAACTTCAGAATTACCAGATGCATAATTCCTGAATTTCTAGGCAATCCCTAAGAAAGTTTCTGCCTCTCACTTCTCCATTAATCACATGGTATAGAATTAGAAACATGGAACATAACTCAGGTTGTGTTTAGCCCTCTTTCTGGCACATTTCAGAGCGAGCGGACACCAAAATCCGGCCGTGAAGGTGGCAGCCTGTACTTTGCACCGGTGGTTACTGGAACCCCATCGCAGCACAGCACGGGTCTCATGGATTATTAGGCAAAGGAGGGCCAGTGGTTGAGGGACTTGATGAAATGCAGACGTCAACGCGAGCGCAAAATTTAGCAACTGCTCCCCGCCACCCCCTTCCCGGAGCTCCAGGTCCCTGCAGCTAATGAAGGGACACACTGTTTGTTGTCCTGCGAGGCTGTTAAATGGCAAAAACGAAAATACCGGCCGCTTCCATTCCACCGCCTTGGCTCGGCCTTTCGGGGCCTCGGAGCGCCCCGGTTTCGGCGCTGCAGACCCGCTCGCGATCGGCGCTCACGAACACAAAGGATCCACCTCGGAGAGCGGGAAAATAAGACTAATCTTGGGATAAGGTGACAAAACAGCGGAGGCCGTCAGCAAGGCGGCGCGGAGCTGAGCCTCTGTAAACCTACGGAACGTTATCTAAAAGATGGAGTGTATCTAAAGCTAAATAAAACAGTTTACACTGTTTCCCGTGGGTCTGCGCGCGCGCTGGGGAGGCGATGTGCTGAAAACAGCAAAATGGATATTTAAGCTCAATAGCCTGACAAATGACGTTTAATACTGGCCTCCCAGTCCCTAACCCCCACGGAAGAGAAGAGAGCCCAGCACAGGTGTGAACGACCACGCAGCGTACGGCAGTATGTCAGCAAATCGCCTTCCGCCGTTATTTAGCCTTTGCTGTCTTTTTATTGTCACTTGCATCAAGCTAACATGTCCTGCTGTTCCGCAGCTATATAAAAATAAATTGAATTGAGCTGAATTTTATGACGGTCACAACGGTGCCTATCTGCAGGCGCTGCTCGGGGTAAGTACCGCGCTCAGGGGTGTGACAGCAGCAGGTTGGGTTCGAATCTGTGCCCCCCAAAACGTTTTAAATTTATACACAGAAATATGCAAACAGCCAATTAAATGGCCGAATCATTGTACGCGGTTTAACGCTGTAACTCACTTTGAAGAAAACTGCGTTCGCCGAATCAATAAATGGCTAATTAATGTAACATAATGTCCAAGTAAAAGACAAAGGCAGTGATCATAATTTCATTATTTTGCAAGCATATGTGAGCCAACACCCCCGTGCAGGGTACACTCCAGAACTCTGCAGCCTTGCATTGGACAAACACACACACACACACACACACACACACACACACACACTGTCTGAACTGTTCATCCCATATGGGGTCGCGGCGAGCCGGAGCCTAACGTGACAACACGGGGCACGAGGCTGGAGGGGGAAGGGACACACCCAGGGTGGGACGCCAGTCCATTGCAAGGCATCCCAAGCAGGACTCGAACCCAGGAACCGACAGAGAGCAGGACTCCGCCAAACCTGCTGCGCCACTGCGCCCCCCGAACTGGACACACAGTTATTTATAATGAAGAAATGAACAAAAACATAACATTAAAAGACAAGTAAGAAAAAAAAACTTTTGATAAAAATATAAAATATACTAGTATTATTGTTATCTTGCATAAAAATACCTTCTATATTGGTACTTTACTTCATTTTCGGTGACATATTTTTCACCTGAGAAGCAATTTTCTTTAAATAAGGAATAATGTTAATTTGATCCCCTCACAGCGGGAATTTGCCAATCGTGGTGCTTTCACAGAATGAGTTAACCCCATTATGTGAGGAACGGCTGTAATAATATCTCAGCACACTGCAAGCAAAAGGAAATGCCAAGGCAAAATGAAGTCCTTTATTCCGTGAAAAAAACGGCTGATTTCACGTTAAAGACTTCTAAAGGCGCACGGCGCAGTGTCGCGTGAGGAGGAGGAACAATATAAAACTGGGAAAAGCTGAAATCCATCTGTTGCTTTGTTTGGTGTCAGGAATCGCAAGATACTGCACCGCTGTGCAGGAAACTGCAAAACACCAGGTGGCGTGGTGGTTAGAGCGGCCACCTCACATTTGACGGAGTCCGGTTCTTGCATCTGAACGAGGTACTTACCCTGGAATGATACGACTACCCGGCTGCACAAATCACTGCAAGGACTGTAAGCGGCTTTGGAGAAAATCATGAGCCGAATAAATAAATGTGTGGAAGGTACCTGGATGTCAGGCCAGAGACTCCACTGCTTGGAAGAGAAGATGTCTCGGCAAATTCACTGAGGCAACACAAAAAGCACAAGGGGGAGACTGTTGCGGTGCTTTGAAAATGTTCCCTCCCAGTTCCATCCATCACTGGTGCCGCCCCCTCTGGCCCCACTTCAAAATGACACCGAGAAGTAATAACCATAGCGATGGAGCTGGGACCTCAAGGGTGGGGCGGGGCGGGGCCGGCCTGGACACTTCAGTTGCTGTGCTCCGTAACGTTAAATGAGCCGGAGAGCGCTGCTGCGTAAGGCCCGCGTGCGTTCAGCTCCAGCAGAACAAATGAGCGAAGGGAATCGTGCATTAACGGGGCGGTCACTGTTCGTTAAAACGCACCTCCTTTCACGGTCGCTTTTTCGCCCCTCCCTGGAGAATCCCGTTGCCCTTGCCACTCACGCACTACGCGCCAGTAACCTCCCTGAGCCGCGCTCGCAAACCCTGCAGCTCGGCGCAATTTTTTACGCTAACTTCATTTTGGGTATCTGTCACTCCGCCGTACCGCTGACTGATGATCCCTTCTGCTCCTTGGAAAATGGCAGTTAGAGCAATTAGATGAATGGCCACATTACACCCCATTCCAAGCCATTAGTGTCACTCCGCTGTGTGCGCTTCCTCTTTCCGGATCATTTGAAATGCACTTGCAAAATTAAAAATAAAGCCAATTCACATGGAATAAAATAAACAGGACGTACAGCACGCCCTCACCCCCCCCCCTCCCCCCACCCCGCCCACATGCACCATTGTTATCACTTGTAGGATTAACTTGGATGACACTTTAAATGCTCCTCACCTTCCACTCCAGATGATATATTTTCACACATGCAGGGGTTGGCAGTGAGCCCTGTAACAAACTTTACATTTGCACGGCCGCGGCCGCCGACAAGACATCCCACCCGTGCGTCGGGTAATTAAACTTACTGACTTCTGCTGAAGAGAGAAACCAATTATGAGAGTTGTCAAGGCAGCCATCGCGGGCAGAACTGCCGCTGGGTTATTTTTAGCCGTTTCCTGGTTGTCCGAGTGGCCCGGACCACAGTGCGGCCGGCAGGAGGGCAAGGCTCACGCAGAACCTTCACTGCTTATACACACCGAGCTGCTACGACGCTATCAAGCAGGTGGTGCAGTAGGTATAGCCCCTACCCTACAATCCAAGGATAGGTTTGAATCCCATCTCCTGCCATCGTGCCCTTGATCAACTTACTTACCCTGAGTTACACCAATACAAACTACCCAGCTGCATAAATGGGTAAATCAGTGCAAGTCACTTTGGAGAAAAGTGTCTGAGAAATGGATAAAAGTGAATTTGATGTAAGTGGGCACCAGGGTTGAAGGCAGTCTCTCTCTGTGCTTGTGACCATTTCCCCGCAGTTCTTAATTCCACCACGAAAGGGCCGCACAGTTGAGAGACCGATTCTGACAGTGATTTGTAGCACGTGGCACCTGTGAGTTTACCTGGTGCCGGTGTCATATTGTCGGGCCTACTGGTGCTCAACCTTCCTGCAAGATGCGACCAATTTGGCCGTGTGGAATGAAGCAGCTCGGCGATGATCCATCGTGACGCGTGACGGCTGTCGGATGAGACTGGAAGATGAGCGCAACTGGCTGGAGACCAGACTGGGCTCCACACCGGGGTCCTTCGGCACGACGACAGCTCTTGGTGAGTGGGGTGCCCACTCACCAAGAGCTGTCGTCGTGCCGAAGGTCATACTGAGAAAAAGCAAGTAAGTTCCAAACAGCACGTGAAGTGTAGATAATTCCCTGAGCCAAACTAAATTTAGGGGGAATTAAAGCGGGACGGTAAACCTGCGTGAAAAACGCAATAAACCCCCCGACTGTACATAAGCGAAGGAGATTAGAAGGAGGTGGAAAATGTTTTCAGAGCCCAAAGACGTTAGCTGAGCCATGCAAGGATGTGACACTTTGGAAATGGATCATCCTCTGAGTCCCATCACCTTTCGAAGCAGGGGTTAATATCTACCAGTAGAAGGGTGGCTTGTGGAAATGATTGCCCTCCTCCCTACCCCAGTGAGGTCCTTGTCTCTTCCCATGAGTTCTGAAACTGGGGGCGTAGCATGTCTCAGCAGCGCCATCCTCATCAGCCCTGTCATCATCACGGCCACTGCTCGGAAAGAATTACCTAAGTCCAGCTAATGAAGTGTGTGTGTGTGTGTGTGTGTGTGTGTGTGTGTGTGTAAGCGTTTTCTGCATCCACTTCCTTGAAGAGTCTTGCTTTTTCCATTACGGATCAAAATAAGAGCATTTCCGTCCTTTTTTGAGGCCGATCTCCCGAAGCTGGCGCTGGCCGGCAGGAATGTAAACAAGAGTGGTCTGTAAACAGGGCTCTTTCAAACCCCTTCTCCCCCCCGCCCCACCGCCCCGAGGCACTGACCGGCCCACAGCCGTCTCTCCCTGACTCGGTGACCTGGGAAAAAAAAAACGCGCTCGACGTGAACCGCAGCCTGGCGAGGAAAGGCGGTGGAGGAGGAACACAAAGAGGAGCCCTTTCTTTGCGGACCAGGCCCAGCGACACTCCCGGGTTCGCTCCGATCGCCAGTGGAGCAGCGCGTGGTCCAGAAACAATCGGAGGAGATTAATGATCTAAGAGTGGGCCCAGCTGTCCGCCACAGGGAGGCTGGGCGGGTTGGGGGGGGTTGGTTCCTTCAGAGTGCTTATGGACCTTCTCCAAAGGGAAGCCCAGACCTGTTGCAGTGTACCATCAAGTGAGGACGCCGAACCTCTCCGCCGACGCTGTCGGTGCTGCCAAGAGCGAAAGACACGAGCGGGCCACCCCCGCGCTGCAATGGCCGAGGAGATGATTACAAGCCTCATTTGAGACAGACTGTTTATATTATGCTGCAAATAACAAATGGCCACTAAGAGCTTTGCGGGTCATGGAGGGTCAAGGCACACAGTGTGTGTGTGTGTGTGTGTGTGTGTGTGTGTGTGTGTGTGTGTGTGTGTGTCTCTATTAGATTACTGGCTCTTTTTCATGAGGAAGCCATAATGGAATTTAAACGAGTGTGAACTTTTGCAGGCGGGTGGACGGATCTGACAGGCACACGGTAAGGACCGCAGACCGACCACCTCCCCGGGGCAGGTGGGGACTGGAGAGCCGGGCGGGAGCCGTGCGGACCGGCCCTAACCTAGCGAGCAGACGCAGGCTGTCTGGAGTAGAGGCTCGGTTTCTGCGCCGAGAGCCAGAAATTCCTCAGCCTCGTCTGGCGCTGCACGACATGCCAGTCAGGTTTGTGAAATTACATTTAAAATGACTAAAATACATAGTTCTCTTTTCAGCACTCCAGCCTCCCCTATAATCCATCGCCGAAAATGCGGTGCGGCAGCAGACAGTTCACGCCCTTCACAGCGTCACTTTAATGAGATAAGAGTGCGGCAAACCCCTTCGAGCAAACACAGCACTTGCATTTCTTGACCTGCACCCCAACCCAACAAAGACCGGTGAGAAACTGGGGGGAGAAGAGAGATAAATCATTCGGCCGGGTCCATCAATCCATCAGTCCATCAATCCATCAATCCCTTTGGCCGCAGAGGGATTTTAGACATTTTTAGCCAATCAAAAGGTTAACACGAATGGTCGGCCCAAGCGAAGAGTGACAGATTGATGAATTTCGAAGCCGGAAGCCGGAGAGGGCATGCACGGTGGCTGGGCGGAGCATAGGGGGCCGGAGGGGGGGGGGTCGTGCTGGACTCCAGGAGCTTCCTCGTAATAAAGAGCCAGGTCGACTTTCCAGCCGGGCCACAGAGACGAACCCAACGTGGCCGCACCGTACGCTCAGAGAAGCATCCTAACAAGCACCTGCACGCAGAAGCTCCCCCGACAGAGATCTAGTCCCTCATTGGCCGGGCCCAACGGCTCATAATCTCACAGCACCTGAAAGCATAAAATCACGAGGAGAAAAAAAAAAGAAGGGAGAGGGGAGAACATCAGCGAGGGCGGAGCGCAATAACAGTAACTGGCTGTGTGTCGAGCGCGACGCTTTAGGTCTCCCGCGTCCGCGGTGGACGTATGCGCAGCTAATGCCTTTTCCAGCTTTCCCTCCTCATACACAGACAGTCCCAAATTACCAAATAATTTGATTCCGACTCCAGAAAAAATGCAGAGACTCTGAGGAAAACCGCAGGTCTGGCAGATGTTGAAGAGGTAGAGGTTTGCAAGGTATGCAGCGAAAAAGAACTCGGCAGACTCCGCAGCCCCCCCCCCCACCCACAGGATGATCAATATTAGAGGGCTTCGCAAAAACACACGAGACCCATTTCAAGAGAGTCGGGAGAAGAAGCAGATGTTCGGTGACAAGTGTGCGACGGGCGACGCGGTCGACGGGTTTACTGACACACGGAGACTCTGTCCATAACCCCTTGTCCTAAGGCAGGGTCCCGGTGGTGCAGAGCCTATCCCAGAAGTGCAGGGTCCTATGCTAGTTAGGGACCCCCTGGACGGGATGCCGCTCCATCGCAGCGTGGCGACACACACTCATTCACTCAGACATTCACACGCTACGGGCAATTTAGAGACTCCGCTCCACTCAGGGTGACCACGTTAACTCCAGACAGACTCCCCGACCCAAACGACACGGTGCGGAGCCTCTCTGCCGCTCTGATCCACCTGTCCCGCAGCGAGCAGGAAGAACATTCTTACCGTTTACTGTCTGCTTTGCAAATGTGCAGTGTGGTCCCACCCTTTTCACGCTTTGGAACAACTGAAGGGTTAAGTAATCGTCACAGTTTTACCACAATGGCTGTGCTGTACGTCATCTTCCGGGCACCGGATAATTTTTAATAAATTGGTGTAAAATTCTCAATGATGAAAGTGAACGAGAGAACAGAGCAGCAAAAAAGGGGAGAAGAGGAGAGATGCTCTATGTTCGAGGTAAAAACAATGGTCAGCTGTATGCTGGAGGGTGTTGCCCACCGTGGAGTCAATTACCGCAATTTCTACACCCCGGTGACTAAGGAGGAAGTCTGAGCTCACTCTGTATATCGAGACTCTGATGTAATAGCAAAACGGAGATAACAGCAATAATACAAACACATCTGCCTTGATGCTGCTTTCGGCACACAGCAGCGCAACTCAGATCACCGCACACACACACACACACACACACACACACACACACACACAAAGAGAAGGGCTACAGCAGCTCATCTAGCGGCAATATAAGTGAGGCGAACCGAGAGCCAGACAGAGTGACGGAGACGACAAATATGCACGACGACGACCCTTTGCTACGGGAAGCCAGCCGGTCACACAGTTTACAAGAAACAAGACAAAGGGTCGTACTCTGCCTTGCTTTAGGGGATAGACGATGTGCCGCTACGGGACAATATTTCCCAGAATCTGTAGTCGACTTTCATTCTCGCTTCCGCTTGCGAGCTCCGTTAAAACCCAATTTGTCAAAAATGACCCGGATATAATAAATGTGTTGGTATTGATTACACACGCCTATGCATATGTAGAGATCTTTGGCGCACCCCACGTGCCCTCATCAGCACAACAACTGCTCCATACGACTGCTTCCGATTCATCAAAAACATGTCCCGAGAGCTCATGGTAAATCATGGTAAGAGCTCATGGAAGAGTAAATCCTACAGATGCAAATGCCCTGCTGATGAACATGGAGGACAAGAAGAAGAATCCGGGCACACAATGCAGGGTCTCGCGTGGAACGTGGCCCTGCCCAAGCGAAAGGGGCCGGGATGGGGGCCTAGTGGTTCCGGCGCCTTCGGCGTGACGGCACAAAGGAGGGACGCCAGAGCTCATTACGGCCGCGAGAACAGCCTGTTAACACAGCCGGGGCCCAAGGCCACAAAGGACTTCGTAACTTTATCGAGTGAAAAGTGGGAAAAAAGAAAGACACTGACAAAGCAAACAAAACTGAAAGTGGGGGCGGGGTGGGCTGTGAAAACATCCCCCCCTCCCGACCCCCACTTCTTATGTGAACGCCTCCCTCCTGTGGCCGCGGCCCCATAGGCCTCCCACACAGGGGCTCCCTGGACCGCACCCTCAGACGGGGGGTGGGGGGGGGGGTGGGGTTATAACAACACAACGGACGCAGCGGGGTGTCACGTCCCCTCCGCCGGTTGCCTTGGCAGCCCCCCCCCCCCCGCCAGTCACACCACCCATCTCTCTTTCCTCACCATCCAACAAGTGGTGGCATCAACTGAGCCTAGCCCACCGCGGTTTGCCTCGCACCCTTGACCACCACTCACCCCTCCCCCGCTCCTCGCACAGGTCACGCGTCGCATTCGACACTCCCGACACAAATCTGCAATTAAGCCGACATCGACGAAGGACGGAGTTGCTTGTTGCCTACATCTGTGTTAAAATAAATATTGACTTTGCAAATTGTTGCCCGTAATCTCTGTCATTGTCTCGCAGGCGTCCACTCCTGCACCCTTTCAACGCTGTCACACGGCCAGATTTAGTGCACGTTCGCACACCGTCCCCTCCTAGACTCCATTAGCAACAGCAAGTGTAAATTTTCCAGGGCGAGTAGCTCCGAGTGTGCCGAGGCAGGGCGACGGGGACCTTGGAGGGGCGTAATGGGCCCGGCGCATGGGTGGTAACGCCTCCATCCAAGACCCAAACGAGGTTCAGCGATGAAACAGTCCCAGTGTGTGTGTTTTAAATAAGGGCGACGCTTCCAACCCGCCCCGAGTGTGCGGAGAGCGACCCGCGCGGCTGCCCTTGGCCGCGAGCGGCGGCACGGGCTCGAGGTGCGACCTGCCGTGCGTCCCGGGCTGGACCCTGACGGCCAGACCAACGGCCTTCTAGGGACCCCAGGTATCTCGGTCCAGCCTCGCCACGACAGACAAGTTCACAAAGAGCGGCCAGCTCCCCTGAACGTAGCCGCTAGCCTATGGGGGTGGGGGTGGGGGTGGGGCTGGGACTGGGGGATAGGGCCAGGGGGGTAGGCAGTCGAATTCCGAGCTCACCGGGGCATTGCTACACAGCGCTCCTTAACAGGTGCGTGCGGCCCCCGACGCGGCGTCCCCGTCTTCAGAACGCCCCAGACATCAAGAAACACACGGTCGACGTAGCAGAGATTTCCATCTTTTTTGAGTGCTAATTGCAAAATGTAAATATTGATTCTTCCCACAAGTAAGAAGAGACCACCCAGGGTGCAAAATAGTCATTTTTGCCCCCCTCGTCTGCCTCTCGGTGGCCCCAGCAGTGTCTTTTTGTGCGGCTGTGAGTGGGGCACCGCCAAAGACATGTTCCCACAGTCCGGCGTGGGTCCCACACGGGGTTCGCGCCCCGGCGACCGCTCGCCGTACCCGGGGCTGCTCTCCGCTGCGAACCCCTGCGCTCTGAGGTCCACAGGCGTGCAAACAGACAATGAAACAAACAAACCAAATGAATTGGTTTGGATGAATGACAAATCCTGCGAGATGCTGCCCCGATAAGCTCTGTTTCGCTGAAGCCCAGACACTTCTACAGATTCTCGAGCAATTCTTTGTATCACTGGGCCCAAAAACACCTTCGCCATCATGACTGTTAAATAGAGAGGAGAGCCCTGGGACTGGACTCCACAGGTTTTTACATTCCCTGCTCCTTTTGCAAGCCCTCCTTCCACACACTCGCACCCTGAGCATGGGGGGCTCGGCAGCTCACGGATCAAGAAGGTCTGCAGCAAATTAGTTTTACACGCACACACACACGCACACACACACACACGTGTCAAAAGCTGGGACTGATCCGGACAAATACACTGAAACGGACGGTACAGGCTGAGAACAGCGCTGCGCTAGACGGAGCAGAAAGACGGAGCGCTGAGCGCGTTTCGGGAAACCAATGAATTCATCATGACATTATTATTATAAATAAGATCAAAGAAGAAGAGGCGTCCGCTGCAGATCAGCTTATGGGCAGCAGGTGAATAATTGTAGCACTACATAATTAAAAATCATACATCACACGTACTGGATGAGGGAAACTTGAGCAACTGCGTAAGACGCCACAATTTTGGAATAAAAAAGCCGCGATGAGCTGGTAAAAATGAAAATGGCAATTGCGGCTGGGAGAGTCCATTTGGATGAAACTGCGCACACTGACTGATTAGGACATAATAATAATAATAATAATAATAATAATAATAATAATAATTGAGGATTCCAGACTCCGTCCAATGGATTTCAAACTTAGATCGAATCCATCATGTTAGGGTTAGGCGTGTCTTTCATTAAAAAAAAAAAAAAAAAAAAAAAGTTTTAGTGATCATGTCGAGAGCCAGTGAG